>NW_027103319.1:240544-792815 GCF_902728285.1 Clytia hemisphaerica
ATTAAGCATTTCAAATGAATAATTTTTCTTTCTTAATACAAAGAGATACATCGTGATAAATTCTATTTTAAAATTTTTGATTGTAAAATCTTCTTTTTCAATTCGTTTACCCAGTGTTCATCATTTAAAAGTTCTTTTTTGCTCATATATATTTTATCGTCTAGATGGTTTTTCAAACGACACCTACGATTTGCTTCTTCTTCGTCAACCACTTTGATGAGGTTTGAGAATGCATCCTCTAAAAATTCTTTTGCTTCTGTCATCAGACAATAGTGATCTCGTTGGCTTGGGTAATCTTCCAAACATCCCTCACACATTTCTTTTTTCACGTCAAAAACTTTATTATTCATTTGTTCCAAAAACATCAGAATCATGTCATCTTTGTATTTCAATTGTTCTTTTCCTGATCTGATTTCATCTTTCTCGATTGTAGTTTCTGGTGGGGCTTGCATACCAGCAGTCGATGATGTTGCTGATTCTTTCTTCTTCTTCTTCTTTTCTTGTTTGTGATTTGCTTCTTCCAAAATCTTTTCAAAATCTTCTTTTAGACATTTGATGTTGTTTCTTGATAAAATCACCAATTGACCAAAGTTTTGTTGGTTGGTATGATATTGGCGTAACGAGTAAATTGTCTTTCTTTTTCCTATTTTGTGTCTTGCAAATGTCGTGTTTATTTTTCTCTGCGAATCTTTTATTATATTGTTGCCATTTATTGATGATATTTCGTGTAATTTCTTCTTCTGATAATTTTTCTTGATCAATCTTTACTTCTGCAACAGCTGACATGATTCAATTTTATGCTAGAGCTTGATATGTTTAGATAAACTTAATTTTTGAAATTTATAGACATCATGAGCACAATAGCCATTCATTTTTAGTTCGATCCATACCCCTTTTGTTTTAATATTATTGAGATAAAGTAAACACAATGCCTATTCATTTCTGCTCTAACACAATGCCTATTCATTTCTGCTCTAACACAATACCTATTCATTTCTGCTCTAACACAATACCTATTCATTTCTGCTCTAACACAATACCTATTCATTTCTGCTCATGTTAACAATACCCATTGTGTTCAAACTCTCCTATTCATGTTAACAATACCCATTGTGTTTCTATTCATGTTAACAATACCCATTGTGTTTAAACTCTCCTTTTCTATCTACTATCCAACATTTCATCCAACATGCCTTTTTTCTGATGTTGGATGAAATGTTGGACCGGTTCGGGTCAATTCAGATTTTTGGAAAAAAATGAAAATTCAAAAAAAGAAGAAAAAAATCGTGTTGGATGAAGTTTGATTGCCATCAAACATTTCATCCAACATTTGCGGCGAGATCAAAGAAGCTCTCTCATTGAATTGTGTAATTTTTCGTGTTGGATTGGTTTGGCGGTACTTTTTCTCTTTATTTTTGAATTTTCATTTTTTTCCAAGTCATGTCGGATGGAATGTTGGATGGGTTTGCCCCGGCCTTGATTTTCGCTTCATCCAACGCAAGTTTTTCCATCAAACATTTCATCCAACATTGGAAAATCATGTTGGATGAAATTTTGGACTGGTTTGCCCTAGCCTTAATCAAGTAACGCTAAGCTAGAGAGTTAAATATTCTTTAGGAGGTGCACCTCTTGCCGAGAAAGCTGAATTACCTTTAAGAGAAGAAATTTTTGCGAACGAGCCCATTCGCCAATTTTGGTGCAATTTAACGGGATTTATTTTGGTGATTTAATAATTAATAACTAATTAATAATTAATTTTGGCGAACGACCCACTTTTTTCAATATTTTAGCTGAAAAAAGAGGGGGAAAAGGGTTTTTAGGAGAAATAGAGACTAAATTGAAAGAATTTTAATTTGGCGAGAATTTATTATGGCGAATGACCTATAAATTTAAATTTGGCGGAAAGTAATTTGGCAAAATTCGCAATTCGCCAAAATTTCTTTCCGCCAAAATTTCTTCCCTTCAGGTAATAAATTTTTTTTTCAGAATTTGTGCTATTGCGGCACGGCAAAAATTACGATTTCTTTTGTTCACAAATGCTGTGAATGACGTTAAATGATGTCCTTTAACGGTCAAGTTAATATTAAGCAAGTAACAAAAACCTGGCAACCACTCAATTTCGAAAAGTGACAAAATGCGACCCTTATTTAAAAACGAAGGGTCTCGGATTCAAGTACTTAGGCAAAATGTATCCTTTTCGTGCCCCTTTTTTGCCTATTATAAAATATGTACATACCTTAAGTGTATTAGTTTTGCCTTGTACTTAATTTGGCGGTTGGCCAAACAGCTAGATACTTAATTTGGTGGATGCAAATTAAATCACTAGTAATACAAAAACTACTCGCTATTCTGACCTAAAGGGCGCAGGTCTAGTCCTGCATTAACTTTTGACACCAAAAGAGTTATGTTAATTTCAGCGGATAATTAATTTTGTGATTGACCGATTTTGAAAATGTTGACGGGTATTTAATACACTATAGGTAGTAGAGACGTAAAATGATGATGTCCTGATTAAAAAATAGAAATAATAGAACATAACAACATTATTCTTACTTTATTCAAACCACTGCCATTTTCCCTTGAAAAATCGAGAAAATTGTCAAAAAGTCAAAAAATCAACAAATAACAGAACATAATATCAACAGACAGTAACCAGCAAATATCAACGCTGCACCCATCAACATAATATAATACACAGGTCATTTTTATCATAAAAGTTTAAGATATCAGTTTGTTTTACTAGTTTGAGTAAAGAAAACAAATTCATTTCATACTTAGATGTTTCATGCCATACAGGACATGGCAATCTTCAGTGAAATAAACGTTCTCTATAAAAATTTCTTAGTTAAGAAGCTTTGTCAACTGCCGTAAAACAATTTTTGGACGGTACATCGTGAAACGATCAAACAAAGCCAGCCCCATAAAATGACGGTGAATCCAAAGTCGATTCATTCTTAGCATCATTTCTACTTTCTACTTTCTTTCAAAATGTAGCAAACAACTTCATAACGCCAGCAAATACACTCCGTAATGGCCGTATTGCGTTTGAACGTTAAATGCGTGTTATAAGATAAAGTATTCACGTATTTACGTTAAATATCAATGTTTACGTACATAAATATGTACATTCGATAGTGTTACATATTTACGAGGATGAATTTTACGTTGGACTTGCACGTAGAGAGTCTTCATAGCTCCCTTGTATAAACGCCGCAACGGTACGTTCCAAATCACGGCGTTGTTTCTTACGAGACTTACGTAAACTGTAAATCACAAACAAGATCCAATTCAAGAAGTTCAAACAAGCCATAAAGTAGAAAAAATGATCCAAGTTTCCTGTGAGATGCGGGACTGGGTCATCCCTACTGAGCTTACTGGAGTCTTTGCCGATGAAATTGAAACCTAATTTGTTACCTAGTACGATAATTGCTGACGTCAGCAAAGCACCGATGCCGTTAACAACGAAAAAGAGACTGGTGACGAAACTTTGCATCGATCGTGGTGCACGACAGTATGCAAATTCCAAACCTGTGAAAAAAGAAATGATTAAAATATTTTTAAAAGATGCAAGGGATAATCTGAAAGTAGAAACAAAGAATTTTTTGAACAGAAAAATAATTTGACTCATTTTACGAAACATTGTAATAGCGTATTGGTCTAGCTAGATCAAGGTCTCGATTTTTTGAATATTTCTTCACTTCGAGCCGATTCCTAGTCCACGGTCACGGTTACTTTCAGGGGTAACTCTAAATACCTCCAATTGACTGACTCTTCTGGTCTGCAAGCTGTTAATCATCATGCTAACTGACTAGAAGGGAATCTGAAATTTGCGATCTGATGGTGGCTATGAAAGTTAATTCATTTGAGGGTATCGTATTAACCCTTTCAGACCCGGAGTTTTCACAGCTACTTTCCCAGAGCCGTAAAATGAGTTTTTGAATGCGTTTACTTATGCTTCAATATCTCTGGAATTACTAAACCTAGGCTTATCAAGTTTTCCCCCTTTTTCACTTATAGTATGAGGATCATTTTGATAGAAAAAAAATTGCAAAGTGACGTCATCAGCGTGTCACGTGACCAGAGAAAGGCAAAAAAAATTGAAAACAGTATTTTTTGCCATTCAATGATAATTTTTTTATGAAAAATGGTTTAAACCCATTTATTCTTCTGATAAATGTTTAGCACAACAGTATCTACTAACTGAAAAAATAATTGTTTGATTAGCTCCTCATAGAAAAATCATAATGATTGATAGAAGCTGTAAAAAATCCCATTTTCGGCCTTACAGGTTTTGCTTGCAAATTTTTGCAATACTTTTGCTGTAAACAAAACTTTTTACTCGAACAAGCTTTTTTTACGCAGTCTTTTGCACACGACGCGCTATCTTATCTTCTTTGAAAGCTACTTAAAGACATTTCTTTATTTCCCGCCAAAACATCACAATTTCAAAAAGAAGTCAGGGACAGCAGTGCGGTCCTCTGGGAAAAACGAAGGGTATAAAGGGACCGCAGTGCAGTCCCCTGGGACTGAAAGGGTTAAGAAACACCCCGGTTGGAAAATACCCTGGAATTTCAGCCCCACTGGAAAATTGACTTTGATTTCATCCCCACTCGAAATTCAATGTTTAAAAATTGCACTCGAAAACCGTCCCCACTGGATTTTTTAACCTTGGAACAATAGAATTTCTATCCCCATTGCAATTTCAATAGGAATTTTTATCCACATTGAGAAAAAAAAGTTCGTCCGGGGCTGTGACACAGGGGTGTTAAGAAAAACCTTTCCATTCTTTGAATAAATAATTACTTAGATTTGCAATTTTTGCATAAGGGAGGTCAAGTGTATAAACACCCATGTCTTTTCTTCCAACGATGGCGCTGAAATTTCCAGGGAAATCTCAATCGGGATAAAAAATTTATTGTTCCTAAGACGAAAATGGTTGAATGTTTTTCCATTGAATCCTTGATGGAATTAAAGTCAATCTTCCAGTACGGTAGACTAGAGTCTACTTCTGACTGAACTTTGCTTCTTAATAATTTTTGATGATGTACGGTCCACCGACGTACTTCATCACGCCATCCAGTCTATAAAGAAAGCTTCAAGTGGACCCCATGCTACCAGTAGGGCTGTAACTTGGACGATTTTTTTAATTTCTAGTAGCTAGGGCGCGGGTCCCAGCGGGTATGTGACACAGGAAGTGTGTATAGACATACCAGTAATAAGAACGAAAATCTCTGAGATTCCAAGTAATACGTATTGTGGTATTTGATAAAAGATGCTGAAGTTTCTTGCCAAAATTCTAATATGTTCATCGTTCACTTCATTGGTGTGTGACCCAGCTGTGTTTTTACGGTGGTATTCAACAAGACCCGCTGATACCATTGCAAGACTGGCAATAATCATACCTTAAAAATTAAAAAAAGCAATTAAATAACAGTTTTTCGGGCACTTTTCAAAATTAAATATACCTTACTAGTAACCCTATCACTGCTTAAATTCCCCTAACCTACCCCCACCCCTTACCCACTGCCCACCCCGCCCTTCCGGGATCGGGCGGCGCCAAAGGCGCGCAAAAGAAAGAAGAGACTCTAAGCTATCCAACGAACTATGAACAAGCTTCTAACTTCTTCTATATCCGGAGATATAAGCCTTTAAAGTTTGAACTCGCGATTTTCTTTAAAAAAACTTAGAAAAAATGATCGTGGCACTTTAAAGGGTTAAATAGTAAGCGCAGTAAATTTCGCGTGAGTGAATACACCTATTTCCTATTAGCAGATTCATGCAAAAGTCACGAAAAAACGTCGAGTAAACAAACTTTTGATTGGTGGAGGTATGCAAAGATTACCTCATACTCTGGACATTTTGAAAAATATGCTTGTATATGCAATATTTCAGCCAATCAGAGACTTTCTCAACGTTTTTCGCGACTTTTTTACATGAATCCGCTAATAGGAAATACGTGTATTTCGAATTTTCACAAATTCCGGCCCTTTTCGCAAAATTTTTGCGATTAGTTTTTTAAGTTAATCCCTTAATATCCAAAATAGCCGATTCACTAATTCTCACACAAAAATTTCGGTTATTCTACCCTATGCGAATATGTGAAGGAAAAGAAGATTTATGGTGGACTCTCGCTAATTCGAACTTATATTATTCGAATCTTTCTATAATTCGAACTAAAAAAAAAGAAAAAAATTAGATTCATAGCTTTCAAGTTCAAATGAGCGATACTCTTACTCTATATAACACATTCACTTACCAATAGACATTCTGAATAAATGTGGGGCCCTCTCGAACAATGAATCAAGTTTTGGATACACAAATTGATCGATGACAGGTACCAAGAAAAGAACAGTGATATTATTGACTAACTGTAACCAGGCTGCAGGGATCTCCTCGTTCTCCATTGTCGGTATACGCATATGCATCCCTTGCACCAAGAATAAACCATTGACCTAAAAATTGACATTTCAAATAGATTTTTAGTAGTCGTATATGCATCCCTTGCACCAGGAATAAACCATTGACCTAACAAGTGATACTTTTATGGACCTACCTGGTTATGCATTTAACACATTTATAATTAATATGTACGTGACGTGACCATTAAACAATCATTCAGAACACAAATAGTGACGATCTATTAAAATTAGTCGTTTGTTTCTTATAAAAAAGCTTTTAGAAACCGAAATTTCATGCTCTTGAAATATTCTTTCATATTTAAGACTTCGTGAGCAAAAACAAACATCTATCTCATAAAAAAATTTAGTAATTTGGCTAAGAACATTGATGTATGCTTATTAATAGTGATTCTTATAGATAAACATGCGTTTTTTGAGCCGAAAAATTCTTTTTTTACTAAAATCTGCTTGAGCCATCTTTTACCTACTTTCATGCAAAAAATCAGAAAAAAACAATGATCCAATATTTCACAAAGTCCAAAAAACCCTTTATTGGCTGTTTTTTAGCTGAAATTTACCCCAAAATTTTTTTTTCCCAAAATCGAGCTCCGTCACATTCGAGGGTTTATAGTTATGTATCTTTGTGCAAAAAATCATAAAGAATAAAAGAGCCAATCTCGAGAAAAGCCAATAACTAAGTAATTGATAATGTGCTTATAAAAAAAATTGAATTTGGCCAGTTTTTTATAAAAACACGCCAAGCAACCCAACCAAAATTTCATGTCTAAACACACATATCCTTCAAAAGTAAGCCCTCATGAGCAAAAAAAAAACATCTATCTCATAAAAAAATTGAGTAATTTGATACCCTAGTTTCATGCAAAAAATCAGAAAAAATTAATGATCCCATTTTTTAGCCGTTTTTTGGCCCAAATTTGCCCCCAAATTTTTTTTTTCGAAAATCGGGCTCCGTCACATTTTGCCCACTACCATTTTGCACCTTTGTACCAAAAATCAAAAAAATCTTATGATTCAATCCCGAGAAAAGTTGGTAACAGACGGACGGACGGACGGACGAACACAGGTTAATTTATAGGACCTCCAGGTAGGTCCAAAAACTGACGTTTTGAATTAGAATGCTATTTTAAACCAATTTCAAAATAGGGTCATTATTGAATTAATCTAAGAGCAACTGTTTATCCGGGATGTGCTAATAAACTAGTTCTTCTCGACTTCTAAGAAGTTAGTGAAAGATCTAGCCATCAAGATGACTAAAATCAACGACTTTAGGTTATGTTAAAAGAACAAACTATATAAGAGCATAAGACAAAAATACTCACAGAATGGTTAAAATAAGAACAAATTAAGAACATTTTCAGGATTACAAATCAAAAAGATTATGAAAGATCAAAGCGTAAAAATAAAATTGAATAAACGTAATGTAAGAAATCTCACCTGGTAATAGCAACTGCAATAGATGATTAGGAAAAGAAGTGTTGGAAACAAAGACACCAACACTTTAACGTCATCAACATCACTGTCCAAAAATTTGCCGCCATACTTAATCTTTGCTCGATCCAATCTCCCGTCCATAGGATTATATTCTTCATATGCGCTGTGAGGCCTATTAGAAGCAAAGTTAATTTTGCTAAAAAAGACCAGCTTCGAAGCTTAGTTTCGAGTTTTTAACATCCGTGAGTAATTCCTCAAATAAATCTTCCTATCATCTCTTCTGAGACACTTTAAAAAACTCAAATAACGAAAGTATTTTCAGAATCTGATTCAAGGGTGGGTTGACTAGTAATGCATAATTTTATAAGCTAACAGCTAACACCAATCTTACCTTTTCCCAGTAAGAGCATTCCACAAGATTTTGATGATCATTATCACATTTTTCTTTGGTAACAAAATATGATAATTCCTTTGTCGTGGAACAATAAAAATCAAGGCACCAAGTCCAAGTAAACTCAATGGCACGACATAACCAGTACAAAATCCAAAGTGAATCTGAATCCAAACAATCAATGAAAAACCCATTAAACTTCCTATGTTAATTGCCCAATAAAAGTAATTAAAAAATGATCTCAATTCAGAATTGTCTGAATTGGAGTCAATTTGATCAGCCCCAAAGGGTGACATGTTCGATTTGAAACAACCTTCTCCCAATGAGATTAGGAAAAGGGATCCTAAAAACCAACCGACAAACAATTTCTGCCGTCCTCTATCAAAATCATCATCATCTATTTCGTGATTCATAATATGTGCAATATAGCTCATGTTCGCATAACCAACAATATAAATTATCAATCCAGTGATAATTGTATTGAATCGACCTAATAATGAATCTCCTAATATACCACCAATAAAACAACTGATCCATGTCAATCCAGAAAAACCAAGTGTAACATTCACACTCTCATCTGCTGTATAATCCAAATAGACATTGGTAAAATATGCCAAGTTGCCCAACAATCCATAATATGCAGTTCTTTCTAAAGTAACAGTCAACATAACACAAAATTTAGCAAGCTTTTTATTGCGTTCAGCAAATAATCTATCACTGAGTACATGTCTTCTGGGTTTCTTGTTCCTCTCGGATTCATCAGAGCTGAGTAGAGGTTGAGAAAGAGAGTTCAAAGAACTACTTCTACCTGAAGCCATAAGGCTTTCATCATCTTCATTGTCTGTGTCGCTCATTGGGAAACTAATACTTTTATCATTCACCATCAATGTTTCATTTTTTCAAATATGATTTCTTAAAAAGATAACAATTAAAATTATATAGGTCACAGATCAATGTACTCAGCTTTAATTACTATAAAACACAATAAAAATGTTTTAGAACACTTACTGTTGTCAAAAATATCATTATCATATATGTCTTTTTAAAGCTCACACCAACTCCAACCGTATGCTTACCTACCAGATACGTTTGCATTCTGTACCAAGAAAATTATAGTACATGTTTATAATTAGAGAAAAACTAAACGCTCTATCTGAAAATGAAAATCAACAGTCTGTTTACAGTTAGGTAATTTTAAATGGAAAGAGTACTATCCATTTTAAAATTAGAAAAAATCAGAAGGTTGTTTAAGACGAGGAGGATTAATTTTCTAGCAAGTGTTAAAATTTATGTATAATATATAATATGCATTTTACATTGAAAATATTATATTTTGTTTATTAGAAAATTAATCCTCCTCGTCTTCAACAACCTTCTGACAGAAGAATAGCTCCAATTTATTGGTGCTTTGTCATATCCCATTATATCCTCAACATCATCTTCAGTATGATGATGATGCGTGACCATCCAACAAAACGTACCATATACGGTTCCTTGAAACCAATCTCTCTCCTGCTTAAAGCCAAGCGCGTTCAATTTGCTGGTCATTGTTTCCGTGCCTCATCTGAGGTTATTTCCTCCCTATTGCTTTGGAAACCTAAACGTGTGGCTCAGAGATCGAGAAAACTTACCTTTCCGGATGTGGTGAGCAGGGATACAGGCCTTGATCTTAGCGACCTGGGCACTGCTATGCGCAACCGCGACTCCTGGCGCCAGCGAGTGGAATCCATTGTCTCGACTGCGGTCGAGCAATGATGAATGATGATGATGATAAATTTTGATGAAAATAATGCAAAAAGAATAGATTATATTTGGTCAATAGTTCAATATTTTCCCTCAACTTTTCTTGGATAACAATAAAATCATTATTTTTATATTTTTATATCTTTATAAAAGCTCTCTTTGAACATTCACTATTTAGTTATATGAAATATTGGGGATCAAACGAACTTGAAACAAACAAAAGCATTGTTAGAACAATAAACGAATGAAATGTCAGACAGGCAGAAAGACTTCTGGGCTTTTTGAAAATCGTGCCAGAAAGCCCACGCTGTTGTGTTCTTGCAAAGTATAGCAAAAATAATGTTGCTCTCTCTCACCGTTCCAAACTAATTTATCTGTGTTTTTTGTTTTATTTATGTGTTGGTTTGTTGCAGGGAAGGGCTAGATAAAAAAGCTACATGTTAAAAGAACAATTTGCTTTTTCCAGATTTTTTCCCGTACCGGAAAATCACTTCCCGCTATAAGATTCTCCTGAGTTTTCCATGATTTTTCCGCTATTTTTCCCGGGATAACCGGCATAAGATTGGAAAGGGTTTCCTTCTAAAGGTACAAGAAATTATGTGTTTACTGATGAAACTGACTAACTTTCTCACTACCTGAATCTTGGTCTTTTTCTGAAAGAGAAGTGGCAGCAGTGTGAAATCTTAGTGGCAGAATAGTCGTTTCTGGTGGAATGCGACAACCTATTGACTCAGTTCTGCATATTAAATTACTCAATCCACTTGTGCTGGAAAACTCGGGTTAGTTATGGCATGTCTCAAAAACTGAATATTACCATAATTTTTAGATTGCATTAGCCGACAGAAACTACCAAACAAATGACTGAACATGAAGGGTACTATGATGTAGTTTCTAACCTGATGTGTAACCTAATTGTTTTTTCACTGATTTTTGCAAAAAACTTCAAAAACTGATTATGACGTCAAAATCGATGACGTCATAAAAACTAAAGATTGAATTTCTCAAGGATTGTTTATCCAATTGCCTTCAAAATTTCACCAAAGATGTATCCTACTAAAGTCGATCATTAAAGAAAATTTTTTTTTCGAAATTCTGATTATCAGTAAGTCAGCAAAAAATAGCATTTTTCGTTTTTTACTAATTTCTGCTGACGTCATCAAAATTTTGAAAAAATCATTTTCTCAAATGATCAACTTTGGTAATTTTAAGACATGCCATAACTTACCCGAGAATCATGTGTTCCCTATAATAGTTATGAAGCCCTAATACTCAAGCTAATACTTTATAGGGACGTCCAGCAGGAAGATTTGCAGCGTTATTGCATGCTAATTCGAGAGAATGTTAGCATGCCAATTTGGAAAAAACTTACTTATAGGTAATATCGAATTTTCTGCTCGTTTTAGTTTTACCTGCATCCACTGAAGTGCGGAGTAATTATTTATTAAATATACTGTCGCGTTTGTGTAAAGGGCGACCCTGTCAGCGCATCGAACAGTCCGGTGTTTTGTCCGGTGCCAAAAAGTATCCCTCAGCCACACCAGAAAACTTTTGTCTGGTATTAGTCCGGTGTTAATTTTTCGAACACTTGGACACGTGTGTTTCAAAAATAATACGCATCAGACACACCGGTCCTGTCAAGTCAAACAAACCCAGCAGGAACAAATGAAACAGTATAGACCTAACTCTTCGTACAAAAAACACGGGAAACACATATTTGGACTTTTTGTACCCTACCGTAACTTGGTCTAATGTTGACATCCCTCGTCTAAATTCGACACCCTTTTCTAGAGCTGAAAATAATAGAAAGGCCGAAACTATTTTTCTTTGCTTAGTGGTAAGAGAGGAAAAATTCTTTTTCAATCACCGATTCCAACTTTCATATTATTCCTATCTCTAAAGAAGGGTGTCGAAATTAGAATACGGATGTCAAGATTAGACCAACTTACGGTATGCTGCACGCAAGCACTTAAGGTAAAGTCCCGCAAAAGGGAGACAAAAATTAGTTTTCTGAAGTTTGCAAAAAAATGCCACATAGAAGATCTTTCAAATTCAGTATATATATGTGAATAGAGTAGTAAAACGTACAACTTTTCTATTTTTCCTTTTTTTTGCAAAAGTTCTAGAAATGAAAATAAAGGTATAATGATAATTGAATAGACCTTTTTTCAAAGAGGACGTCCTGTTGAATAATTATGTAGTCCAGCCATAAAATCAATGATAGAGCCATACATAATTACTGTATCGTGCATATTGTAATAATTATGCATGGTTTTATCATTGTTTTTCTGCTGGACTACATAATTATTCAACAGGGTGGCCTCTTTGAAAAAAAGTCTATACTACCCACTGATGATTCGCGGCACTATCGTAAAGCTAGAATCACTTCGCGTCTCTTCGCTTGAAAAAATTATTGACAGATTAAAGTTTTTCAGCCGTGTGGGAGCTCGTGGGCGTTCAGTAGACGTTCTCGGCTCAATCCTCGGACTGCGCTAAAAATGGTAGACTAAGCAGTGATAGATCATTTCAACGGAAGTTGTTGGAATCTTTACAAGACTCTTGACAGATATAGAAAATCCTTTGTTTTATTGTCAATGATGACAGTGCTGTTATTAATTTTGTTAGATCTGATATATTGATGTTTGTAAGTGCGCTTTATAGTTCTGATTCCCATTGAAGAATCATATTCTGGTTTTCATGTCATTTATAGATGCTGTTTTAGAGCTTTAGAGCTAGCCTGTGAAATATACGACCCACGGCATGGCCCGAACATGTTCGGGCCTGTTCGGACCATGCTCGGGCCACAAAAAAGTATTATTGAATCGGCCCGAACATTTTGTTCGGACCATATTCGGGCCATGTATTTACAATTGATACGGATTTGCTCGGGCCATGTTTTTTATTTACCTTTCCTGGTTTATCATCATCCATTGTTAAATATTTTCATTAGCAGATACAAATTCAAAGTTCCAAATACCAGTTTGATTCACAAAGCTGTATAACAGTACAAAACGATCCAGAAAAATTCTGCTTCGAATAGGAGAAGACCACGAGAAAAGGGAAAAGGATAAAGAATAAAAAGAAGACCATATTATTAGTAAGATTCATATTATTAGTAAGATTCAAATCATTCTTTTTAATAATTTTCCTAACTTAATTGGAAAATAGATGATTAACTTTTATATTTGAACAATATATATTTGAATAAAGATGAAGATTTTTAAATTTGTTTGCTAAAATAAGGAATTTAAAATATAAATATTGGGTCCTGAAATTACACGCGCGATCGTAGCAAGTTTTCGAAAATCTGGCCCGAACATGGTCCAAAACTGCGCGGGCCCGCGCGGGCCACGCGCAGGCCATTTTTAAAAAGTATTAATCAAGAGGCCCGAACATGTTCGGGCCATGCCGTGGGTCGTTGAAATATCTAACGGTTTGTTTTTTTAATTACGTTATCTT
The DNA here is from genome assembly GCF_902728285.1 of Clytia hemisphaerica. NCBI lineage: Eukaryota > Metazoa > Cnidaria > Hydrozoa > Leptothecata > Clytiidae > Clytia > Clytia hemisphaerica. Next base: position 253,985 of record NW_027103319.1, read on the forward strand.
ACACGACCCTCGACATGGCCCGAGAATTCTCGGGCCAAAACTTTTATTGGAATGCACATAAAGCCCGAGGATGGCCCGAGGATGGCCCGAGTTTTCGGGCCGCGGGCGGGCCTCACGCGGGCTAACTTTTGAAATTATGATTTAAACCGTAGTAACTAAAAGGTGAAACGTCAGAGAAACGGGTGGAAACGGGTGGAAACGATACAGAAACGGGTGGAAACGAAATGGAAACGGTTGGAAACGATACGGAAACGGGTGGAAACGATACGGAAACGGGTGGAAACGACACGGAAACGGGTGGAAACGACACGGAAACGGGTGGAAACGACACGGAAACGGGTGGAAACGAAACGGAAATTTATGTAACGCTAGCCCAGCATTAAGATACATCTCCGTTCTATCACAGGCTCCGCATAACCATAAAAGTCGTTGCAGTGCAAATCTTTCGCAAATTTAAAAACCCACTTTCCCGTGGACATAATTGATGTTTTTTGTTTTTTTTGGGACCCTTGGGGCATAAGCTATCCGTTGACCACAAAAATTCCAAAACTCTTGAATTGACCGTTGACAACATTAGAACGGGACCCAATGACGTCACAAGTTTGGGAATAACTTCAAAATGCGATATCTCGAGTTTGAAAAGGAGTTGGGAGGTCGTTGACCCCTCATTGGATCGAGAATTTTAATGGAAAATAAGTTAGGAGGGGTAAGAGTGGGCATATAGAGACTTTCGAAATTAAACATATTCAAATTGAGGCGTCTTAGGTCCGATGACGTCATCAAAAACTGAAAAATACAATATCTGGAGTTTGAGAAGGATTTAAGCAATGATTGACCCCTCATTGGATCGGAAATCATCATGAGCATATATTTGGTCAATGAAGAAATAGTTACAGTAGAGTGAAAAGTTTATTACACATTCGATGACATCATTTAGATCCCAAATGACGTAACAGAACATAAAATTTGTCATATCTTTAGTTTTAAACCATTTTAAGTGGTAATTTTTCGTTCTTTGGGATTAATTCAGTCTATAGTTTCCCCTTTATTATCAAAAGGGCTTATGATGCGTTCAGCTTATCTACTCCTCGGCGAGTTTATGAAAAATTTCTCAAATTTTGCCAAGGGGTTGGTTCGAGTATGAAAGAGGGATTTCGTGCAGCTTTAAAACAAGAAATCTTATTGTTTTTCGAAAATGCAGTTATTATTTGGTCTTATAAGGCGCGTCATGTCGACCTCAAATTCGTAAATACAGCGAGCAACATTGTTTTATATATTTTCCATTCTTACACACTGATGATATATTGAGGCTCTCAATTTGACGTTTTACTGGTCAGGTCAATTAAGTTCCCGTTTTCGATTAAAATTAAATTGAAATCGCTTTCAAACTTACTGAAACTCTCACAATTGAAGATTTATTATTTACTAAGCTTTTATTTACTATTTATTTACTATTTCTGGTGAATAAGTCCCATTCTATCTCTTATTCCATTTGAAGCATAAAAAGATATTTACGATATGATATGTACTCCCGTGGTTGATGAAAACTTATTCGAATTCCCCTTAAAAATAAAGTTTGAGAGCATCAACAATACCATCTTTATCATCCTAAGGGCTTTGCTAAACCGGCGTTTGCGACGACGGGAACCGACTAATGATACAACAGAAGCTTTGTTCACTGTACTGTTGGTCGTTTACCCGTTTCTAATCGTTTCTCCCCGTTTCCATGTCGTTTCCACCAGTTTCCCTGTCGTTTCTCCCCGTTTCCAGGGCGATTCCCCCCGTTTCCATATCGTTTCCACCCGTTTCTCTGACGTTTCACGTTTTAGTTATTACGGATTTAAACCTGCGTGTAATTTCAGGACTGCATTTTTTCAATATTTTCTCTAGAAAAACTTGATTTCACTTAAATATTTGCTATTAAACTGGTCCTGGTTTTAAACTTTGAAGCGTGGTCCACGAGGAGTTTGTTAAGTTTATTTAGCAAGATGAACTGGATGGAACGCGACGAAATAAATTAAAATTAACATTTTCACACATTTTCAACGTCATTTTCACGTTTTTAATTTCATTATGACTGGAAAAGCTGGATTAATCAATGGAATCTTCTCTGACACAGGCACAAAGGTAAAGGTTGAACAGTTTACGTCTTAAGTCGTAGCCCGAACGTGGCCCGAATGATTTGGGTCAAGTTCGGGCCAAAAGAATTGATAGGGTCTCTCGGCCCGAACATGGCCCGAAGAGGCCCGAGAAGGGTCGTTATCTTACGGGTTCCAAAAATAGACAATAGACCTTTTTTTAAAGAGGCAGCCATGTTGAATAATTATGTACTCCAGCATAAAAACAATGATACAGCCATGCATAATTACTGTATCATACATATTTTAAAATTTATGCATGGCTGTATCATTGTTTTTATGCTGGAGTACATAATTATTCAACATGGCTGCCTCTTTAAAAAAAGGTCTATACCAGGATATTAACTAGCGATCAGTAAGCTGAGGCTGAGTAAGCATCAAAAAAGCTGATTATACGCAGCCAGAGCAGTAGTAGGCCCACGCAGCTGCAGGCAGGAGAGGGAACGAGGTTGATTTTATCCATTCAGGGAATTTCAAAGGGTTTTAGTTACTCTCTTTTTTTAACCATTTGAATAACAAATCATACAACATACATAACTCTGATTACTTACCTTACCCCAGCCAGCACAGTTCTGTTGAACTCGTTGTCCAACTCTTCCCAATCAATGTCACATTGATCTTTTTGAGCAGAAACGAAAGTAAAATTATTTTTTTTAGTCAGGTGATCGAACACTAGCCTAAAATAGTAGAGCAAAGTTTATTTTTACGATTTTGGGAAAGTCACACTTGTAGATTGTTCTATTCAAAGGTAGAAATCTACAGAGAAATGAAGTAGGCAAAAGGGGTTTTGGCTAATAGCACTTAGACGTAAACAAACTTTTCCCGCCATTAAATCTGCAATGAAAACAACGCCAAGATTTCTGGAGATTTTCGATTATATGCACACTCCTGCAGCCATTTTTCAAATCAAATTAATTCATCTTTTCTTTTAATAAGAGTGATGACTGCTGGAATATGTGAAATTTGATATGGTGCACATTTTTTCTCGATCATGATTATAGATAATATCAAAGAAGATTTCTATGATGTCATTATTTCAGAGGTAGCTAAATTTTTTTGCTGTCTCTTCTATCTTTTTTTGAAGAGTCATGTTTGGGTTACATGCCTATTTCCAAATCATATCAATTCCCTTGAAATTTAGCTAGCCATGTTTGTTGGGGGGGGATTGATGGTTTGGGGAGGGAGCAAAATCTCCCAGGCAGTATAGACTTATTAAACTTCTTGTATATCAAGATTACGGGATTTCGAGTACGGGCCGATTTTACTTTCGTTTTGAGTGGTTTCATTTTTGATTTCAAGCCAACATCTTAGCAACGGGGTGCTCGCCCATAGTTACAGGGGTTTGTGCAAAAAACAAAACATGCACCTATTCTTCAAAAAAAATTAAGTTCTTTTATTCAATGATTTTTTACGGCACTTTGTTGACAATCTAACTCTCGCATCAAATTCCCGCTCTCTTCAGTAAATTGAAGATGAGAAAAAACCTAAGCCACGGATCATAGATTGAAACGAATATAATGAAGGGTGGGATTTTACAGCAGCCCGTCGTCCAGTATGGATTTCGTGTAACTAACGCCGAAGTTCTTCGGCGTACAACTGAAACGTTTTTGGCGCATTGGCGTAAGGGTACTTACAGAGATTGTTTGATTTTCAGTTGGCGTAAAGTAATAATTCCAGCTCGGCGTGAATGACTCCATAATCCATCGATTTTTGGCTTCCGTTTGGCTAAATTTGCTTTCGCTCGCTTGCGCTCGCGTCAATTTATTAATTATGTTGGCGCATGCGCCTCTTTTCCCATCTTGCACCCTTATTGAAAAATTGAATGTTGGTACAAAAGAAATTTTGCTTGGTGTGAGGCTTGCTGCACGGAAAAATATCTTTGGCGCAAGATTTCGTGGAATCCATACTGGCCCGTCGTGCAAGGCACTGAAAGTCCGCGGATGCCAAAAAGAAGGGCCGCCGTCTGAAATGCGGCAACTTCATTAGTGGAAATTTGATAAACAGCTACGAAGGAGCGCTGGGAAGCAATCAGTAGAAGAGACCACTTTCGTTTTTATTGCAGATTTCTGAAATAAATTTTTCTCAAGGATTGTCAATGTACATGTACACATGTGTTGTGTCAACTTGTCAGCATTGTATTATTGTAAAGGAAAAGATAAAAGAGGTAAGACTAGCCTAGTTTCTAATCCTGATACAGGAGTCTAAAGTTTAGACTGCCAGGGGGTACCTAGGCAAAATTGGGTACAAGGGGGATGTACCTTTAAATTCAGGTAATAACTTGCATCAGTGGTGGAGGGAAACTTGCATAGCCATCAAATGACTGACCAATTAAAGCTGCCGAATTTCAAAACAAATGAACTACCTTAAGGGAACTTTTTTTGGCGGGAACTAATTTTGATGAGCAGCAAATATCCTAAAAAAATTTAATTTTGGCAGGAACTTATTTTGGCGAATAGTGAATTTTTTTAATTTTGGCGGGAACTATAATTTTAGCGTAATGACAGCGTAAATCTGTTCTTATTTTTAGCAGTTTTGATGAATTTCAGGGGTTATTTAGGCAAGGAAAGAAAAATTTTTTTGATTTTGGCGGGAACTATAATTTTAGCGTAATGACAGCGTAAATTCTGCCTTATTTTTAGCAGTTTTGATGAATTTCAGGGGTTATTTAGGCAAGGAAAGAAAAAATTTTTAATTTTGGCGGGAAATATAATTTTAGCGTAATGACAGCGTAAATTCTGCCTTATTTTTAGCAGTTTTGATGAATTTCAGGGGTTATTTAGGCAAGGAAAGAAAAAAAATTTAATTTTGGCAATTTTATTCTGGCAAGTGAGCAAAATATTAAATTTTGGCAGGAACTAATTTTGGCGAAATTCGTCTAAATTCACCAAATCCGCCAAAATTAGTTCCCACCAAAATAAGTTCCCTTAAGGTACGCAGCTCTACTCTACCTCTACTCTCATTTTTGTTTTGATTTAAAACTTTGACCAGCCATGTCATTCATTTGAGTCAACTTGCTATGCATGTTAGTCCCACTGATGCAAATTACCCGATCTCACAGTATATGTGACTTCCCAAGCGATTTAAAGTACCTGAAAATCAGACCGATCTTGGTCCGGTATTACAAGTGGTCTAGTAGCGGTCAAGTTTTTGTTTTAGATCAGGCTCCAGACCTTCTAGAAATGTGATCTCTAAAGATCCTGGCCGCTTCTAGACACTTGTGGCCGCTCGTTAGACCGGTTCTGGCTGTAGTTAGTGATTTTTAGTAAAAATTACATAAAAAACTTTTGTAAAAGGATGTCAACCGGGCGATCGGGGCCGGTCTGGGGCCGGTCTGTGATCGGGCGCTTTTCTATTTCTGTTTCTACATTGACAGAAGTATTCCCCATACAATTTTTATATCGAAACCTGCAATAAAAACGAAAGTGGTCTCTTCTCAGTGGCTTCTATAAATCGCTCCATCGGAGAGTCTTTTTTAAAACTCAACCAATGAGATTGCCGTGTATGATGAAGGTTAACAACTGGCCCTAAGTTTTGGTGCTAATGGCTTTTCGGCGCCTTGGATAACGAGTAGTCAGTTTATCACAAATGTTGATATTCTAAAAATTTAACATCCTTACTAAAGTTGTCTTTTTGATTTCCCAAACATTCGTTTCAAGCGTTCACTTCCACAATAATTTATGTAATTACTCTTTTGGTCAGTCCAAAGTCGGGTTCAACATATACGCATGTTTTTAGTCACATGACTTAATTGCCTACTGAAACAATCTGGGGGTAAGTGGCGAAGCAACACAGCAAATTATTCGTAAAGTAAAGAAATATATATTATCTTAATTCAAAAATTCATTTTGCATTCGCGAAAAAAAAACAAAAAAAAACATAAATTAATATTACATACACTAAAACGCTTCGTCTAATTTCCGATTTCGGAGCGCAAAACGCCCATCCTACCCAATGTCCACCCAATCGTCTTAAATTCAGTTTTAAATTGTCCTTTGACTTTCAAAAAATAGTAATTAAAAACTATGATAATACAAAAAACAAAAAGTTTGATACTTCATTACTTAGTGAAATATTCATTTACATTGACAATTTTCCGTGGGTGTTTCTCTAGCGCTTCTTTTGTTGCGCAATTCTTACGTCACACAAACTTTCTCGTCCGCGGGCTCGTAATAATTATTTTATGCATTGTCAAATCTGGTTCTCCATTGTCAAGTAAGGATCAATGGTGACGTCACCTAAAAATAAAAAAGAAAGGATTTTATCAGTTTTATGCATATATTAATTAGCAAGTTTTCGGAATATATACCTTTTTTTACTCGCAGGATTGATAGTAACTTTTCATCTCTGTTATTTTTTAAATGAAGCACAACCGAAAAAAATGAAACTTCAGAAAGTTGCGTATTTCCAGGGAGCAAATGATTCTGACAATTGACAAATTTGATTATGATGAATTTTTTCGGTCAGTCGAATGTCTTGTATAGGGAGTTCTAGTCTTGAGCCCTAAGCCTATGCAAGAGTGCAGTGTTTGGGTAAACGAGACAAAACTAAAAAAAAGCTGGTGTTTTGGTGCGCTTCCGTACAAACAAAATATCGCACTTTGTGAAGCTCTGGTAGTCATATAACTTAATCTTTTTCAATCGTTGATTCTAAGTGTTAAATTTTTCCTTGTCTTTAGTTCTCAGACGAAAGCGGGAATTTGATGCAAGCGTTATTTTTTCAAAGAATCCTTTCTAAAAGTTGTTTTGGAGAGCGCAACGGCCTTGAATAACAAATTACTCCACATTATACATTACTTTCCTTCATCCAATAAAAATGTGATCAATTATCTTATCTCTAGGTAACTGTTGCGTTCTCCAAAACAACTATTGGATGAAAACGCTTTACCTTCATTTGATTGGATACTCTTTTTAAACAATCGTACGGCAATTTTTTGATTCGACAAAATAAAACAATTCAATTAAATTATTCTTCTATTTCTTCATGCTCATCAATCCAGGGAGTCTTCATAAGGTGAATACTGATTTCAAGAGAACTTAACTTTTCCTAATTCTTATCAATCTTAGAGAATATTGGTTTTAGTTGCACTCGATGTTGATGCATTATGTGCCTGCAGAATAGTTAAGGTAATTGTTATTTAAAATATGTTTTATTATTAATCTCTGCTTAGGGGTCTTCTTTAATGAAATGAAAAAGTTACTTTGAAAAGTAGGTTGAATATGTGTTTGTTCTATTGAGGATTGCATCATGACATGAACCCTGCAAGTTAAAACTTTTTTTAATCAAATTGCATATCTTTAGATGAGACACCAATTTTTTTGACTCAGGAAATAGAAAAAGCCAAAGGCAATAAGTTTGCTATCGGTTAAACAATTTTTCCTAGAACTTGTTCCAACAAGACAATGTACAATACACAATTGTTCCTGTTTCTGGGATTGACAACATCAAGGAAGTCTATGATGAACACAAGGAGCAAGTAGGTGGATTTATTTAAAGCTCTCATGCATTGTTTTTTATAACAGCAATTGTTTTAAAAAGTCAAGCAGAATTGGTTGAGTCTGCTAACTGACTGACTAATACACTTTGTATACTCTGTTTTTTATACAACAGCTATCTAATAATAGTCTATGACTAATATTGTTTTATTAATACCTTAAAGGTAATCTTTCGTTGAGAAATCCAGTACTTGTATATTCAGACAAAAAAATAATGAAAGGTGCTGTGGCTAATGAGCATTAATTATTCCTTATATATTTTGCTCAAATTTAAAAGAATTTTCTCCAGCATTATGTGATTTTATTTATTTTATTCTAATAAGTATACAGAAGGATTTTATCATGCTGAAATTTCATCAAACAGTATCAAAATCATCTTTAATTTATTTTACAGGACTTTTTTGATTCCATGCATGACTAATTGGTTTTTTTTGTTTCAGATCAAATATTTTCTCCTGATCAACTGTGGTGGAAACATTGATTTTGATGTACTTGAAGCTGACGAAGACTCCACTTTCTTCATTGTTGACAGGTTCGGTTGTTTGTTATCCTAGAAGTCTTATCCAAACAGATCCAAAAGTTTTTTGTTATTTTTGGGTTGAGTTGACTTAATCCATAAATGAGATGGGCTCTTATCAAAAAATAATTATTATTTCTTCTAAATGTTTTTGTTCTTGCTTTTGTATGAAATAAGCAATTTAAAGGAAAAGCTTTGTTTTAAATAAATGCTTTACTAGCCGTATAGTCGACGTTCCATTTTATTTTATTTTATCCAAGATCTTGTAATTTGTGTTAAATAATATTATGACCAGTTATGACCATTGACCTCAAAAGTGACCCAATTTCAAATTCACCTCTGCTAACAAAGTATTTTCCTTCCTTCCAGTCATCGACCATTAGATTTAAATAATGTATTCAAGGAGCAAATCAAAATTCTGATCAAAGAAGGAGATGCAACAATCGATGAAATTCCTGACCCTGAAAAAGTCATCGAATATGTAAGCCAATCAAACTTCTTTTATTGCAAAAGTGAATCTCCTCTTTCAAGTCTGGCATAACTTTTTGCATAGAATTTCTTTAGCATCTGAACTGTTAGTATGAACCACTAACGTCACTTTGTTAACACTTTTTCCAAAGAAGAACCTGTGTATTAGACCACGTTTGACACTACGGTTGTGTTAATTGCTCCAAAGCGAAATGAACCCAATCTATTGGTTAAATTCAAGTTTTACTTCATTTCGCTTCAAAGCAAAATGGAACCGTTACATTCAAACATGGCCTTATTTTTTCAAAGCTATAAGTTTAAATTTTAAAACTCTTGATAATGTTCTACGTTCAGTGCAACATTTTCTCATATATTCTCTCTGTACTTTGCTTCAACATTTTTTCATTTTTTGTGGTCGATGGAGGCCGGTCTGGGTCCGGACGCATCGAAATGGCCGCTATATTAACTGGACTTGTTGCGGTCATTCGGTAAAGTTTCACCGGTCATTTATTGGCCCTTAAAAGATTTTCAGGTACTTAGAATCGCTTGTGGAGTCGCATGATATGGACCATTGCAATGTTTTTTGGCTTTACAACACAGACCCAACAGTTGATTGGTTGTAAGTGACGTAAAGTCAAAATGTCACTTGTAATTAATCAGCTGTTGGGTCCATGATAATAATGATGCATATCATGAATCCCTTTCTTTCCCACAGGAAGATGATAACGAAGGTGAGGAGGAAGAACAGAACAAGGAAAATGAGAACAGCGATTCTGAAGATGACAATCCTGATGAACCATCTTCAAAACGACAAAAAACCAGCAATGTAAGATATCATGCAGTATTCTATTGAATTAAGAGAAGGTTGAATGGTTCCTTTTCTGTATAATTAAATACATCTTATATCTGACTAGCAATACATAGTAACTTTAGTTTGACGGGGTAATCTAATGGTTTCTTGAACTGATAAAAAGTTTTTTAATCTTTGAACAATCATACCAATTAAAAATAAGATTTTACACGTATCAGATTAAATTCCAATTTAAGTTTGAGATAATTGTTTATCATTCAGGTTTCCTATCTGGAAAAGCAAGTCAAAAAGAAACGTTGGGCCACTGAGAGGTTTGTTTTAAAATATTTTTGATAAAAACATTATATAGAAATAAAGAGTAAGCATTTGACCATCTTTCCTTCCTTTTAATAAACGTCAACTCGAATAAACACAATTCAAAAAGCTAAAGAGATTAATAAACGCCCAAACTGATGAAAGCTTTTCTGTTTTTGCTTTTCAGAGAGAAGCTTCTGGATGAGTATTATGAATGTTCTTATTATGGATCAAGTGTATGTATAATTATAAGTCGCATTTTATCGGATAATAAGTTTTTTTTGGCTTTCAAACTATTATAACCTGTATTTCAAAAATTTCCTGTAACTTCGTAACTTTTTTAATTAATTTATTTCGTTTTTAAAGAGTCACTTTTCCAGAATCATTTCAAAAACACTTGTTTATAGAATTGTTTTCAAATAAGATTATTGTATTAAAATGTCAAAAAGTTTCAAAATCGTCAATAAAATTATTAACAAAGGTACCCCAGGGTGATGGAAAACACCCCCTGATGAAAATACGGTTAATAAATAGATCATCAGATTTTCCAGGGATATGTTATAGCGGAGCTGGATAACGCACATTTGAAAAAGCTTTGTTCTATCTCTGTCCCTGACATTAAAATTTGATATGAAATTCAACTTTTTTAATTACAAACTCGTGAAATATGGATTTCCTCTTAACCAATGATTCTGCTGCTGCATTTATCCTTCACGATTAAAAACTTTTAATTATCAAGAGGGTCTGTAAAACATTGGTAAATGACAATTTAAAAAAATGACATCGTTTCATTAGTAAAGTTATAAGAAGCTTCTTCTCTAAGATTATAAATAGTACTTTTTCATTTGAAATACCGCGCTACACCGCGGGGTGCCTCACTTTCTAACTGATATTTTCAGATAGCAAGTCGGTATGTCTGATTATGGAAAAAATTTCAAGTCAATTGAAACAATATTTGTCAAAATATTTACATCCGAAATTTTTACAGAGAAATCATGAAAGCTTCTCAAATTCATAACTCACGCTGATAAAAATAGATTTCATTTACAAGGAAGCTTTTGGGGTATCTTCTACAAATATTATTTTGATGAAAAGCGGAAACATCATAGCAAAATATGTGCAAACGTACTGCATGAATACTTTGTCTGCTTCATTTTTCCTATAAAAACAGAACACTCAATGGGACAGAGATGGATTTCTATTATCAACAGTTTACAATAGAAAAGACAAAGAAGCAATCCGCTAAGGAATTCTCGTCCTTCATCCAGCTCCGCTATAACATATCCCTGGATTTTCTAAGTTAAATTATGATGTTTTTTTTGTTTTAGACTGCGTTGACTTTATACGATTTGGCTTGGAAGTTAACCAAAGATAACAACGACCTCCTATGGTGAGAAAAATTCCAATAAATTTTATGATACATTTTCTCAGGTATTTATTTTTAGGTAAATTATGTATATCGGCCACCATTTTGCTACTAAATTCCATTCGCTTAGTGCACACTAATCTTTGTTTTGCTTGCTATTTTTCAACAAATGCTACAATATTAGCATATTAGATTACATACCGTTGGAATAATGATTTAGAGCACTTTAATTTCTGAGAAAATAAAAGCCAAATTTTTCTTTTTTCAAATGATACTTTGAAGCCTCATTGACCACAAGTATCTTAAATCTGAAATAATCAACTAAAACCTCCCTCCTATCTTTGTCGGTATATATTTTTACTTTTTGGCTTTCTTTAGGCTATGGTTTTTTTTTGTTGTGCCTCGTAACATTGAACAAGGGTTATTGTTTAGGATTTTGCATACAATTGGTATTTTGCTAGAGCGAATAACCTCTTTTGTAAATTATAGCTTATAATAAGATTCCAACACAGCCCTTTGTATTAGTTCATTATGTCGAATATAATTGTTGTTTTGTATCTATCTAAGGCTGGCAATCGTTGGATTAACAGAACAGTATTTATTCTCCAAAATTGAAGGGTAAACTTTTAATCTTGACTGATCTCTCTATCGATGTTGTTTCAAAATTTGGTCCATTTCATCCTCTAAAATTGCAGGCAGAACCCATAATAAATAATTCTGCCATTAAAAATCGTTCTGCTGTTTTGTCTCCACTGATTTTTACGTACCCTGGACCTATATCTGCCATTTTTGATCGGAGTTTTTTGAAAATTGTACCCCATAATGATGGGTTAGTTTATAATAAATCAATGTAATTTTCTGTTTAAAACTTTTTTTTTACCCACGTTGAGTAATGCTACCCTTGGGACACCATTTTTTAAAACTATGACAGGACGATCAGAGATTTTTCTTGACCGGTATCTTTTGTCCAGGGTATATAAAGATTAGTGGTTGTCTCTTCTTTTCAAGTGAGAAATATTTCGAAGACTGTACAGGGATCAAAGATCACGTGATCAGACATAATATGACGGATGACGAACACACACAATCAGTAGCATGCATGAAAATCGTCTTCGAAAAAGAGTATCCTCTTCATTTAATTTTTCTTCCCTATCCAATTTGGCACACGTTGTTTCACGCGTTGTAAACGTTAGTTATGCCGTACATAAGTTAAAGCTCCATAAGCTCAACATTTGAATTGAATTTTTGTTTAGAATATCTTGGTCCTTAATTTACAAAAATTGCAAAAAACGCGATTCTTCATTGTTTGATAAAAAAATTTAAATGGTCTGACAGGGTCTGAATAATGTTCTTTATGATATTGAATCCTTAACATAACCTTCAACATCAGATTACGTTTAGGAATGTACCGACATTGGTCATTATTTGAAAGCTTTATGAATTCCAGATACACCGTTTGCGGGTAAGTCTTATCACTAAGATTATTACTAAGCAATTCTCTTTTTCCTTGATTTAAATGGCTCGGAAAGGAGTGGATAGACTTTTCACACACATATACAAACACAGAAGATACAGAATTTTTCTTGGATTTCGCACCCTTTTGACTTTTGTTTTTCTTTCTTTTTTTTCAGCTTGCGACTCTTCACGATGAAAGGAAGGAAAAGACTTCATGAGCTGTTTGCTGATATCGGGTATGGTTGTGTATTTTTTATTTAGAAATGTAGTACCTTAAGAGAAGAAATTTTGATTACTTCCCGCCAAATTTAGATTTATGGGCCATTCGCCAAAATTAGTTAGGAATATAATCAAATTTAAATTTCTTTCACACTAATCTCTATTTCTCCTAAAAAACCTTTATTCGTCGTTTTTAAGCTTAAATATTCATCAAAAAATGGGTCGTTCGCTAAAATTAATTCTCGCCAAGTTTGGGAATTTTATTATATCGCGAAAATAAATTCTGCCAAGTTGCACTAAAATTGGCGAATGGTAGTCTTTGTCACCCCAAATGGTATACCACGAATGACGAAGTTTTCTACTTTCCAATACACGAGGTTTTCTTAAAATTAGATAAACTGGAGCATATTTCACTAAACAGAATACTATTTTGTGGTGCACAAATTGATTATTAAGTTTTCCGAGGTCTGAATCGCTGCTTCAAAAATGTTGCTTCAAAAATGCTGAGCTTCCATAAAGATTGCAGTTATTCAACCAATCTTCAAAATAAAAGATAGCGCGTGACGTAACTAAATTGTTCGATTCAACACTGCACTTTAATATAACATTTTAATGACCAGAGAGTTTACAATGTTTTGACTGCAAAGTGTCGAATAAGAATTTGAATACGTATTGTTTGCATTTTTAATGGAGATGTGGAATGTTTTTGCAGAATAAGCAAACAGACTCTTGATCACGAATAGATATACTGGCTTTAAGTTAAGATTACGATTGTTGCTACCAATCGGATCGAACCGTCGAAATATCAGCAAAAAGTCCAAGCTCCGTATTCAAAGGTAATTTTGTCTATTCATACATCGTTCTGGCTTTTTCTCAAACATTTTGTTTTACTTTTAAAGGTTACCCATAGTACAATGCAAGCAGAAATATTCTTCAATGGACGTTGAGATAAGAAAAGACGTCAAAGGCTGGATCGAAGGGATCGCTGAGAAATACGGGTCAGTAATTTGTTTGTGTCAATTTTTCTCATTCAATAAACGGCCCCTCCGTTTTGTGACCCATAGAGACATCTTTAATTAGTATTCTAAAACATTCCAATTCCCCCCTCCTGTCTGTATTACGCTTCTCAGATTTTAAGCTTATATCATTTAAAAGCTTTTCAGGCTCTAATTAAAAGAACACTGTATGAACATTTTTTAGGCTTCTAAGCAACGTAATGTATTGTTGTAATGTTTGTTTTAATGTATACGGAAGCATGGCGTTTGCCATAAGATAATTGATTGAATTCAAAATTAGTGGCAAGCACCGGGTCTTTCTTGGGGTTGCTTCCGTATAAAACATTACTTCATTGGTGAATATCATCACGAATTTCATTTCATACTTTTTATAGGATGGACGATATTTCATTCGGTTCATTTGCTTCACAGTATGGCTATAAAACAAAGGTACGTCATCGACGAAATAAAAATTCGTTTATCTTCGAAGAATGAAGATCGTAATTTCTATCAGTGTTGATAGCTCTTCTACCTCAGACGAATGTCATTTTCACCCAAAAAGGGTGATTTTGAATTTAGTCAAATTTGGACACCCCTTTATCAGTGACCCAGTAAGATCCGCCCCAGTGGATAAAATGTTGCCGAAAATTGCATAGTCTTAGGTCCTGTTGAGATGATGAGTAATCCGGTCAAAATTAATTGAAATTTTCTACCCCGGTCAAAGTGGAAAATGTTTGGTCTTACCCCAGTCAACAATCGTTTTGATAAGGTCTTAACCCAATCAAAATAAAAATAAATTTTAAAGGGGACGTCAGCTTTGGGATATCATTTTTACCATTTGTTTAGAGAAGATACCTACAACGAAAAAAAGTGATTGCAAAAAGAGCGAAAAAAAATCTTTTTTTTGGCTGAGTTATTCAAATTTTAATTTTTATTGTTTTCACAGGCCCTATTACACATAAGAATTTAGAGGTAGAATATACCCTCTCACTCACTCTCTCACCTGTTATTCTTCGCATCGAAATCGAAAAATTCTAGAAAGCGTTGAAATTCTTCCTCTAAGAAATTCTTCTTAAAGATACACAAGAGAATTTTACGAAATTTAATTAATTCTTTTGTTGCGAAAAAACAAACGGGAACTCTATTATCTACTGATTTCTTTCTCTCGTTTCCAAGCTTCTTAAAAATTATTTTGAAAAATAAGGAGGAATGTTAGTAAAATGGAGGAGGAAGATATTTTAATTTTTTTTCTGCAACCTTAACATTGGCGTGTGCAGCAAAAATGTTCCAGAATTGAGTGGAAAGTTCAAACTTTCGTGATAGAACAGTATAGGTGAAAGATTGGCTAAAAGATGGAGATAACAAGGAAGCATATGCCAATATTTTTCAAGAACTCCATTTGAAAGACAAGGAAAATTTTAGAAGATATTTGCGAATGAACACAGAAACTTTTCAGGTAAATTTCATTGTCAACTGTCGAGGTCTCCACTCCCATGCCTCACGTTTTTTGGCAGGTGACGCTTTCCCTCTTGTGAAACACTGTCTTAAACCGTAGTCTTAAAGTGGTTTGACACCAATGAAGCGAACTTTCAATTATCAGTTATCAAGGAGAGAAACTGAAAATGCGTTCGGAGTCTTGGCCAATCGTTTCCGTGTTTTTACCACGACAATATACCTAGATCCTGACAAGGCGACAACCATTACGTTTGCTACTCTAGTTTTGCACAATATGCTTTGTGAATTTTCAAATGAATCCTATCCTGAAGGCTATATCGATAAAGAAGCAAGAAATGGAAGCATCATCGAAGGGGAATGGCGAGAGGAGGAAACCGAGTCAATTTTTAAGAGGATGCCAAACTGCTACACGCGAAAGCCAAGTAAACATCGAGAGGAGATCATAAATGCATTTGTGGAGCATTTTTGGGGACCTGGTCAAATACCTTGGCAATGGAAGATGATTTAAATCCCTAAATTGTTTCATAATACAGGTCGTATTTTCTTTATAGTTTGCTATTTTATTCGTAGATCCATGAGTAATATGTATGAATATATATGATTATAATGACAATTAATAATAAAGTCTTCTTACAAAAAATACGCTTGAAGCACGTAAATAAAAAATAATTTCAATTCATAGTTTGTGATCAGTTCAACGGAGTCGAGCTCGTAAACGGCCTGGGTGGGTGGGTTCGGGTAGGTGTATGTAGTTCAATTTGTTGCGAACTGCCAAAGTTTAATGCATGCAATGGGTTTCGGTTTTCTTGTCCTCGGGGCTGGATAAAATTGTGGGTGGTTTAGTGATTCTGCCGTGATCTGACAAAAGGAAGTAACCATCAATTTTTGAAAATTCATATTTTTGCAAAAATCAACTCCTAAGAGTCCAGCTTGTGTTTTCCAGTAGTTGATTTCTAGTAAAAGACTTCTTTTTATGAATTTTTTTCGGACTAAAGTTTCATTTTATTTTCTGACAAAAGGATTTTTATAGCCTGAAAGATGAAAATTGCTTGCAATATTTGCAGTTTATTTTCTGACAAAAAGAAGTAACTTGAAAATGTTTAGCTTGAAAGAGCTTGATTAGAATAAAACTTGTGTAGATTTTCAAAATCAAGATGTTAAACTCCTTTTAACTCCTTCCTTTTAAATATTATACTATTCTAGGGTTTGGTCTTTCACAATCAGCAAAAGTTTTGATCTTAAAACGATACCATTATTAATCTTAAATAAGGTCAACTCGAATGCAATTATCTCAAAATAAGAAAAATAGAGTTACTTCATTTTGTCAGATCACGGCAGGATTGTAAAATCTAGTCGGTCGAGGCATTTGTTGATTAAAATGCAAGGCCTGTGTTTGGGAGACAATTTCTCTTTTACATCGTATGACTACTTGTTGTAAGTTGATTTTCAAATCCTCCTTCAAATCACACTCAGGAATTTGTTTCATAAGACCAATCAGAAGCTTTCCGAAGATGTCATCTGCGTCATCATCGGACGATGTTTGTGGTTTGGGTTTGACATTTCTTCTGGAATTTACACATTCGAGAGCTTTGCTTGCATTAGCCATAACTTTACGCAGTTCGTTATTCTGAGTAGCAGCCGTCATCTTAGCTGATTTAGCAGATGGAGGCTTAGCATCTTGATAAGGAGAGCCATCATCTTCAACAGTTATATTAGAATCAGGTTCAATTGGGCGATTGGATTTAGTTCTTCTTGGAGTAAACGAGTCCTTCAGAAACTGTAACGCATTAAAAAATTTCCACGTGGGGACATAAATTTCTCCTGTTTCCATGCCATTTGAGACCGAATCTTCAACCAATCTTTTCTGGCCTCCATAATAATTCTTAAGGTCGGTCAGTTTCTTAGCAATTTGCTTGCCGTTAGCAATAATATTTCTTTCCTTAAGCTTATTTTCAACAGAAAGCATAGCTTTTAGTCTGATATCCTTATTGAAGTAGTTCTTGTGCTTCGTGTTATATAAGTTTTCGAAACTTGACCAGATATCTATCAAAGTGAACACTTCCTCGTTTAACCAGTCTCTCGATGCTTCAGAACTTTTACTTGGTCGACCAGCTTTCTTTTTTGATGGAACTGTTGGTGGAGGTGGAGGTGGAGGTGGGGTTGGTAGCGAAGGAACTAGTGATGGTGGGGATCTATCATCTGTATCTTTTCTGGTAGAATGAACTTGCTCGACATTATGGTCTCCATTGATTTCTGTATTGTTTTGTCCAGCATTTATCTCAAAATGTGGTCGAGGTGGTTCATGTCCATCTCCCCTTAGATATTCGTCACTTGGTTGTCTGAAAATAAATTAAGAAAGAGCCTCATCATAAATAGTTCTGTAATTGATAAGCACCCAAATATATTTAATTTTCAATTTAATTCAAGCCTGAGTTAAATGCGATTCTCAGTTTAAGCCCTTTAAGCAACAACAAACACTGTGAAATAAAGACATGATTCAAATGAATACATAGTAAGTAGTAGAAAACGTTAGCAGTAAAAATGTAATAAAACTTACATCATTATGTTTTGTTCTCTCAGCTGATTGAAAAAGAAACCCTTTTGAAAATCTGTCTATTGCGAGTCTGGAAACATCAAATTTAATAACGCTTACAAATCACGAGCCGCCAACGCAACTTTAATGAACCTCAAACACTCTCTCTCTCTTCTTTTATTCTTTTTTATCTTTCTTTGGAGTTTTATTTTTCATGCGAAGCCACATTCCTTTTAAGTTTTTGTTTACACAGAGCGCTAATCCAACTTTCAATAGGTTGCTCGAGGTTGCTATTGTTCAATAGAAATGAGATTAGGGAGATAATTTTTTAACTAATCCTTTATGATATTCTTCAACTAAATACACAGGAAAATGAGGGAAGAATTAACAAAATTGACAGATGTGCAATAAATTTCGAGATATTCTTCCTCTCTTCCCCCGGGGGTACTAGGGTTGGCGAATGAGGGGTATGTGCGGACGGGACCTCCGAAAACCGACCCTTAGAGCAGTGATCAAAGTTCTTCCGTCTCAGACGGATTTCCGTCTCACAGAAATTTTTGTCAAAGTTTTCCATCTCAGTCAGAAATAGTTATTTAGCGAGAAATAGTGATTTTATTCTCTAGAATAATTCCATCAAAGTTTTAAAAATTGGATTTCAAGCATGTTTTGTATATACCTTGTATATACATACTATGACGTTCATATATTTTTATTTTTCAACCTATTTTAGATAGATGTATATTTTCGCTGTATGATAGGCATTTTAAGAACATTCTGAGTTGTTTTAATTAATAAATTTTAGTGCCTTTTTAGCCAATCTAGGGGTTAAAAAATCTGAAAATTTTCTAACCCTCAGCCCCAACCATGGGGGAGGGGGGGCGTGCAGGTGTCACTGTATACCAAATTATCTCTATCAAAAAATTTCCGTCTCACAGAAAAAAACTGCTTTGACCACTGCTTAGAGAGACTGTGTTTTGCTGAAAAGGTGACCCTTAGAGAGACTTTTTGATTTTTTTTTTGATTTTTGAAAAGATTCGTACCCTTAGAGAGACTTAATTACAATTTTTTTTTCGATTTTTGAAAAAAGTCATACCCTTAGAGAGACTTTATTACAATTTTTTCTCTGGAAATCAAAAAATTTCCTAAAAATCCTGAATTTTCCAACCCTTAGAGAGACTAATTTAAAACTTTCTGATTTTTCCGACCCTTAGAGAGACTTTGAAAGGTGAAAAAACCGACCCTTACCGTCCGCACATACCCATCATCCATTTTTGCCTAAGTACCCTTCCCCCCGGGTCTCTTCCTCTATATTCTTCCGTGTAATGGAGCCTTACGATGGAGAAAATAAACGAAGGAGAGTAAATTTGTGACATAGTATTGTGTTTCTGTTTCCCCTCATCTTTCTTTTAATAACAAATTTCTCCGAATAACTCACAAATGCCTGGTCTTTTTCGCCAGCGATTTTTAGAACAGAGATCCTCCAATTTCCAAGGCACTAATTCTATACTCAGAACAGATCGTATTTCAGCCAATTATAGATAAACTGGATAAAACTAATGAACAGATAAAATTTTCTGAAGGAAAAAAAGCAGATCGACTTTCCTGTTAAGATATCTGTTCTTACTTACCGACTGGAAGTATTTGCAATCCTAGAACAGGTCATAAATATCATCTGTTCTTATTCATTTAAATGCCAGTTAGTTAGATTTCAAGCTGGAAACATTCAGAGGCTTTTAAAACAGCTAATCACTTCACAGCAGTGGTGTCGTGCGATTCCTTCTTCCGAGTCCATCTCAGATTCTATGTCTATGAGCTGGTTGATAAAGTATTGCTTGATTCATCAGACATCTTGCATTTGGTCTCTTTCAATTTCAACTCTTTTAATAACTCCCTTTTTTTACCGAAAATCTTGTTTAACAAATGTTGTTTAAAAAGTAGAGAAGCACGTTTGTTACGTCACAGATTTAAAAGGAAGGGAAATTTTCAAACGCCTATTATTACGCATTGAGAAAAAAACTTATAATATATAGCTCGTTTTGATCGTCTTGTTCTAAATTTTCTAAATGTAACAAAAAATGTGTGGTAAAGATTTGGGCTGACCTCCCCTTTAATGGATTCAAGGAATAATGCATGGACTTGTATTTGTTTTCCCTACCCCTTCCTGTGGAAATTGAGCTAAAAGTTCTCACCCCAGTAAGTTGGGATCTCGAATTCAAAGTCAGTGAAATTTTACTTATTTCATTGCCAACCTAGTGGATTTCAAAACATAACCTGGTCAAGTCTACCTTCCGTTTAAGAGGAAAAAAACTTAACGTTGATTCCGATTTTATCATTAATTTTTGAACTTTTTAAAGTTAATTTTTTCTTGGGTTCTATTCAAAAGTTCAACATCATTGTCAACATTCAGTACTCAATATTGTTTACTATAGTTTTGTACTTTCAGCCAAAAAAATTCATATTCATTTTATCATAGATATGTGCTGAAGATATGGTTTGTGCCATTTCTGCATTACTGGAATATGCTGTAAGTTTTCTGCTCATTGTATATTGTGTGTCACTGGTAAGATTGTATCCCCTTTCCACAGAGTTCGGTGTATTGGGCTTTTCCAGAAAAAAAAATTGAATATTGGGAATGGTGGATGAAATATTTTTTCGAAATCTACCCCCCGGACATTGTGACTTTTGACCCCCCAGACAGCAGGTCTAACCCCCCGGACAAGCATCTTTTCACCCCCTGGATTTAACATTACCCTCAAATAAAGTAAAATTACCCCCAATCAGAGCAAGTTTACCCTCCGGAAAAGGTAAATTTTGTAGATTATATCCTCCACCTCCATGTACGAACATTTTCTGGAAGAGCCCATTCTCTCTTCGCATATAACTTGAGTTTGAATACATTTTTAAGAAACATTTATTAGGAGACCTATTGAAGTCTATCAGCTTCCTTTGCAAATAAAATTCTTCCACCTGCTTAACTTAAACAAGATTTGTAGGCTGCCCCATGTCCCCGTAACATTATTGGAAAATATTCGGACGAAAGTGAACAAAGGACTATTTTTTGTGGACTTTTTTTAACGTTTCTCAAAGGACTGTTCAAGAATATTGATATGGCTGCCTAAAGTAATTTTAGGATGAATGTGCACTGACTTTTGCATATTTTGCCCTATAAGTTTTAGTAAAATTTCTTGCTAGACTTAAAAACTCGTGCTTGTATTTTCCTATAACCACATTATACTTAATACAAACTAATTTAATGTAAATCTTTTTTTCCAGAGAGAAGATATTTCATTTTCTGATCAATTCGTAGATGCTTTGGACGCATTGAATAGGTAAGCGGGAAGTAAATGTCTTGAAATATATTGAAATATATTGAAACGTTTTGAAATATATTGAAACCGAAACTGATCTAGCCTGAATTCGGATCGATAAATGGGTGTGGCTCAATCGGATGCTGTGGTTTACACCGTCGTCTCAATCAAAGCAATGTTGCCAATGGCTGGGATTATATTTTTACTATTTATTTGTGAAAAGTGTATATTTCTTTTCAATTCTAGATCAAGTATAGATCAATTAAATGGAGCAATCGAGCTAGGAAAGAAACAGGTATCTTTTCATATTTTCTTCTAATATCAATAGAGAATCTCAAAAGATTTTGGTAGGAAATACATCCCCTTTTTCAGCCAGTGGGGGTGAAAATAACGGGTTGAAATACAATGGGATTGGCATTTCCATGTTTTTTTATGGCTGGGAATCTTTAATTCCATTGTTTTCATTTTTAAGCCATAAATTTTGCTATTCTGATTATTTTCAGCGGGGAAATAATTGGAGTATAACTTTCTACTAGGGAAGATATTTTGACCAATTTTTACAGTGGGAAGGGATCCCAGTGGGTCTGTGAGAAGAGGGTGTTGAAGTGAAACCCAATTCAAAAATGGATGTTTTGAATTTATCCATGACTCTGCATGACTTTGTACACAATTTGATTTATAAATTGGGTAATTCTTCTCAAGGACTTCATGAATTTGTTGTTCTTTCATCTTCTAGGTGTCTAGCATGGTATCACAAGTTCGATCGTTTATCGATTCACATCAAATCGCATGCGCTGGCCCATTTTTGTATGCTCATATTTTAGAGGTATGTGACATTTTCTGAAAGGTTTGCCCTTTTTCTATGGTTTCATTGTGGTCTATGGACAAAGATCACGCTCAAATGACGTGGTTCCATGTAATTTTGAAAGAAAGAGGAAGCAGTGCTGTTCTTTAAGAAGTTTGTCCTAATTTCGGATAGCTTCATTTCTTTTTGGTTAGAATTCATTAATCTTTATCTACTTAACATTTAATAGAATAGAATAAGTAATTGAATGAATGAATGAATGACTAAGTAAATAAATGAACGAATGAGTAAATAAATGAACAAATAAGTAAGTCTTTTATTAAAAATCTTTTATATGACCCTCTCATATGAATTTTAACTTTTTCTCAGAATCATTCAATTCAAGATTACTTACTTTTGATTAAATTTAACGCAACAACAACACCTCATTTCTTTCTCTTCTATCTGTAGGGATCACCAACTGCTTATATTTTTGCAAAGCCTTGTATCATTGGTCGATTAGCTCGTTTTACACTGGAGGTGTACAGCACTATGGTACGATAATTAACTATGTATTCGGATGTATTTATCGTGCCTCTGGTATTTCTTTTTCATGTTTCCTTAATTTGATTTCTCAACGGAACCTCGTTAACCCATTAAATGCCTACCGATACAGGACCGAAAAAATGAGGAATCTCATAATGCCAGTGACACTTAATAATGGGTTAAGTCTCCCATCCCATGCTCCCTACTTCATTAGAAATATATTTCCTCTGAGTGGTAATTCCTTATATTTATGCTCTCCTGTAATGTCAAGTTTGAATTTCATATTGCTATATTTAGTGTGTAACTTCATAGTCAAGCTCAAAAAAATTGAATTCGAGCTGTTTTCAGTGATTGGGTTTTGAAAGTCAAAGTTTTCACCCGTATGATGGCATCCCGTTTTTCTTTTTCTTTAATAACTTTAGTCGTCATGGTCACTATCTAAATATTTCGGCCCTGAAAATTGAATTCAGTAAGAATCATTTTTCTTTCTTTCTTTCATAGACCAAACAAAAGAAAGCAAGGAGCCTACCGTTCGTTTTGGCTGTACCCAGTGACCTGGAAGAAGGTATTGTACAGTTTATTAAGTGATCCCAGTGTATCATAGGCTTTATTATCCAGGAAGGATTGTACGGTAATATCGAAAATATTTTTAAGTCGTCGATACACTAAGAACCAGATAACCAATTTTACACTTTCTTTTCCTTTAGCGTTATACAATTGAGTCTCCGTAACTCAGACACGAACGGGGAACCCAAATTTGTTCGAGTTAGGAGACATTCGAGTTATAGAGGTTCGAGTCAAAGAGACTCTGCCGTAATAGTTCACTTTCTTAATTGTTTATATTTATTTCAATTTATTCAATTTCTTTTAATAGGAATGTCTTTATTGGTAGGAGTACCGCCCGTTGGTGAGAGCTCAATCAAAAGGTACCTGTTCATCATAATTAAGTATTTTAAGAGGGCTCCTTGACGGGGATTGAGAATTAGTTCAATTATTTTATTTTTCTAATGGACTATTCCAGGAAGAAGTTGTATTTGGGAAAGGTGACCCCTGGTTTTTATTTCAATTTTCAGGACCCCTTTGGATTTTTCTTTTGGACCAGCCTCTCGTTTTACTGACCACCCTGGTTTTTCCACCCATTTTACTGACTACTCTGGATTTTCAGCCCATTTTACTGACTACCCTTGATTTTCCACGTAATTTTACTGACCCTGCCTGGATTTTTACATCCGAAAAACCAGACCAACCTGCACGTCACACCTCCTCAACAGAGAGACTATATCCCAATTCAATTTCCTATTTATTTAATTTTTTAATTTTTTTCTTTCCAGTTTCTTTGGAGCAGCATTCAAGCAGGCTGGTGAGAAAACACGGTCAAGAGTGCGCCATGATTTCTTTGACCCAACAGGTAATGTTCAAAAAGGTCTCTTATTTTAGTTTAGCCCACTTTCTGCCCTGCATATTCTAATTAATTAAAAGAGTAGGCGAAAAGTAGAGAGAAAATTGTCAAAAATTTTACTTGGAAAATATTGAACTTGACACCAGTCAGTGTATTGACGTCAAAAGAGAGCAACGCATCGACTTTAGAAAACCAAGTTTCTACACACTTTGATTCACAATTAGAATTGGATTAGGACCACTAGGATAGTAGGGTTGTTGATAGTTTTCAAAGAACATTTTTATCCTTCAATTTTAGGTTAATGTTAAACTTTTTTCAGAAAATATAGAATTTTTTTACAAGTAATTTTGTCAAGAGGGAGGTGAAGAAAATACAATAGCCTAGCTTTTTGTGGTTTCAACGATTCAAACCATTTTGTGGTATTCTTTCCTTAGTCAGCTATCTTTGGACTCAAGTATTTCAAGTTCAAGCGATCAATAATTTTTGACATCCTTTTCAATTTTTCAATTTTAGTGATCGAAATCAAAACAGAAGATCGGAGTAAATTCTTTGACAATCTAGCAGCTCTCATGGCTTGAGAAATCCCTCAACAAATTTGTAAGTGTTATCGTCTTAATTATGTATGGATTCTTGAAGACTTGGTGATGGAAATTAATATGGTTCAATGATCAGGGTAGTTGGTTTAATATCTAACCTTTTGGATGTAGGTTTTGACAAGCCATAAATTAGACCCAACACTGTTAATATAAGAATAAGAAACTTTTTGAATATTATCTGGCATTGATTGAGATATTAAATGTGACTTGTATGATGGTGGAAATGTTGTTGATAATCTATGTTTTGATTGGATACAACTTCGTCGAAATGAGGAATCATTTAAAGGACAAATTTGGATTTGTTTGTAGGAAATTTATGAAGGAGAGTCTTGATTTCCTTATAAGGATTATGGGTTAAGAAACACTCTCTGTCATAAATCTTGAACCCTACACCCTTTGATCCGCCACCGGGTGAAGGAAGATGTGATGCTACCGCCCCTCTATGGTGGAAATGTTAATGATATCGCGCCCTGATTTTCGTTTGGTATTAAAAGAACTGAACCTTGAAGATGATGTGAACATTTTTACAGTTTTGAACCTTCTCAGCTGGCACACAACGTTGTTTCAACGTTCATTTAACATTATATGGACGTTGTGAACATTAATAAAGGTTGAAACAACCTTGTTTGCCAGCTGATGTATGATGGTGATGGAGAGAACACACGAATCTCGAGAATCTATTTCAAAGGTGTCAACAACGCAGTGAAGTGGTATTTTGAACAATAATGCTCGTTAGATGCATAAAAAAACTCTGACTCAATCCAATATTTGTTTCTGTTACAGTTCCAAATTGCAAAAGTTGGACAGACTGTCAACGAAGATCTTTCCTTAATCTAACTCAATCATATCATTCTCTGGGATTTGATAATGTAATTCTTAACTTGTTTACTTTTATGTCAACCTAACATTGACTTATGGGTAACCTAGGTTTAGCAACTTATTCTGTCCTCTTAAAATTTACCTCTTTTGTGCAAACACGTTATCCGAAAGAAAATTTGAGTATCGGAACTAGACACATAAGAGCCTTTAGCGTAAAAGATTGTTAAAAGAAAGGCGTTAATTTCTTGTAATACTTTGTTTAGCTTTATTATCAAATTATCCGTTGTTGTCGATAACGACTTACAATCTGTAAAGTTTCCTTTATCGACAACAAAGGATATTTTGCCAATAAAGCTAAATAAAGTATTACCAGACATCCAACAACATTCAAACCAATCTGCCATTAAGGCCCTAGAGTCAATGATGAGCTCTGTTTGTACTCTAGCAGAAAGTACAAGTATCTAATATGAAAGGAGAGTTTTTATCAATTTCATTAGATACCCCTTGTTAACCCTTTAAGTGTCACGGTCATTTTTTTTCTAAGTTTTTTAACGAAAATCGCTAGTTCAAACTTTAAAGGCTTATATCTCCGGATCTAAAAGGAGTTAGAAGCTCGTTCATAGTCCGTTGGATAGCTTAGAGTCTCCCCTTTTTCTTAGGCGCCGCCCGATTTAGGAAGGGCGGGGTGGGCGTCGGCTAAGGGGGGTAGAAAGGGAAATTATAGCGCTGCGTGGACCTGACTGGATGATAGAGAGGTGCCGGGTGGTAAAACTTCAAACTATTTCGCTAATTCACTAATTTTGTTTTTTTTTATGACTTTTTAGCTTAAAATCTCGCTGAAAAGACTCACTTTTGAATTTTTTTTTTTTTGCTTGGCCATGAAGCCCAATGCGATTCATACGAGTTAGACCAAAAATGACAATTTCTAACTCAAACTAAGAATTACAGGAGGGCTTCGCCCTCCTACATAGCCTATGTCTGATATATACGACATTGGCACTTTAAGGGTTAAAGATATCAAATGTAAATATTACTCTAAAAGTACCAAAAGAGTGCTAAGAAGAGGCAATTATTTAAAATATAACGTTTTTAAAATATCAGATACTGTGTAACACAATAATAATTTTAAATAAATATTGAAAAAAAAATACGATGTATTTTCAATTATTATTTTTTCGCACTGAAATTCTAACGAGAATGTTTTTACAGAAACCTGATTGTGCGATTCCCATTATGTTACAAATTTCCCATGTCGTGGCGGGTTTTAATCATACTCTTAGGTTCCTACTCTTAGGTTCCTAATAAACGCCCCCCCCCCCCCCCTGCTTGTTGATTTTTCGATTTTTTTCCAACTCTACCATATCTAATTCTACCATATTATGCAGCTCAAAAGTTTTCTTCCGAGTACCTCTTTTTTCGTCGTATAGTAGTTCCTTGTCCCTACCGTTTAAAGTGAAAGAAATTGGCATTTTATTTTTGATATAAAATTACTGTTTCGTGACTTTCTCTCTCACATTTCACTTTATTAGTAAAGTCATGTTTATTTATTGAAAACATGTTTAGGCTATGCCTAGGTTTATGAAGGCTATATTAAGTGATCAGAAGAAAAAATATCTACAAAATATCTTTTATCAAAGTGCATCGTACTCTTCGACGTTTAGCTAAAAGTATTGAAAAAACATGTTTAGGTTATGCCTATATTTGTGAAGGGCTATATATAAAGGATCAGAAGAAAAAATATATACAAAATATTTTTCATCAAAGTGTATCTTACGCTTCGACTTTTAGCTAAAAGTATTGAAAAAACATGTTTAGGATATGCTTAGATTCGTGATGGCTAAAAATAACCCATGAAAAGTAAAGAATGGGCGTGTGTTAAATTTGTTGTGAAAATTCATTATTTCTGTTGAATAAACCCACTGATCCAAACAAATTCTTTAAAACGAGATGTAAACATCAACATTACTAAAACAGTGGAGCAAAAGGCCTTCCTCCGACGCTTGTCAGAACCATATTCCGATTATTTGTTGGACCTACCCCGGTGGGGTGAAGGTCCTATAAATTCACCTCTGTCCGTTCGTCCGTCTGTCCGTTCGTTACCAGCTTTTCTCGAGATTGAATCATAGGAATCATTTGATTTTTGGTACAAAGGTGCAAAACGGTGATGGCCAAAATGTGACGGAGCCCGATTTTCGAAAAAAAAATTTTTTGGGCAAATTTGGGCCAAAAAACAGCTAAAAAACGGTTTTTTTGGAGTTTGTGAAAAATTGGATCATTAAATTTTTTTGATTTTTTGCATGAAAGTAGGGTACCATCATAGGTAAAAGATGGCTCAAGCAGATTTTTGCAAAAAAATTTATTTGGCTTAAAAAACGCATGTTTATCTATAAGAATCACTATTAATAAGCATACATCAATGTTCTTAGTCAAATTACTCAATTTTTTATGAGATAGAAGTTTTTTTTTGCTCATGAGGGCTTACTTTTGAAGAATATGTGTGTTTAGACATGAAATTTTGGTTGCTTGGTGTGTTTTTATAGAAAAACTGGCCAAGTTCAATATTTTTTTATAAGCACAATATCAATTACTTAGGTATTAGCTTTTCTCGAGATTGGCTTTTTCATTCTTTAAGACTTTTTGCACAAAGATGCATAACTATAAACCCTCGAATGTGATGGAGCCCAATTTTCGAAAAAAAAAATGTTTTTGGGCAAATTTGGGGCAAAAAACGGCTAAAAAACAGGTTTTTTGGACTTTGTGAAAAATTGGATCATTAACTTTTTCTGATTTTTTGCATGAAAGTAGGGTACCATCTTAGGTAAAAGATGGCTCAGGGAGATTTTTGCAAAAAGATTTGCTGGCTCAAAAAACGCATGTTTATCTATAAGAATCACTATTAATGTTTTTAGTCAAATTACTCAATTCTTTTACGAGATAGATGTTTTCTTTGCTCACGAGGGCTTACTTTTGAAGCATATGTCTGTTTAGACATGAAATTTTGGTTGCTTGGCGTGTTTTTATAGAAAAACTGGCCAAATTCGATATTTTTTTATAAGCACATTATCAATTACTTAGGTATTAGCTTTTCTCGAGATTAGCTCTTTCATTCTTTATGATTTTTTGCACAAAGATGCATAACTATAAACCCTCGAATGTGATGGAGCCCAATTTTCGAGAAAAAAAAATGTTTTTGGGCAAATTTGGGCCAAAAAACGGCTAAAAAAAGGGTTTTAAGGACTTTGTGAAATATTGGATCGTTGTTTTTTTCTGATTTTTTGCATGAAAGTAGGTAAAAGATGGGTCAAGCAGATTTTTGTAAAAAAATTTTTCAGTTCAAAAAACGCATTTTATCTAACGCACTAAATAGCATTCAAGTTTCTTAAAAACTCAAGTGCACTGCTGAAAGTTTCTACGTTATAAGAAACTCCATTTGTGTTTGAAATTGTTTAACGTTCAACGTAGATATCAATGTTTAAATGCATAACCATTTCCAGTATCACTTGTTTTTTATAACCATTGGCGCTTAGATCGAGAGATTACAAACGTTTGAGGGATGCTTATATCCTAAGAAAATTTTAGAGAATTTCCCGTAAAAATTCATTTGAAAAAAAAAAATTCGTATGGGGGTGGAGGGTGATCTACCTTTCGTTTTTAGTTTGTTGGATTGACACACAATATTGTCGGGAACAGGGTTTTTCATTTTATATCCTTTGGTTGGAATGAAAGCTCAAGGTAGTGTTTAGAATATGCTTAAATTTCTGCCGAGGATCTTTAAGAAATTGGGTGTTTTATATAGTCCACAAAGCCTTAAAACGTTCTCTTTCTTCACTTTCTTGTTTTAAATATTTTTTTGTTTTTACCATCAAAGCCTTATATGTTCTTATAAAGTTTGTTCTTATAAAAGGAAAAACGTGCACTGCTAAAGTATAAGACTCCATTTGTTTTACTACCATGTAGAAACCATGTCAGCGAGATTACAGCTATTCCGTTGAGAGACAAGTCCTAAAAAATTTTAATTTTGGAGGGAACTAATTTTGGCGAATGACAGTGTAAATCTGTTTTATTTTGCCTTATTTTGAGCAATTTTGATGAATTTCAGGGGTTATTCGACTTCGAAGGCCGAAATATCAAGAACAAGTTAAGAACATTTTTAGGCTTTGCAAGCTCACAAAATGCTGAAAATAAGAACAAAAAGTTAAGAACATCTGATGTCATAAAATGTTTTGGATGTTCTTATAAAAAAGCGTCAATCCGTCGTCATCAAGCAGTTTTTTTAGTCACTTTTTACCGGCGAATTTTGTAATGATAATGAGTAATTTTAATTTGTATTGCAGCGTTTTAAACAGGGGGGTTGGTACTAAAATTTCAGAGACATGACTTTTAGTGACGTGGTGGTATTACAAAAAAGGCCTTAAACATTTTAGTACCATGTGTACTAAAATCCCAAATTTTAGGAAATTAAACTATTGACTGACCAAATTTTAGGAAATTAAACTATTGACTGACCATTTTAGGCAAAATGAAAAAATAAAATAAAAACTCTCTATATAAGATTTAAATACGTCCCTATGTCACAAATTAAGCAAAAATTCTGTCCCCTGTGATAAAATACCTTTGAATTTCAGCCCCACTGGGGAATTGACTTTGATTTCATCCCCACTCAAAATTCCATGTGTAAAAATTACACTCCAAAACCATATCCCACTGGGTTTTTTCAATTTAATTGTTCTGCTTTTATATACTACGAAATAAAAAATGTTTTCGTATTTGAATGCTTTATTTTTTGTAAAGAACCATGGATAACTGGATAGAAAAGAAATATCAAGCTGTAAATTAGAGGTGAAAAATAACCAATCAATCTTTGCAATAACTAAAGTACAGCAGAGCAAAAGTGTCTTGACGAGTGTTTCTAAATCTTTATCTAGAATAGATAGAGATAGATCAGGTTCATTGACAGCTTAATTAACCAGAGTTGGCATTTTTTTGTAAGTCCAAAGACCAGCATTCTTCGAACCGAATTCCAAAATAAGCCTTATTTAGGTGGTCACTATGCTAAAATGTCAAAATAAATTTTAGTACATGTGTACTAAAATTCCTTTTTCAAAAATTAGGTGGGGGTATGTCAAAATCGTCAAAAAACCTTGTAGTACTCATATATGTCATGGATTCTAGTACCGACCCCCTCCCCCTGTTTTAAAGACATTTTCCAAGTCATTTACATTTAAATATATGTAGTGAGAGCGATGTCGTGACTTTTTCCGCATGTATGCATTCTCAGTTTAAAACAATATTTATGTAGTGACAATTACACACTTCCTACCTATTTAAGACTTTACATAACATCAAATATTAAAAAAAAATAACTTTGCTTGTAACTGCTTAGGTCAAACGCAAAAAAATTTGATGCGAATTTTCAGTGAAGAAAAATGGATCACAATCAAGGTAGGAAGGTAATCTTCGTAGTATGGAATTATTTTCGCCAACAGTTACGGAGAAAATCACCTTCCACGAAAATTAGCAGCCTTGAGGGAGGTGAAGATGTCAACTCTATGGTTGACTGTGTTGGGGTCTATACCTGTGTCTAGTTAACAAAAAGGGCACCTTAAGGGAAGAAATTTCGGTGGATGGCTGAAAACGTTTTTTCGTAGGGAATTTAGTCAGGGAAAAAGCTAATTTTGACGAGAATTTAATTTGGCGGATGACGGATTTTTAAATCCGAAATCAGAGTGGAAACATAAAAAGAAAAAAATTAGATTTGGTCCTATTGTTATATCATGCTAATATATGCAAAAAATGTTTTTCTTTTCCTCTTTCTGACCAATATTGCTCCACATCAGTGTCAATCCAATGTGAAAAAGCTTGTGAATTAAAATTGACGAGTAAGCAAACGATTTCACTCTTATTTAAAAACAAAAACTTTAACGACACGTTTTGATCTTCTCCATTTTTTAAGGGCAACTTAAATATTTTTCCGTCTGTTTCTCCATAGAGCCGTCAGTCAGTAATGACCCTCACCCAACGTTACTTGGTCAATTGACGACAGCTTTCATGATCGATTGGTACATGTTCCCTGCCAAAATTACTTACTTTCTCGCAAATGGCATAGATGGCGCTTTCAAACCTTATGCATTATCCTTCCTTGTCGGCGTCGGATTGA
This sequence comes from Clytia hemisphaerica, assembly GCF_902728285.1. Lineage (NCBI taxonomy): Eukaryota > Metazoa > Cnidaria > Hydrozoa > Leptothecata > Clytiidae > Clytia > Clytia hemisphaerica. The sequence continues at coordinate 285,337 of NW_027103319.1, forward strand.
ACAAAGCAGAAGCAGGTCTGGTGACAGGTCTTCGTCTTCTTGGGATGACTTTTGCTGGTCCTTTATGGGGCTTCATTACTGACAAACGACAAAATCATGTTCTGATTCTCATACTCATGGCCTTTAATGTCAATACTATGGGTAGGCGGTCAACCTTTGTTATCTATATGGATCGGTGATCAATGGACAAACACTTGCCCTGCACCTTTGGAAACAAACACCACAAGCAGTGGATCAGCCACACGCAACGAGGCCAATTCGACTATTAACTTCCGTTCAACTCGATTGATTATATTTCTATTTGTTAATATTTTGGCTTCATGTTTTGACGGGTGTATTATAACATTGGTGGATGCTGGTGTTGTAAAAAGAATACGTGCATCCCCGACTCCAAAAGAATTTGGTTGGAACCGTATGTTTGGAACCTTTGGTTTCTCCGCTGGTTCATTCCTTTCTGGTCTTGTTTCTGACATGTTTCCGTATACGGAACATGTGAATTGTTTCACTGGAGCTTATGTTGTTTTGAGTTGTTTTTTATTGGGATTAGTGGTAGTATGTCCATACCTGTTCAAATTACCAGAAAATAAAGTGAATCCATATGGTCACGAGATGCGTCCGCCTGCGCTGGACGTACAGCCGGAGGGTGGTTTTGATGATGTATTTTCAAACGAAGTGATAAAGCCGGAAACCAATAAATCTCTAACAGGTTTACTATTCAAAACATTGAAAAACGTTGAAATGATCATATTTCTTTCAACTGTTTTAATTGTAGGAACTCTTCAAGGTGTCCTCATTAGTTTTACTACGTTACGAATCAAGGAACTGAATGGTCCAACATCCTTGGCTGGTTTCGTTGTATCTATAGTCGCCCTATCGTCACTACCGTCTATGACACTTGCCTCAAGATTGATAAATTTTTTTAAAGGCTATTGGGGAACATTTTTCACATGCTGCACCATATATGCAATGTCTTTCATCACTATGGGTCATATTAAAAACCCGTGGCTGGCTATTCCGATTTGTACATTTGTTGGATTTGGAGTGGGGCTAATGATTGTAACTCCAGTATTATACATCAAATCAAACACAGACCCTAAAATTCATACAACAATGTTATCCATACGAACCACTACATTTTTCGGCTTTGGATATATAATTGCTAATATAGTTGGCGGACAGATCGTTAGTCGTTATGGTGGTTCGCAATTATTTTTCAGTTCGGGTCTACTGGCTGTTGGATGGAATTTTGTTCTATTGGTTGTGATTGGCGTTAAAGCTTTGAGGAGAAATGAAAGAGAAAATGTGACCTATGGACAAACTTTTTGAAAACCGTCTCGCTACTATGTACAGGGTGATCTAATAAACATGTCTGTTTTTCTTTTTATAACCCTAAGTAGTATAGGATAAATAGGAAGCGTGATTTCTTTAATTTAAAGTGGGAAATCTCTTTCTTAAAGGTTCTTAAGAAGCCCAAGAACAGGCTCAATAACCAGTCACTGTCGATAACAGTTGTTAACAGCTACTGTATTCTGAATTTACGTTTGTCATGGTCTGTTGTTTAGAATTTTCTTTCTTCTTTTCGAAAATTGGTAATCGGATTAATTTGACGTGACGTGACGCAAAAAAGGGACGATATTTCTTGGATTTGCTTTTGCGAATAAGCGATTTAACCAATATGGAATAGATTTAGTTTTGCAAATTAGCCGATAGTCAGTTGAAAATGACCTTGGAAGTATCGCTATTTCTCCTGCAAATTTACAGTGCTTTTTTTTAAGGCCGAAAATTGAGTACACTTTTATAAGAACCAGTATAGTTTTGCTAAGGCTGCTCCTATTTTTTTGTCACTTAAAGCCTCAAATTGTTCTTATCCTGTTCTTATTTATAGGATGTAATTGCGGTATCTTAGGCGTTATACCCAATTTTTACTACTTTGACCCTTAAATTTCTTGAAATTGAGTAATTTCAGGCTCAGCATTGTTCTTAAAAAGTTCTTGTTTTTTGGAGATTTTGAGCCTCATTGTTCTTATAGAATTGTTCTTTAAAGTGTAGTCCAAATATGCATGGAATGGGTGACGCTCTTTTCTGTCATGAGAACATTCGACTCCTACAATTTAACGCGATAAATAATTTTAGTAATTTTAGTCTTTCAAGGTTTTAGAATTGTTGTATAATTACATAATAATATTCCCTGTAAAGAGTTTTGTTTATAAAAATAGGTAAAATCAGCTTATAAACTACTAAACTGTAGTTTATAAAAAAACATGTTTTGGGTAATACTAATTTATGATGTTATGATCCTACAGTGGAACCTCCAATAGACGATATCGGATTTAGATAAATGCAATGCATTCTGGTTTTAGGGACTCTCAAAGGAATTATAATCTATTATAATTGATCTATCATAATTCCTTTGAGAGTCCCTAGAAACCAGAATGCATTGCATTTATATAAATCCGATATCGACTATTAGCGAACACCATCGAGGAGACAGGTTAAAGTGTCCGCTAAAAACAGGTGTCCGCCTTTTAGAGACTTTTTATTAATGAGGTCAAATTTCAGAATTATACCTTACAAAGGTGTCGCAAACCTAAAACTTTGATCTTAAATAATTTCTTCAGATTCAGAGTCACAAAAGGACACAACAAAATATCATTCAAGCGGTCTTTTTTTGTAAGAAAATGTCAAAAATGTTTTTAAAGTCTGACCCAGATTACAACGAAGCACAAACTCAAGTCTTGAAAAAAGTAATTTGCAATTTCAAAATAATTATTGCATGTTTTCATATTGAATGAAAAACTCTTTTCTTGTATTTCAATGGCATAATGCGGGCATTATTCAGTTTGACCCTGGAAGTCCGCTAATTGGAAGGAAAATGTTAGTTTTTGAATATTACGTAAAAAAGAAAGTATCCGCAAATTGGAGTATCCGTTAAATGACTGTCCGCCTTTCTAAAATTTTTTTATAAGGATTTGACCTTTAAGAATGTCCGCTAATTAGAGTTTCTACTGTACTTACAAATATTTCGGGCACAAGTGGGTCGTATTAATTAAGTACCCGTTAAAATGTATACATTTTGAACGCAAAGGTCCAGAAAAAAATATTATTCTTGTTCTAAATGTTATTACAGTATAAACCAAAAACTTCTTTCTAAGCTTGTGCTGTCATTTCTGTTTCGTCATTGCCTTTCTTTGTAATTAGATTATTCTGTTGCTTTTGTTGATTGCAGAATTTGATGAAAATTACGACCAATAGAACGATACTCCATGCTGTTGCCAACAGACCAAAGTACGTGAAAGTAGCCTGTCCACCGTACCGACTGAAGACTTGTCCACCAACGATATTTGCTACAATAAAGCCAACCCCGAAATACGTAGTATTCATAATCGATAGCATAGTGGTGTGAATTCGAGGGTCTGTATTCCTTTTGATGTACAAAACCTGTGTTACCAAGCCCAGACCGAAACCCAGGGTCTGCAACGTGTGGATCGGTATGGAAAGCCATGGGTTGCTTATGAATGCGAATGCTAGAAAACGAACGACGTAAGATAAGCAAGCTAGACAAAGAGCATTCCAAGGTCCTCTCAACAATTTGATCAACTTAGCAGCCAGGTACATGACGGGTGCGGCACAAAAAGCGGCGAAGCCAATCGTTAATCCCACGAGAGTGGTGGACCCATTCAGCTCTTTTATTCTCAAGGCTGTGAAGCCAATGTAGATACCTTGGAGTGTACCTAATACAAAGACTGTAAGAAGGAATAAGATCATCTCGAATTTTTTCAACGTTTGAAAAATGATTTCTTTTAAGGGCGTTTCGTCGACATCGACTTCGGGCACTTTCTCTATTGTATTGCTCTTGGATTCTTTAAAGGTTTTCAACTCGGAAGGTTCGGCAGCTTCATTTTCCTCAGTCGATTCTCTGAACAAGAAAGGACTTGCTATCGCTAAACCAATCAAGTACAAACTCAAAACCACAAACGCTCCAGTGAAACAGTTCACTTTGTCCGTATGCGGAAATACATCGGACAGCGATCCGGATAGAATGGAACCAACGGAAAATCCGATGGCTCCAAACATTCGATTCCATCCAAAATTCTTCTTCTTTGATGATTTGAGGATTCTTTTCACAACACCAGCATCCATCATGCTGACTAAACAACCGTCAAAGGCGGAAGCAAAGATATTGATAAACAGAAGAACAAGGAATCGCGTAGAACGAAAATCGATACTTGAATCGGATTGGTTGGTAGGAGATATTCCATTACTTGTTACGTTCACTTTCGTTTCAATAACAACTGGTGCAGGGCAAGTGTTTGTCGATTTATCTCCGATCACTAAAGACAACAAAGGTTGACCACCGACCAAAACTAATGACATAATCGTCATAATAATGACAATGAACACATGATTCTGTTGTTTGTCGGTTATGAAGCCCCATAAAGGACCAGCAAAAGTCATCCCAAGTAGACGAAGACCTGTCACAAGACCAGCTTCTGCTTTGTTCAATCCGACGCCAACGAGGAATGGTACCATGTATGGTTTGAAAGCGCCGTCTATTCCAACCGTCAGGAAGAAGCATATTTTGGCCGGTAACATGTACACATCCACTTTGAAAAGTTCTTTCAGTCGTTTGCCCGCCATCTCGTTTTTTTTTGTTTTTATGAATTGCAGCTGTAAAAGAAAAGGTTAAAAATTATAAGTATCCAATTTACATTTCGAAGTAGGCTTCTGCTCATCATCTAGCGAAAAGAGTTTATCTTTTAAAGGTCTGCGATTCGGACTAATCTTAAAGCTTAGTCACACAAGCTTCACGTTTCTGTCGGTCTTTGACATGTCAACCACCACATGCAAAAAAAACATAGAAATGTCATTACTCCGTCGCATATAAACTTGATTTCAATATCTTAATTTCTTTCTGCCCTTTTTTATAAAACGTTATTCAAAGTAAATCCTCTTACCAGATTGAAATGTGTTTCGTTGGGCTAACAGCTTAATGACAAATAGAATAACCAGAAGCATTTTTGTTTTTTAATATTTATATCTTACCAGATTAATCTAATTTATCGATTGTTCTGATTCTTTTAAACTATTTATTTTCATTATATAACATTTGTAAACTTATTCCTGAAGACAGCTGCAATATACTCAATATAGACCTTTTCATAAATTACTTCACGAACATCACTTGCCTGATTTTGAAATTATTGCCATGGTGATTAACTCCCAGCGGATTTTATTAAAATTACTTTCTATTCATGAAAAATCATTTAATGTCTCAAGGGACATAATCACCATGGTAATTGGCCAAAATATAATTTTTTTTTAAAGTAGGGTTTTCTGCTTTGAAAGTTGCACTTTAAAAAAACTGAGTCGAAAAAAGCTAACCTGAGATCAGATTGTGGTTGTTTTCTGCCCACCACGCTGAAGCTCTAAAGGGATGGGTTAATCCATAACAATCTGACGAATATGCAATCTCGGAATTGTAAGGACCGCGTTAGTCTAAAAGGACTGGGGATGACAACAAAGTTGCGTGATTGTGTTTATGAATAGTGCGCCGTATTAGTTTTTGACTTTCTGGCGCACAACAAGATTCTTGTTGTAAAATTTTCCGCGGGAGGACTATTCTTCTCAGATGTATAATTTTCAAGCGCCTTCAGAGGTTTGCCGTGCGCGTAAGAAAATTATAAACAGCTGTTATCAGGGTAATAAAAGCAGTTTGTAAACGTTAATCATTTACTTTTCTTTTATTCCAAACGCGCACAAAATACAAGCTTAGAAAATAGCCCCAGGAATCGCAGGCCTCGGGGCGGGATTTCAGAAATACAAACCCCACCCCGTGAATGACCATTTTACATCACGAGAAATCCCAGACCTGGGAAATTATCTTTTTCGGGCCAAAATCACCTCTGAAAATTAATCGAAATGTAATCGATGAAAATCTCAGAGACGATTCATTCCTTAAAGGATGAGAATCACATTAACAGCATTTCATACATTCTACCCAATATCTGGATTCCTAACATCTAGATAGAGAGGCGAAATGGAAATCAGAGTAATGAGTAATCTCATAAATTCAAGAGATAATTTACCTTACACCTATGGTAACATGGGCATTCACACCTTGTAAGGAAATTACACTTAATAATTATGGGTAATCAGAAGTTTTATTAGTACGAATATTGGAGAAAACACCGTCCACATTGCTGTCCAAATGATGGGAGAAGAATCTCTCGAAACGTAGCCAAACGTAAATCGCGTGATCCAAGCCACGATAAACTTCAGATGTTAAATGCAAATAACTTTAGAAGACTAGATGGTAAATCAGAAACATCGTAAATATAAACAAATCTTGCAGTCTTGATATCCATATAGTTTTAAAACAACAACAAAAATGAAGCGACTATTGTTCTGCTCGACTTTATCAGCAAATATTTTTTTGTAAATTGATCATTTTCAGACGAAATTGTTGCCACTCGAATACACCATCGACCGCAAAATGAAAAGCATAACCGCGCATTGCATTCTCCATATGATCTTTTTATAAGAACATCCAAAATTTTTGAAGCCTTTGGATGTTCTCGACTTTTTGAGTTTGAAGCTGAAAATTGTTCTAAACAAATTCTTATTTTCGCCATTTTGCGAATACCTTAAGGGGCTTTGACCATGTAGTCAGAAAATTTTGCAAGGGATTTACAAGATAAAACCAGGTTCCTTGACATTTTTAACAAGAAACAGTTTGGTATTTTATTCTGTCAAGAGTAATTAAGAATTTAATTACAAAAATGACGTTGTGAACTTTAAAAAGACGTTAATAAAATTTTATATTAGTATTACCCTCTTTTACAAAAAAAGCTAAGTTTCAACAGGTAATTAAGCTAATTAACCTTTTCCTTTCGAATTTATTTTAAATTGTCCGCAAAGAATTGAACTAAAGTCTGTCTCGAAATAATTTGCAGCTGGAGACAAAAATGACTGTAACTTTTGATAGAATTCGAATCAAGTTGCGATTTTGTGCTCGTTAAAAAGATATTCGTCAGTGGAATATTATGAAGTAAAAAATTTGAGAAAAAAAAGGAAAATGAAAATGAAAAATGAAGAAGAAAAAAATCAACTTCTTGTAGAAATGTGGTATAATGATCATTTTCACAGGAGTGACTCTTCAATCTTAGATCATCATCAGTGTGAAAAGATTTTTCAAAAATATTCATTCAATCAAAAGATATCAAACAAAGTTTATTGCTGGTTGATCGACAAAAGGCTGTTTTTTTGTCGTTTTTTACTACTTTATAGTGTTTGAGACAAAGAAGCTTTCCAGAAATCTTTTTTAGTTTGGTTAAAGATACCCCATCTAATGCAAAAATCTTTTCAAAATGTTTTTTCTTCGCCGTAAATAAGGTCTTCAAAGTTGAAATACTCTCCTTTGCAAAAGTCTTCATTTTATTCTTCATCAATTTTTTTCATTGCGATTTTATAATTATCAGATTCAGGAAAAGTTGGTCAAACAGAAAATGTATTGTATGCCATAGTTTTGTTGGTTACATCAGGCCTTGATCAGGCAGAAATCTATATTTTGTACTTGCCAGATATGAAAAAATTCACTATGGTTTAAGGGAAGAAATTTTAACGTGCGGGAATTTAATTTAGTGGATGGTGCAAAAATTTGGCGGATCGGTAATGGAAAATTTAATTTGGTGGAATATGAGTTTCAAGGCTCAGAATGAGGGTAAAAATGTTGAAAATACACCCGTTTGGGGCCCAAATAGTGAAAAATCGAACGAAATATGAAAAAACTTAAAATTGGCGGGCCAAAATTTCTTCCGTTAAGGTATTTTTTTAATATCGCGTGTTTTAGAGTTCTCAAAGCCTGAAAATGTTCTTAATTTGTTCTTTATATTTTGGCCATCGAAGTCTTATGTTCTTATATTCCTTATCGACCCTTTTTAAGCCGGCCCTTATTGGCCTTATTTTTGGGCTCGTGGCGTAATAAGGGCCGGCGTGAAAAGGGCCAAAATTTAGCAATTTTTACCTATAAGCGGCGTTAATTTTTGACCATTTTTTCTCAATTTAAAGGATTTTAGGGACGAGAAAAGGATGAAAACTGTCCATCTTTTTACTCTACCTAGATATATCCAAGCAAAACTTCACGAAAATCAATGATGGAATGGATAAACATTTTACAAAAAGCAAACAAACTATATTCATTTTTCAACAAAAACAATGTCAAAGTGAGCTACTCTTGTACCGAAAACGTCCGTTCTATTATAAACTCTCACAATAAAAAGATTTTATCGAAACCTGAAGACAATGACCAACTTTGCAACTGTCCGTCACAAAACAAATGCAAAACCAAATTCATTGTATATAAATGCGAAGTTACAGCACCTAACCATGAAAAGAAATCATACATTGGCCTTAGCGAAAGAGAATTCAAGCAGCGATATAATGAACACAAGCAATCTATCAACAACGCCAAGTACAAAAACAGTACAACCCTGTCTACGTATATTTGGACCTTCAAAGAAAATAATATTGTCCCGACGTTAAAATGGTCTATCCAAAAACGGGCCAAATCCTACTCTAACACTTCTAATAAAATGTGCCGCCTTTCGAAAGAATTGCTTAACAAAAGATCCGAAATCGTTTCTAAATGTCGTCACATGAAAAATTTATGTTCAAGCATTATAAAACAAAAGACTGGACATAGTTGCTCACATGGGAATCATAATTTTATTTTTTCTAATTACTCATTAATTTTTACGACTTGTCGATTCTAGCAATGTTTGAATTTTGAATTTTTTCAATAGCGCTTCGTCATGCAAACGTCATGATTATTACTTCTCTCATTTGACCGAAATTCAATCCCACAATCCTTTTCGTCTTAATTCAAAAGTCGTATAAGTTATTACTTGTTCTTTGTTATTGAGTGTAATTTGCGTGCAAGCGTAATAAACGCAAAGGGTGATGGGATTGAATTTCAGACAAACATAAAAATCAATGTCTATTTTTAGATTCGCGACGGTATGCTATTAGATCAAACTTGTATCATATGTAGCTGATGATTGTAAGCATGAAAATTTAAGTTGTTTTGCTCGCCATCTTGATTTTTGTATTTATGGATTTATAGCTGTAAAAGAAAAGGTCAATGATATTCAGTATGCAATTTATATTCTAAAGCTAAGTCTGCACAATGCACAAGATTCCCGTTTCAGTCACTAAAAGTCTTTACCATGTCAGCAATGTCAATTGAATTCTCCCCCACTAATTATTTTTTGAAAACTTTCCACACCGGGCATTTTTATTCCAACCTCCCCCCTCCCCACCGCTTATTAATTTTTTGAGATTTTTCCAACCACCCCTGCTTATTACACCCCCTCCCCCCACCCCGGCTATTAGGTACCCGAGAGTAATGCAAAAAAAACAAACAAGGAAATGTCATTTGTTCGTTTATAGTACAAGGCTTTCTTATACTATGTTCCGTCGCATATTAACTTGATTTCAATTTCTTTCTGCCCGTTTTAGTATTGATCATTGAGAGTATATGCTCAAAGTAAATCCTCTTACCAGATTACAGTAATTCAATTATCAAATGCTCTGAGACTTTTGAACTATTTATTTTTATGATATAACATAAGCCTGAAGACAGCCCCAGAGAAGTATGTGACCTCCTATGCAATCAGTAGCCTGGATATCTAGGCTGTAAAATATCATTATGATGGTTCTGCTAGTTACAACTTGGTCTACGTGGATGTCTGGTACGTGGTCGTGATAACTTTTTAGGCTTGCGTAATGGGCCATTTCATTTTATATCAATACAGGGGGTGGACGAACATTTCCAGGGGGTAAAAGACTGATTTTAGTTCGTCTACCCTCACATCAGGTATTAAGAGGATTTTTGCAAGGGTTCTTTTGCAAACATTGTCATTTTCCAGGAGGTATCCACACATTGCTTAAAATCTTATTTTGCCTTGAAAAGGTTCGTCCACCCCCCTGTATGGAATTTTAATGGAACAGCTTAATATATAGTTGAATAGACAAAAGTATGCCTTAATTTGCCCTGCCTCATATTGGAATGCAATCGCTTTTAGGAAGACCAGCCGGTAAACCATAACATCAAAAATGAAAATAATCAAATTATAATATACAAATAATTTTAAAATAAAAACGTGAAGCGGCTACTTAGGTTGAAGTTTTCATAATATTTTACGTGACTTCATCAGCAAATACTGTAGTTCTTTGTGAACTACCTTAAGGGAAGAAATTTTCGCGAGAAGAAATTTTCGCGGAAGAAATTTTCGCGGAATTTAATTTCGCGAATTTGGGTGTAATTCGCGAAATTAAATTCCGCGAAACACACCAAAATTGTTAAATCGCGAAATTAAATTCCGCGAAATTCGATTTTTTTTCTTCTTCTTTTATTTTGTTGTTTTTGACCAGGTATTACCAAAAAAATATGGGCACAATTGATTTTTAAGCATTATAACGTGTATTTCTTATCAAATATAAACAAATATAAATAACTCCGTGATGGTTAAAAGTTAATTTAAGTTGATAACTTCTTCTTAATCGCGAAATTAAATTCCGTGAAACTTTTGAAATCGGCTCATTCGCGAAATTAAATTCCGCGAAATTTGCCATTTTGAAACTCTGATTCGCGAAATTAAATTCCGCGAAAATTTCTTCTCGCGAAAATTTCTTCCCTTAAGGTAATCATTTTCGAATGCAATTGTTGCCACTCGAATATACCATCTTAATCAAAGGTAATGTTTGACCGCAAAAACAAAACCATAAACGCTAATCACCTATCAGGCTATAAATTGTAGGTTACTGAAAGTATAATGTGTACTTTACACTGGAAAGTTTTTTACGTACTGTACATTTAAACAAATGACCTCCATTAACTTTAGAAATATAAGGACGCATCTGAACCAGTGTAGCGTGGTGGGTCGACCAAGGCTGGGGAGGCGATTTTGTTGGGATTTTAGCGCCCCCTTTTAAAAAAATTGGGAACTCTGTAAAGATAATTGTAAGAATCGTGCACGGAATACCATCTTAACGGTATTTATGGTATGATAAATCGTGGTTAATTAATTGTTACTTTGATAAATGCCCATTCTAGTTTTAATATTTAGAAAACCCCCTTCTTACAGAAAATTATTATATTTATAAATTAAAAAAACAATTTATCATGTGATGCGTGATTTTGGGCTACAGTATTTTTCCACTATTTCTGGAATTTTTTGGATCGTGATGAGAGAAAAAACTTGGCGCAATGGGCTCTTCCAGAAAAAATCCGTTCATGGGGGTGGAGGATATATTATTTTTTTCATGAATTACCCCTGGACATTTTGATTTTTAACCCCCTGGACACGGGTTATACTCCTGGACAAACATCAAATCAACCCCGTGGACACAAAAAATTACCCCTGGACATTGGAATTTACCCCCTGGACATTGCAATTTTTTGGTATTTTTTCAATACCCCTGGACAATTCATCCTCCACCCCCCATGAACGGATTTTTTCTGGAAGAGCCCAATGCCATCCCACAGATATCTGTAAAGCCCGAAGGGCTATATAGGCAACTTTAAGCTTTCTCCAGCAAAAAAAAGTGAAGCAAAAATTTGACTTTTTAAATTTCGTGCCGATGGATAGGATCTAGCATTTTAAATGTTTTCGGAGCGCGAGATCAAAAAAAGTAGGCGGCAAACGCTATTTCACATCTCTTAAACCGGTGAAATTGCATATTTTAGTCACGTGACTTTGGTAGGAAATCCTTCCAAACCTAGACTTCACTTTTCGATAAAAGCCGCAAATCTAGCCCTTCGGGCTTTACAGATCTGTGTGCCATCCCTTACAATAGCATACGCACTGTGAAAAAATCCTGATTCTATTTATACGAGAGAACAAATGTATTTATGACTATCGGTACAAGTTTCGATCCCATTGGCAATGCTTCAAACTATTGAAAGTGTAACATATCTTACGTGGATGTTGCTTGTAACAAAAAAGAATGTAACATTTTATATATTTAAATCAGGCTATAGTTGCTGGAGAAATTTTGTGGTACAAAGTTTTCGTGAATCACGAAATTTTTTAGAGAAACTCGCAAAAATACACGCGAAAATTTAGTATCCGTTACATTATGTGTAACAGAATTTATTGAAATAAAATCCCTCGTTAATGATCTAATTGCTTTTTTTTTTTTTTTTTGGAAATTAAAAAATCGCTTAACTGATCAAAGAAATTCCACTTCAATAGGCCTTTTAATAAATTACGTCACGAACATCACTTGTCTCGTTTTAAAATTATTACCATCAGTTCGGCAAATTGCATAGATCCGCAACGTTGCAATATTTCGCAACGTTACGGTTTTTCGCAGCGTTTCCCCAGGGTTGCGCTGCTATTTTACGCAACGCTTCCGATTGAAGCTTGTGATTTTAAAAATTATGAGCGCCTACCAATTTTCTTCTAAACACATGCAAAATCAGGCAAAAACTTGCTTTCTTGAACAAAGTAGCGCTTTTTTGAACGAAGTAGCCTTACTGTCAAGAATGATTGTGAAAGATTGTCAGGTAGGAAATTAAAATGTCAGGGTGAAAAGTTCAGTCTTGCTCTATTCTGCAAAATGCACATTATTCTGGGACCCCGGTCCAGGCCCTGCGATGCCAATTTTGGTCCAAAGGCCAGAGCTGCGAAATTATGCCGCAGTAAAGCTGCGAAATTTCGCAATGTTGCGGAATATCACAACGCTAAAGATGCAGAGTTTCGCAGCGTTGCGGATCTATGCAATTTGCCGAACTGCCATGGTGATTAACTCCCAGCATATTTTATTAAAAATACCTTAATATTTAATGTCACAAGGGACATAATCACCATGGTAATTGTTTAAAAACGAAATTTATGAAAAGGCCTATCATTCTTAACTTCAGTAAGAGAGTTTTTGATTTGAGGACTTAGAATCAGTTACGTATTTTCCGGACACACTGTATTTTCAGTGGCAATTAACTCGTTTTATATTTTTATTGTTTTGATTGAAATTTAAGAGTTTTTTGAATTGAAGATACATCATCTTTGAAAGTAGTTGTCTCAGATTTAGCAGAAACAAAGTGTTTGGGTAAAAAGCTCCTTTCAAGATTTATCTTTTGAGAGACTCAAAATGGTCAAACCAGCGATCGTTAAAATATGAAGAAATTTAATTTGCCTTACTCGCCCTAGCTAGGGAATAGATTCAAAGCAGATTTTGATAACAAAAAAGTATTATTGATGACTTCTATAAAAGGTTGTTGCTGTTTTCACAGCATGCTATCAGTGGTCACCAGTTCTTTGATGATTTTGATAACAATTAAAAAAAATATTATTGACTTTGAGCTCAAAGTGGGTGTTTTTTCACTGAAACTGTCTGGCGAAAATCGATTAGCTGAAACAAAGAAAATTGATAGGAAAATATTACTGACTCCCAAAATAGTTGTCAAAGCGTTTACGACACTTTGAATTTGGAGGTGATTGCAGCATGGTTGACAAAATTTAATTGAAAGTATAAGTCAGTCGTTTTTATAAACAGTTCTCCAACAGTGGAGGCAGCTCTTTCCTTTTATGCAAAAACCAAACCATTTCACTGCTGATAAATGTTGATGCTCTGAATGCTATTTTATTGCAAACAATCTATTTTCGGTGTATCTTTGGTTTAATTGGTCATTAAGCCAAAAGAGCTCTACCCCTCTCTTGGAGAACAAAAGGTTTAATGACCAATTTTCGACGTTAAATCTGAAATCTTAGGTCGTGTTCAGACCTGAAAGTTTAAGTTTAAGGTTTAAATAGTACTTTGTTGATATGGGAATTCAATTATAATCACTTTTCTTTTGTCATCATCGATTGGCGATCTCGAGGAATCTCCTTTCCTAACTTGAAACCATGTCATCTTCTCTCTTGAGACGCTTTGAAACAAAAAAGATTTCAGGGAATCCCTCTGCAAAACACTAATTCGTGTTCGTTGAAGCAATTACTGCTAGAGATGCTCCGAGCGTCTTTAAGTCATAAATTTCACGTTCTTTTTTCTTCATTTACAAAAGGAGCATGCTTTTCACTTGCGAACTCTGATTTCGTCTATTCAGAAAACTGTAACGAAATCGTAAAAACTTTTTTTTAAAACCAGAGGGTGATTCCTTTTTAAACTTTGGTTTAACTAATGAGAAGCGTGCCGTTAAATACAAAAGGAATATAAAAGAAACATGTAGACCTAATTGCTTTAAACCTTGGTCTGAACACGACCTTAATCTGAGGCGATCAAAATGTTAAGCACGAATCTTCATTGCATATTTTTTACAACCCTTAGAAATTTATGAAAAGGACCGTTGATGAGAACCACTTATCTATCTAGCGTAGTGAAAAAGCACCCAGTATCATACAGGGTGTCCCTAATAAAAGTATCGAGTTTGAACATGCGATTGAGTAGAAAGTTTTAAGTGTGTATTCACAAAATTGTATTTTAAGCTCTCCCTCTTTTTTCTTTGTCATTACGTAACAATAAAAACATACTCTGCCTGTTTACAAATGCAACGAAATTACGATCATGAGAAAAACGCAACAATTAAAACATGTTTGTAAAGAATCGTATGTAAAACTATGAAAATGATAAAAATGGAATGTATGGAACAATAAAAAAGTAAAACTAGGCAGCGGTAGAATTGCTAAAAAACATCAATCACAAAGAAACACTAACTTTTAATTCCCGGAATAACTAATTTTTACTACCCCGAGAGAATTTGAATTTTTATCAATTTTGATTTTTAAAGACGTACATTTATGCAACAGGGGAATAGTAAAAAGGGCTATTGATTAATTTATACGTTGTAACTACCTTTTGTAATGAGCCTATGTGATGGAGAACGTTCTTATATTTTAGCGATAACACACACAAACTTTTTTACTCAATCGCATGTTCAAACTCGATACTTTTATTAGGGACACCCTGTATATGCAATCAAGTTTTTTAACAAATTTGTTTTTGACAAACTAAAACAGTATGGTTTCTTAATAAATACTTTATTAGCTTAGTGCCTGCTGATAAATGGTTCCTATTAGAGGATTGTCCACGTTGACTTAAAAATGTACTTTCCACGTGTGCGATGAAAAAATAATGGTATGGTTTGCTTGTGCGTTCTTTTTGCTTTCAAGAAAAAACGAGTCTATCAAAATACACAAAATTTTGCGGTTTGTAATTAAGGGTAAGAATTATAATAAATTTATTTCTCTTTTACAAGTATAAAATCGTAAAAAGGAAAAAAACGAGATGGCGGGCAAACGACTGAAAGAACTTTTCAAAGTAGATGTGTACATGTTACCTGCAAAAATATGCTTCTTCCTGACGGTTGGAATAGACGGCGCTTTCAAACCATACATGGTACCATTCCTCGTAGGCGTCGGATTGAACAAAGTAGAAGCTGGTCTGGTGACAGGTCTTCGTCTACTTGGGATGACTTTTGCTGGTCCTTTTTGGGGCATCATTACTGACAAACGACAGAATCATGTGTTTATTGTCATTCTTATGACCATTATGTCATTAGTTTTGGTTGGTGGTCAACCTTTGTTGTCTTTAGTGATCGGAGATAAATCGAGAAACACTTGCCCTGCACCAGATGTTATTAAAACGATAGCGAACATAACAAGTAATGGAATATCTCCTACCAACCAATCCGATTCAAGTATCGATTTTCGTTCTACGCGATTCCTTGTTCTTCTGTTTATCAATATCTTTGCTTCCGCCTTTGACGGTTGTTTAGTCAGCATGATGGATGCTGGTGTTTTGAAAAGAATCCTCAAATCATTTAAGAAGAAGAATTTTGGATGGAATCGAATGTTTGGAGCCATCGGATTTTCCGTTGGTTCCATTCTATCCGGATCCCTGTCCGATGTATTTCCGCATACGGACAAAGTGAACTGTTTTGCTGGAGCGTTTGTGGTTTTGAGTTTGTACTTGATTGGTTTAGCGATAGCGAGTCCTTTCTTGTTTAGATAATCGACTGGGGAAAATGAAGCTGCCGAACCTTCCGAGTTGAAAACCTTTAAAGAATCCAAGAGCAATACAATAGAGAAAGTGCCCGAAGTCGATGTCGACGAAACGCCCTTAAAAGAAATCGTTTTCCAAACGCTGAAAAAATTCGAGATGATCTTATTCCTGTTTACAGTTTTTGTATTAGGAACACTCCAAGGTGTTTATGTTGGGTTTACTGCTTTACGGATCAAAGAGGTTGATGGTTCAACTACACTAGTTGGTATAACTTTTGGTGTAGCCGCTTTTTGCGCTTCACTCTTCATGTTTCTGGCTGCTAAGTTGATTAAACTGTTAAGAGGACCTTGGAATGCCCTTTGTCTAGCTTGCTTAACTTACGTCGTTCGTTTTCTATCATTCGCATTCATAAGCAACCCATGGCTCTCCATACCGATCCACACGTTGCAGACTTTAGGGTATGGTCTCGGTTTAGTAACACAGGTTTTGTACATCAAAAGTAATACAGACCCTCGAATTCACACCACTATGCTATCGATTATGAATACTACGTGTTTCGGTGTTGGCTTTATTGCAGCAAATATCATAGGTGGACAAATGTTCAGCCGTTACGGTGGACAGGCTACTTTTAAATACTTCGGTCTGTTGGCAACAGCATGGAGTATCGTCCTATTGGTCGTAATTTTCATCAAACTATGTAATCAACAAAAGGATCAGGCTAATCTAACGACTAAGAGAAACAATGATAAAACAGAAATGCCAACACAAGCTTGAGAAATCCTGTTCATGGAGTGATTTGGTGTGAAATAATAAAAATATTTTTTTTTGGTTAAATTGTAAAAAATTTTACTTTTAGATGCTTAAAGATAAGAAGAATTAAAATTTTTGATGAGGACAAAGGGAATTCTGGGTGGGAGATAATTTTGTTATTTGATTTTATTCATTTTATGTGCCAATATATTTTTTTAATGTTTTTACAGGATATTATTCAATTTATAAAAAAGAATTCTTTCAGATAGTTACATATTTGTCCAATTTTGTTTAGCAAAACGCAAGAGCGCCTTTTTGATTTAAACAATCGTTTTCATGAGCACTGCATTCTTTTTCTTTTATAAGAACAATCAAAATCATCAAAAATAAGAACAATTTAGGAACAATGCTGAGCCCAAAATTACTCAATTGTAAGCAATTTAAGGGTCAAAGTGGTAAAAGTATTCTAAAATATTGAAAATAGCTCAATAACACCCTTTAAATAACCATTTGAGGCTGAAAGTGCCAAAAATAAGAACAGCTTTACGTAAGCTTTACAATTTAATTAGAAAAATACCTTATCTCCGAGCAGATTCTCATTACATCGCGCTAGTACGTGCTTAAAAAGCCATAGCTCCGACGACTTGGTCGACGAACTGCTTTGATCTTTTTCAATCTGATTTGGGTTGAATATTAAACAAGCCCCCCCCCCCAGCGGTAAGTCTGATCAAGATATCACGCAATTTTGAATCACGATCATGAAAACCAGAAAGAAATTTGAATAATTACGTATTCCTTTGAAAAAGTCCAAATCACGCATCACACGGTTAAAATCTTTCAAATCACGGATCAGGTCGGGTAAGCGTGGTACATGCGTATAACCCAGACAGTGAAAGCGACTGTCCCGCTTCGCGCCCAACAACAATTTTACAGACCAAAAAATTTTTGCAAAAAATAGTTGCATAGGACATGGAGGTATAAAGAAAAACAGGAGTTGAATATGTCGGTAATTGGTTGTTAAAGTCTTTTTATTTCTTTTATAAAATGTATCAAAAGAAATTCTAAGCTCACCCGATGAAATAAGACTTTTTAGTAGAACTCAAGTTTGCTCTGAACATTCTAATTATTAGTATTGAAGATTCTAGCCTTTTAGTATACGAAAATTAAATAAAACTTCGTCCACGCGAAACAAGTTTCTGTTCCATTTCGTTATCCGTTCAATTTTGTTTTGAAAAGATATTTTCTCAAGCCAGAAAATGAAAAGTCCTTTAAAAGCACACACGATTTCAGACTCAATGTGTAGACATAAAGTCGCTGGAGAATTTTGGAGGAAAGTATCAAGCAATAGAGTTCACCTTAAAGAAAACATTGATCAAAAAATCTTATCATTTGATGAAGGATTGCCAAGTTTACAGGTCTTTTTTTAGTCCAAATATTTTCTTACTCTGATGTTAGAAACAATGAATCTCGTCTCATTTAATTTCTAAAGCTTAAATGAGACAATAAAATTTCACCTATGGATAAAAGAGCTCATTAAAGATATGAGCATGCATACATCGTAACTTTTTTAATCGTAGGGCGAGCTTGGTTACAATAGTATACTTCTCCTGTTTCTTTATACCCTTTATACCTCCATGCATAGGAGTACTCTTTTTGAAAAACGAAAGTTACCATTGCATTGAGGATAATCTAACGTCATTTAGGTATTTCGAATTTGAACACATTCGCTGCCAAATACGAGTATACTCGTATGCTTATACTCGTATGCTTAAGCTTGGTACTCACTTGTGCAAAAAATCGCGTTTAAGTGCGTCTAAGTGCGCTTAAGTGCGTCGAACACATTTTTGCTTTCTAGTGAGTACGTTTGCTAAACGAAATTAAGCGCATTTAGACACACATATACGCACATGAACGCACTTTGATTATGCTAGGCGCGCTTAAACGCGAATATAAAAAAGTTTCGATATTTCGACGCGATCATCAAAGACACCGCGTGTAAACACTATTCAGTTCTTTTGAATTTGAAGAGAGAGGGGGATTTTTTATTGCGTTTAAGTGCGCTTAACTCCTTTTCACCCTCTTTTATTCAAATCACTTTGCAGTGAGTACATGAATAGCGTTTAAGTGCGCCTAACTGATAAACGCACTTAGGCGCACTTAGACGCACTTAAACACGATTTTTTGCACAAGTGAGTACCGGGCTTTAAGAGCCTTTGATAGATAACTTTGATATAAAAACATTTGCTTTTCTTTCGGATTTTTTGAATCAAAGTGAAATTCTACGTCGATTGGTATAAAATTTCAATTTTAAGGCATTTAAAGCATAATGGAGGCCACAACCCGACTGAGACTTTCGATAAAATTCAAAGAGGACAAATTTTCAATTTCTCAAAAGGTTTAGAATAGCTCTGCGCTCCACCGCAGAGACTTGAAAAACGCGCAAAATAACTGCTAACAGTTAACAAAACGTACTCCGCGGTTTTTTACACGAAGAAGGCTACTGAGGCGGATATGAGTAAATATGCAAAGAGTAAAACGTGCGCAACGCGCTCAGTTAAACTTCAGTAGCTTCAAATTATTCAAAGGCCAAATTTTAGCAAATCAAACAAAAAAGCTAGTGCCTAGATCCCAAAAATCTTTTTTTATAAGAATGAAAAAACCCCAGATATTCACCCAAGGAACAAGTGTGCCAAATTTCAGCCAAGAGCCTGAACCATTCATGTTTTTAAAAACACCTTGCTTACCTGGTTTTCAGAAAACACTTTCCAGCATGAAAGGTTCAATTTTTGAAAACACCATAAACACCAAATGTCCTGCCGAAGGCGACTGCTATAAAACAAGTCCCGACTGGCTGAAACGGTATCGAAAAGTCCCATTTCCCCGTTTTTTTCCGATTTTCTAGCCCAATTTTTAATCCGATATTTTTATCTGATTGGTTCAGTCAGGACACTGCAAGAGCTTCAAAATCGTCTTGAAAAGCACCAGGAACACCAGGAAAAAGACTGAATGGTTCACAAAATGGTGGTGTTTCTGGGAAATGGCATTTTTGCCTGAGTTTAGGGGAGAAAATTGAGAGTTGATTTATGGAAATAACAGGAACACAGGAAATGCTGGAAACACACCACCTCGAGAGGTAAGGTGTTTCTGGTAAAATGTTTTTGCCAAAAACACCCAGAAAACCATGAAAGGTTCAGAAAAGGTGTTTCAGGTAAAAGTGTTTTCAGTGTTTTCGGGACTTTTTTGACATGAAAGGTTCAAGCTCTAAGTCATTTTAGTTAAACATTATACGCAAAAGCTAAAACCAATCCAATTGAAACCTGTTTAAAACTGATATGCACTTCAGACTGATTTGATAATATTTTCGTGATATTTTCTAGCTAAGGACAAAAAATAGGAAAGTTTATATGCTGTCCTTTTGATATGGATACCAACTTTTGGGACCATATTATTTTTGGTATCAATACCAACTGAACTTTTCAAACTTTTAAAGGAAAAAAGGACACCACCACCCGGCTATGGGTCTGGTATCTGGATGTTCACCCCCCCCCAACTTTTGCTAGGAGAGTACCGTTAATCGGCGTTACTATAATAAGCCAGGGTAACTTTCATCACCTCCAGACCACAATATTTTCTGGTCCCCAATTTATTATGTTTAGCAGCATCATTGGAAAGGTCTATAAGTACCTACCCACCTAGAATACTACTACTAAAATTCTCATATGTACCTGTGTAAAACTCTCTGCTGACACCGCCACCTTCATCCCTACCAACTTCTCCAGCAAATTTGATACATAATTTTGCAGCTATTCTGTCCCTCCAAGGTTTTTTGAAATGATTATGAAAGTCTTTGAAACAGCTTCCTCTGAATACTAATAAGTTTATACTTTCATTATCCTTAACTTCAATGCTATTGATAGTGGTTTGTACTATTTCCCGTACCTCTTCTGACTGTAATACTCTTCCTGTTCCTTGAGTCTCTTCTCTGGGTTCTGTTTGCATTTGTCCCATCATTGCTTCCTCGTTATAAGATATCAATGTTTCTTCATCATCAATTATTATGGGCATGTGTGGGGCATTATTGGCACACTCATCAGCATGTGTTTCTATATCCATTAATGAAAATAGTGTTCTACAAGTAGGACATGGATAATTTTTTTCAGTGAGGTCTGTTTTCGCCTATGCATCAGCATTTATGACAACCACATCATCTTTAACTTCAATTCTTTTGGGAACAATCGTGATATTCTCAATATTCTCATCATCTGAATCTGAAGCCTTGCCTGCAGCGTTGGAATTAAAATAATCATCTATTTTCTTGTCTTCTTGTTTTTCAAGATACGTTATCACTCATGAAGTCTACCTCAAGGCATAAGTATAGTTTTACCCTTTCATACGACGGTTCCTTGAAAAATTCTTTATACTTTTTGAGAGTAAAAGTTTCTTCAGATGATGGTATTTTGTCAACAATTTTTTCGTCAGGATACAAAAGAAGGTAGTCATCACTTCCACAGAAGTATTGGTCTAGAGATGAGTGCTTCTCTATAGCTATTTATTTATTAGCTATAGTATTTATTCACTATTAATGTTTCTACTTTCTTTTTAGCTTATATTAAACATATACTAATCATAATATTTAATTTTAAGTAATCATATTTATATATTATATAAAAATTTAAATGTATATTTTATATCTTATTAACTTCATCAAATCACAAGTCTTTCAGGTCTACATTATAACATCTTAGCCTCTCGCTTACTACATACTATTCTAAACCCTTGTGGTGGTGTCTTTCAGCTTCAGTCATATCTCGCTACTTCGCTATCTCACTACTTCTTCTTGCAGCCACTTTTAGCTTTAGTTGTTTTCATTTTATTAGGTATTTTTAATAACTTTTTATATCATGATAATGTACGTTAGCGTATTATGTGATCACTTAATAGAACTAGAAATAGAGCTAGTTTGAAAACAATATCAGCTGAATCTGAACGACTTACGGATAAAACCGGATAAATTGGCCCAATTCCCTCTTTGTTTTTTGAGGACACCTTTGTCTCTGATCATTAGCCCAACTTTAATGGTCACTTTATCAGTTGTCTCCTTTATTGATTTTGTTGAAGTAGATTGTTTGGATTGTTTGTTATTGTTCTTTTTTGAAATCAGTTCTGTGCGTGGTTTAGTTTTGGCTGCTTGGAATTGTTTGAGATTGAGAGTTGTGCTACTGGAAGCACTTTCACAGGATTCATCACACTTTCCTTTATTCCCACAATCCATACAATACTTCAACAATCCATGTCCACAAGAACCACAAAAGCGCTTGTCAGGCACCATTGACTGACACTGCTTACACTTCATCTCTTTCACATTTGGCTAAAAGCTTCAGATGCATCCGGCTGGACTTAGAATTTTTTTCAAGTTGAATAGTGACCAAAGGGGGTCTCGAACCGGGAACCTATAGGTTTCGAAACCAATGCCCTAACCGGCAATCTCCATTAACCCGACCTCGACCTCGACCCTGACCCTTGAAAAAGGCTGACCTCGACCTTGGAAAAAAGCCGACCCTCGACCAAAATACAATAAAAAGCCGACCCTGGGTAAAAAAATGCTTTAGCGACTTTTATAAGATTTTTTTTGGATGAATATTCCAAAAACTGATCATTAGAACACTTAGAGAATACTTCAAGAATAGTCGTCGGTGGGGGGGGGGGAGGAGGAGGATGAAAATATTCTTCACAAGACCCCCCCCCTCGGGGCATCATATTATTGACCAACATGTATGATCAGCCTCGTATCCATATATCCCAGGCTTAAAATTTACGTTTTACGTTGATGCACGAGAGATATTATATTATCTTCCACTCACGCAGTAGTAAAACATCAAAAAGCAGATAATACGACCCGCCGGGCGGGGGGGGGGGGGGCTACGAGGTTGACGATTCATTATTCTTATAAAAAGCAAGCGTGTGTATCCCATTCCACCCCTGCTTCTCTGCTCAACTTTTATATTGAAAAAAAAACACTGCCAAAAAAACTGTTTTTTTTACCCAGGGTCGGTATTTTATTGTATTTTGGTCGAGGGTCGGCTTTTTTCCAGTCGAGGGTCGGCCTTTTTCAAGGGTCAGGGTCGAGGTCGAGGTCGGGTTAATGGAGATTGCCGCCCTAACCACTAGGCCAAACCGGCTGCCGAAAATTCGTTACTTAGGGTTACTTATACGAAGGTCTTTAGTACTATATATAAATAAGTCTGACTGACGAGTTAGGCTAACTGTTATGATCGCCATTACTCCGAAGAAGCCACCACACGTGTGCACCGCCGGGTGCCGGCCGGGTGAGGGGTTAGGGATGTGCACCAGGGTGGCTTCGCCACCCTGGTGCAAATCCCTAACCCTATGCTACGCGCTACGCGCGTCCCGTGCGTCCGGATGCATCTGAAGCATTAACCGAATCTCACCTTTCCTGCTTCCGCCATTTTGAAAATTTGGGATAACCTTCCGCTCGCTTCGCTACTGGCTACGGGATTTTTTGGCTATCCGATTTTTTATTTTGTATTTGATTTTTTTATTTTGTATTTGATTATTTTATTTTGTATTTTATTTTTTTATTTTGTAATTGATTTTTTTATTTTATATTTGAATTTTTTATTTTGTATTTGATTTTTTTATTTTGTATTTGAATTTTTTATTTTGTATTTGATTTTTTTATTTTGTATTTGAATTTTTTATTTTGTATTTGATTTTTTTATTTTGTATTTGAATTTTTTAATTTGTATTTGAATTTTTTATTTTGAATGTCCCTCCTCGGCCACCGTAATTTTTCAATTCAAATATTCAAATCAATCTTTGTACTTACATATAAATTTCAAATTAGACTTAGATTTTCAGACTTATATTTTTCAAACTTATACTTTTCAGACTTAGAGACATTTTGTAAGACTTAGTCAAATTTTTCTCTTTTAGTTTGAACACATTCACACTCATCAAGTGTTACGAACACGGCCTTCTTGTCACCCTTCATTGTTTCTGCCCCAACATTCAAACAGCAAGGGGTTCAATCGCACCTCAATGCAAACACGACCGAAGGAGAGATTTGACTTCAACTCGTACTCAAAAACTGGTCGTAAAATATAAAAGCCAAAGGAGACCGGGAGGAGACCACACCTCCACTTCAAGCGACTTCAAATCAACCCAAGGAATTACTTCCACCTCAATCAACAGATTCACTTGCATCAATGTCGGATCCGCCCCTATTTGAAGGCGACCTACCACTTCCAACTGATGGCGATACACCTCTCACCGAGGTTGGTATCCACACAGATGTTGCTAAAATGTATAATACCATACAACTCAATCAAACTCACTGGTGTCTCCAACGTTGTCTGTGGGAAGAAAATCTCAACCCAGACAAACCGCCTGAAATCAAGTGGGAACCAGGTGGAACATGCGCTTCGTGAAACCGCAAAGATTTTCAAAGACCAGTACCCGGAAGTTCACAAGATCATAACCGATGATGTATACGTAGATGACTGCATAACCGGTCATCAATCACAGTCAGAAGCCAACCACTTAGCCAACAATCATGGTGGATTTTCACTAAAAGGATTCACCTTCTCAAATCAACAACCACATGACAAACTAACAGCTGAACTTCGCAAGAAAATATCGAGGCAAGAAACCCAATGAAATCAAAGAAATACCACTCAATCTCACGCGTCGACTGTGTGTCTCAAAAGCATCTGAAGTGTTTGACATCTCTGGACTTCTAACGCCGATTACCGCAACATTGAAAATGGACCTCCACACTCTCGTCAAACGCAAAATGGATTGGGATGATATTCTACCCAACGATCTCAGACATCTTTGGTCATCACATTTCGAAATGATTCAAGAACTCAAATCCATCAAATTCAACCGTGCTATTGTGCCACCAGATGCAATTAATCTAGACCTCACAACTCTCGATTTTGGTGATGCAAGCCAGGATCTAGCATGCTCATCTATCTATACTCGATTCAAACGAAAACAAGGCGACTACTCCTGTCAATTGATCTTCGCCCGCTTACGACTTGTACGGGATGAATATACTCAACCAAGAGGGTAACTGTATGCATCAATCATCAACACCCACACAAGTGAAGTTGTAAGAAAGTCATTCCGTTCAACACATATTGGAGCTTCCAATTTCACAGATTCGCAAATTACCCTCTACTGGATCAACAACACTTCACTTCAACTCAAGCAGTGGGTCCGCAACCGTGTAAACGAGATTCACCTACTAACAGACATTACATCATGGAAATACGTCCAATCAAACAACATGATCGCTGACATCGGAACAAGAAGGTGCACAACCATGACTGATGTTGACCAATCTTCCCAGTGGATCAATGGATTCCAGTGGAATGACGCAAGAAGTATCAGAATTCCCACAACAACCGCCAAAGAAATAAGGCTCAGTCAGGTAGAATTGGAACAAGCTAATCGTGAAGCCAAGATTCCTTCAACTCATTCTGTCTATCACAATCAACTATAATCACTGATGAGTTTCTCAACAAAACGCAACAAAGATACAAGTTCTCCAATTATGTGGTTGACCCAAATCGCCATTCTTTCACTAAAGTTGTGCGTGTCTTCGCAATAATGTTACGTTTTATCAAACTTTGTCGCACTAAAGGGATAAAAAAGATCAATTCTTCAATTAAACCACACATAATCCTTACAAATGAGGAGATATCTCAAGCTGAGAGATATTTCTTTCAGAAGGCTACTCAAGAGGTCAAACATTTTGTCAAACAAAAGGTTGGGAAGATATCAATTGAAAAGGATGGTATTCTTCATCACATCGGTCGTTTACTGCCAGAAGACTCAATTACAGTTGCTGGTAGAATGACATCAACCATGAAAACTCTGTGCCCCAGTGGGCGTTAAAAACCCAGTGGGGTGGGTTGTGACAAATTTAAAATTCACTGGGCTGCAAGATATTTTCTAAAAATTGAGTGGGTTGATCAATCTTTCCTTGATTTTCACTGGGGTGAGAGGAAGTTTTAGTCAATTTTGTGTGTGAATTAAGAGTAGTTAGTCATCATCATCGTCATGGTTGCACCGCAGTCGAGACCACGGCATTCACTATTTCCCCCTAGACATCCTTGTCCCGTATTGCTGTATTCAGGTCTTCCTTACATAATCCAGTATCTCGGGAAATAACGTCTGGAAAGGATAGTTTTCTACCCATACGGATGGTTGTTGGGGGCTTCCATAGATATCTGTGAGAAATGTAGCAGGATGGCGCGCGTTGCACTTTCTTGTTATCTGAATACTCTTGTCTGTTAAAGGATCAACTGAAACACGTAAAATTTAATCGACAACAATGATAAACAAAAATGGGGCAAGAGTATCACCCTGAAGTATTCCTGCCAGAATTTCGAAAGGGGAGGTCTCGTCTTCGGTAGTAAGTATTTTCGAATATGAGTTGGTGCCATCCAAGATAGTGTTGCTTGTTTGCATGCTGATTGGAAAGATCATCGATTTTACCGGAGATGAAAGCTGCTTCGGCGCTCAGATGAGTATCATCCAGAGTCTTTTTTGTTTTATCTAATTGAGCTTTTCTCCTCCTAGTTAGCCTCCGTCTCAGAACGCGGTCAGAAAATTTTGCGGATAATTTCACAGTGAAAATGCATCCAGTGAAATGTGAGTAATGTATCATGATTCAAGTCGACTGACATAATTATACACATAATACATGTTACAAGTTCTGCCTACGGATTCTCAAGCTCGGCTATAATAAAACTATTACATGTTAGTAGCAGACCCGACTGACCAATGTTATGTAGCAGGTTGAAACATGAGTTTCTGCTGGAAAGATGCAGTTTGTTTTCAAGTTAAATCTTCAAAATAAAACAAACTGTGTGGGTTTCTTTACTTCCAAACAACCTACCAATAGTTTTGGAACACTCCATAATAAAGGAAGATGGCTCTTCTTGTGGATTGGCTTTCTGATACCCCATATAAACACGATGTGACATGAAAGTGAAGAGACATGATTTGTTGGTTTTTGTTTGATTTGTTGACTCATATATCTCATGGCAAATGGGATAGCAATAAATGACTTTTCATGTATTGCTTGGCTCTACATATGATACCTCTAATTTTGAACACTTCCAGAATGTTGAAAAAAGCATTTTAAGTTTCAATTATAATTTTCATTGAAATTTTTAATCGACAGATTTGGCTTGGTGGCAGTTTTGTTTGGTTGATGTTTGGTATCGTGATCATCAAAAGCAATGAAGTACCACACAGTCACTCTACACATGATGCCTCCAGCCATGATTGGTATCAGAATGTTGGAAAAAAAAACATTTTACGAGAAATTGTTGATAGAAATTATATTGACTTATTTTTACAATTTTGGCGGTGCGGGTTTAGTTGGTTGATAATGTTTACACTGTGGGATGGTTTTCAAAAAACTGTTATATTGATTGTTGTTTGTTGGAATTGATTACCAAAAAAAAAGAGAACTTTTTTTTAATAAATACTTTTTTTTTTATTTTTTTTTATTTTTTTTTGTGGATAGTATGTCTTGTAGTAACCAATGCAGTGTCTGTTTTCAAATTTTGAAAGCTCTATACCTACTGAATTGAAGCTCTGACTAGCTCTGTTTTTAAAACTTGACTGTCCTTGTCCCTTACTGATGGAGGACATTGCTTATTTTTGGTAGCCTTCACATATCAATAAGGAGCTTTGGTGTAAATGTTTTTTCTGATGAAATCATACTAATCTGAAACTATTAGGCTTTTATGAACTTTCTAGAACAATAATCTTGCTCCAATCTTGAGAAACACTGGAAAAATAGGTTAGCATTCCCTGCCATAATTTCACAGAAAGTCCTCTGCTTTCTGCTTGAAAACGCTATCGTATAGCCGAAAACGAAAGTGAAACTTTGAAAACGTCCGCAAATTCGGGCCCAGTCCTCTTCCGAGACGGAGGCTAGTTGCGTACTTACTAAAACGTGAAACGCCCAGGAAACGAGGGAAACGGCAGGGAAACGAGGGGAACCGTGTATATTTCGACCGTTTAGGCATTTTAGCAGAACTGAAAGTGCGACTTCCTTGTTACCTTTTATCAATTGGTCGTAAACGTCATCAACATTACTGGAGGTGATTTGAGAAGTGGAAAGTGCAGAGAATCTGTTATAGACCTCAACTGCATATTGATCACGCAAATTCAAGTCACCAGACACGCTTTTCCAATATATCTGCTTTAATGTGTTGGGTTTAGAAGGTTTTGAGGTAGTCTTATTGAGCGCGTTCACCTGAAGGAGTAGTTAATAGGTATTGTCCTTTGTGCTATTCATTGTGTAATATGTCTTAATGAAAAAAAGGTACCAAATTACAAAATGTAGTCTGAAACCCTTCTAATACAATCACAGAGATGTGCCGAGGCTACTAAAAGAGAATAATATTCTTCAACTCCTTTTTAGAAATTTTTGAAATTTTTGGAAGTTGAATAATTCTAGAATCTAAATCTCACCAGGTGACCCAAAAAAAGTATAAGTGTTTGAAGGCTAACTGTGTCCGAAATAAGGTGAATTTTTAATGAATTCTTTTTTCATCGTAAAGAAAGGTAAACTTTAGATTTAATATTAATTTCGCCTAGCGAAAGTATTACGATAGCCTTTCGCGGCGGCGGTGTTGGTGTTATCGGAAAAAAAATTAGAAAACGAAAGTACTCGATACGGTGTACGAACTCACTAAATTTAATTTACAAATTACACGTCATATATCTTTGTGTCTTTGGCTTCACAGTTTTGATTTTTTCTTTATTTTCTTATAAGCATATACTTTATAAGAATTAAACCAAAAAGACAGACGGTGATATACCTTTTGGTAATTAGTTCTTACAAAGTAAACAAAGGCAACAAAGGATGGCGCACAATATGAGGATATTTATTTTCTTATAAGCATATACTTTACAAGAATCAAATCAATACCTCTTGATAAACGGTAATAAGTACGGTAATATACCTTTTGGTAATTAGTTCTTACAAAGTAAACAAGCGATGCCACACAATATGAGCACATTTATTTTTCTTATAAGCATATACTTTATAAGAATCAAATCAATAACTCTTGATAGACGGTGATATTACCTTTATTTATTAGTTCTTAAAAATTAAACAACAATTGTTCTTAAATTGGTCTTATGTTTTAGCGATTTTAAGCCTCGTTGTTCTCTTGTAAAATTGTTTCATCAAGGCTCAATGTAAAGTAGATTTCAGATTAGCTTCCATCTCTACTTCTTGTCTTTCCTATGTAGTTTAAATTCTAGGCGAATAAATTTTCGATTTCAAGTCGTCTTGTTTGACTTGTTTTTGGACTTTTTAAAAAGTGAATTTTGACTTCTAAAGCTTAGCTTGAGAACTACTGAAACAAATTTAAAGGTCATCATGTCTAGTTTGCTAAGAATATATTTAGTACTGGTAAAAAGCTCCAATGTGTGACAATTTAGTCAATGAAGCAGGGTACTGTTAGTTTAAATTAAATTGAAAATACCTTGGTACTGTAAGATTAAAATGTCTTCTTATACAATTTGATTTCTTTAGAAACTTTCGCTAAAAATACCTCTGACTCAACACCCTTTGTCCGTTATCAGAAATAAAAATCAAAAATTTTGGGTCTATAAGAATTTTATCAAATTTTATCATCAGGATCTTATTAATAGAAAAATTTATTTTCAGTGGCCACAAACTTCGTTACTTTCATTGATGGATGGAGCGATAAGGTGAGATTTGCATAAGCACGGTTTTAGGCAAGATCAGATTTCGTATCATTGAGGAGTGATCATAGTCAAAATCAAGTGCGTTACTTAAAAACCTTAAGACAAAGGGTTCAAGTGGCAGATATGAGAGGAGTTCAAAATTTTTGACGGAAAGTGATGATTTTCTAATAAAGTATTTGGAAACCACTCAGACCCGCTACTGGGTTCCTCTGGCAATGTCACAAAAACTCAAAGAATTAAAATAGTCTCAAACAGGCATTTTGCAGATCCATCTTTCTTGGCAAATTACCTATTTAAAACAATATTTTGTCTTCTAATGAGCTCACCAAGATTCTTGGTTCAGAGACAAATCCCAATAACATACCTTTAGGAATATTGACTGGAATTTCGAGTCCCGTTTTCCAAGTAAAAGTTTTCAAAAATTTTTTCAGAAATACAAAAAATACCTCCTTTCTTAATGTTTTTTATACAAAAACCTTAATCTGACCTTAATATTAGTGCATACCCTTTTCTTAAAGTTGAAAAGATGAGAGATTTTTATCTTGTTACCAAATAGCAAGAAAAATTAAAAAGTTTAATTGATTTAAAATTGAATTTAAAACCTCTCTCGAAACTAAAAAATAGAATGATTCAAAGCTGAGTCATAGTATGAGTTATGTATCTCTTCTGAAAATTTCACAAAAATTCATCTAGAGGAAAAGAAGTTATGATTAAAAGGAGTTCTTTACCTACAATTTCTCTGCTGGGTTTTCTTATGAGAACGTGCGCAGTCTACATTGTTAAACGGTGAGGAAAATCTAGAGGAAAAGAAGTTATGATAAAAAGGAGTTCTTTACCTACCATTTCTCTGCTGGGTTTTCTTATGAGAACGTGCGCAGTCTACACTGTTAAACGGTTGTCAATGTTTGATTTTGTGTCCGATTTTGTGCAACACATACTTACCTATTAGCAGTGCAGTATAAGACTGATGGTTTTTAGTAGTAAAAGCGCTAAGATTGTTGAAAAATTTGCGCCCTTGCTTCGCTCGCGTTAGAGAGTTTGTGTCCCCCTGCCCCTTGTCGCACCGCTGTACATACACTAATCTACGAACTTTCATGATCTGATAGATATTAATACTTTAATTAGATTTTTACCGATTGACAGCAACCGACCCAATTTTAGAGGAACTTGAGTGGAAAAACAACTAAAGTTTTACTATGATTGAAAAAAATTTGAGCCTTTTTTGTGTATTTCATTTTCACATGGATTCCATAAGAGAAGAGGAGATTCTAGTGGGGTGACTTTTTGATGGGAAAATTCTACTGGGGTACATCAAAATCAGAACATTTTGAGTGGGGTATGTGTGGTTTCTTCATTATTTTCAAGGGGGTCATTTTCAGCTACAAGATTCCAGTGGGGTGAGTTATTTATCTAGTGGGGTGAAAAAATGGGCCATTTTCGGAAATATTTTTCACTAGGGTGGCCAGTGGGGTGGATCCCACTGGGTCACAGAGACGGGGGTGTATGAAAGTTCTTACATCAACGTCATTTTGTGTGCCAATCATCGATAAACACTCATCATTGACTGTCAGCATAATCAACGACATCCACTGGAATAGCACCGTCAAACATTCTGGTGTTGAAACAACTTTGCGTGAAGTCCTCAAGACAGCATACATCTTAAAAGGAAGATCACTCGTCAACTTCATACGTTCTTCATGTCCACGCTGTCGCTATATCAACAGAAAGACAATCGCTGTGGAAATGGGACCACTTTCACAAGACAACCTCATCGTCGCACCTGCATTTTACACATCACAAGTGGATCTTGCAGGACCATTTTCAAGCTACTCGCAACATCATAAACGCACTACCGTAAAGATATGGCTGGTTGTATTCTGTTGCGCTATAACAACTGCTGTTAACATCAAAGTAACTCTACTACGTCGTTTTTGCAAGCCTTCACACGTTTCTCCTGTCAGGTTGGATATCTTAACAAACTTCTGGCAGACGAAGGAGGTCAGCTCATCAAGGGCTCTGAGACGATGAAACTCGACATTGTTGACATCCAACTTCATCGAGATCAAAGAATCAACTTTGAAACATGCCCAGTTGGTGGTCATAATCATCATGGCCGTGTCGAGAGGAAAATTCGTGAGGTCAGATCATCCTTAGAAAAATCAATGCACAACGAAAGACTTTCAATCATACAGTGGAAGACAATGGCAGCCATCCTCACAAACTCCATTAATGATGCACCAATAGCTGTTCGAAACGTTAAAGGAAACTTCGAAATGGGAGACTTGCTAACACCCAACCGTTTAATCCTTGGGCGAAACAACAATCCTGGCCCAAGTGGTACCTTATCTGTTGAAAATGATTAGGACAAGATTATCCGATCGAACCAAAAGATCTGCGACGCTTAGTTTGACTCATGGCTAGTGTCACACGTTCCAAATCTTATTGAACAACCAAAATGGTTCAACTCAAACAAGCACGTCAAGGCTGGTGATATCGTTTTGTTTACAAAACAGGATTCCGTCATTTTATCCACGTATCAATATGGGATTATCAAAGAAGTGAAAGTGGATCGTGATGACAAAATACGAAAAGTTGTCGTTGAATACCAAAATTCATCTGAAAATGTAAAACGTCTGACTACAAGATCTGTGAGATCACTGGTATTAATTCACTGTGTTGATGAACTAGATCTATCTAAAGAACTTTTCAAGTGTTCAACTTGAATATATGATCAATGTAGGCACTTTAGGCCGATTTTCAAACTTTCAAACCCCCCTGTCAAACTTGGTTTTTTGGACAGCTCTATCTTTTCTCGTTTCAACGAGGGGTCGTTGACTTCCGTAGCATTTATAGAAAAAAAGTTATGGGATTTTTTGTGAAGCTAATTGGAGCAAAAATTAGCCAACTTTTACTGCAGAGGGCCTTCCAAAAAGTGGCCCAAAAAGGGGCATTTTTTAATAGAAAAAATCTCTATTTTGGGCATGTTTTGGCTATAATTCAAATTTGAGTTTAAATTTTTCTGATCTTTTTTTTTCTAGGTGATCTTTGATCATTATACTATGGGTTGAAAAAAAAAATGTTGAAAAAATCAATTTTGTCCAAGAATTAATACTCCTTTTGTAGGGGCACTTAACGAAAAAATGAAGAAATCCGGGGGTAAAAAGCACTAAAAATCACGATTAAAAGTAAGGATTTCATTGTTTCATGTTCATTTTGACTAATTTATGTGCAAAAAATGGTAACTCGTAGTATCAAAAAAGAATTTTTCAAAAATTTCAAATTTTCGGCCCAAAATTAAGAAATTTTGATTTCGGGCCACCTGATGACGTCATAAAACTGTTTTTTCGCAATAACTTTTGATGTGCTTTGATTATAAAGCTGAAATTTTGCACACTGAAAGATATTAAGACAAAGAAAATTTTCATAAAAAAAAATTGAAAAAAAATGATGACGTCAGCATTTTATAGCAAAAATTCGAATTTTGCATATTTTTGCTGAGGTCAGCAAAAAAAATTCTAAAATTTTGATTTCACTGGTTTACAAACGCTCCACTAAATTCATGTGCACAATTTTATTGCCAAAAGTGGCTCCAGTTGGAAGATATTTAACTTTTTTGATTAAATGACGTCACTGTGACCTGATGACGTCATAAAAGCGTTTTTTCGCTATAACTTTTAATATATTTGTATTATAAAGCTAAAATTTTGCACACTGAAAGATATTAGGACAAAGCAAATTTTCAAAAAAAAATTTTGGAA
The DNA here is from genome assembly GCF_902728285.1 of Clytia hemisphaerica. Taxonomy (NCBI): domain Eukaryota; kingdom Metazoa; phylum Cnidaria; class Hydrozoa; order Leptothecata; family Clytiidae; genus Clytia; species Clytia hemisphaerica. Next base: position 318,615 of record NW_027103319.1, read on the forward strand.
AAAAATGATGACGTCAGCATTTTATGGCAAAAATTCGAAATTTGCTTATTTTTGCTGATGTCGGCAAAAAAAATTTAAAATTTTGATTTCATTGTCTTTAAAATGCTCTATTGATTTCATGTGCAAAATTTTATCACCGAAAGTCGTTCCAGTCAAAAGCTATTGGCTATTTTGGATATTATGATGTCACATAGTTTTTTTACTATCCCCAAATATATTCCTGTCAAGTCGAATTTCCTCTCACTGTCATTTCTTCAAATTAAATCCTTGCATTCCAAAATTTCTTCCTCTATGGTATCATATTAATGTTTGTATTAAATTTCTTACATGGATTCAGAAACTGCAAAATTTTACACACTGAAGAATAGAAACAATTTTTGTTTTTTTCAGCAGGAAATCTTGAATAATAGATGGAAATATAGATGAAATCACTGGATATCAGGATTTTATATCAGACACTTCGGCTGACAACAGCTAAAATTCAAATGTTTGCCAGTTTAATTTCATATAAACATACACACTTTGATTCATGCATGAAATTTCATAATTTTCTTATATTTTATTACAATAAATTGGAATTCTTAATTTAACAAAATTATATAAAAAGATTATCCTCAACATAATTCCAATAAATTTATTAGTAATGTATTTCCAAACTTGTGCTGTGTCAGGCCTCAAATACAGGCTTTATTGCTTGTTAATCACAATTTTTGGCCAAAGATATTTTTCAATTGCTAAATTAAGATTCCTGCTATTCCTGACTATGCTTAATTTTTCCAGTCATCCCCCAAGTTAAATATTTGTCAAAATTATTCAAATATTTTTCAAAATTCTTCATTTAAAAGTTAGTCTCCAAAAATTTGTTATTTTTGTATTCTTGTCTTGATAAAGCATTTTGTAATCATGGTCTTGTATTATCAATCATAAATAGTACTACCATTCTTATTGTGTCATAAGACTTAAAACAAGGAATGACATATAAGCAGTCTGAAAGTTCTGTATCAGTTAAATCAAGACCAATTTATCTTATTCTGGTGACCATACATAATATGTTTATCGAACAACGTACAACTTCAACTTGACTACATATCCAACGTGGTCTGGGTAAAGGTTTTTACATAACAGTCATAATTCAGTTCTGAGTAGGAATCTTTGATACTTTGATCGAAAGTCCAGGAATCCATAATCAAGCCATACAATTCTCTAAAATTTCGAAGTTATTGTTCTTGCTCAAAATGTTCTCATACAGGTACACATACACGTCAACATCTTGAATTGGGAATCCTGAATAGGTATAAAAAGAAAAGAAAGAAAATTTCAAAAACTATGGTATTTGACTTTCACTCTGTCACAGATTTTAAAGCGCACAGCACAGTGCTGAAGTTTTGTTAGATTATGTCACCAGTGCTAGCTGTGTATCCACAAGCAAAAGTCTTCCAGGCAATCCCACTCTGATACCCTCACTATCAATACTACTTAAATAATGCTAACGTAATGTAAACTGGCAATTCAAGAAAACGTTGAACGTGCATGTAAAAACTTTACTTTACTTAAAGTTGAGTGAATGTAAACAAACTTTTTTTGGAACGGTCTTCAAAATAGATTAGATTAACCTTACTTAAAGCGTTTTCACTAGGTATTTTGGACAGGGAAGTGAAAACTACATGCACGTTCAAATTTTTCGTGATTGTTGCTATTAATAATACATCTAATCTTTAATGATGGGCAAGATAGCAACTATTCCTAGCATTTTATACCTAAGTCTATCCAAAAGAACTTGCTTATCTCTCATTGGCCGTTAGCAGTTGTTGCTATTTTGCCCATGATTTAAGATATCCCAGCATTATCATAGCTATGCTATAGTTTATTCATTCCAATATTGATTGCAATTTTAGCCAGCCAAAAGTATTGGTTTTAGAGTGAGACCGCCAACAATTTGCTTAGTTTAAGATGGTTGAGGCATTATTGAAAAGATCTATTGGAGGGACTAAAGTGAAGGATTGATGCAGCAAATAACCAAGGCCAAGGGATCTCTATTCTATCTATTTGGTTGAGTCGCATGAGGCTTTTAAGGCCCATTTTCGCAACTATAGACGCTTTCAATTAGCGCCCTGTCAGCACCTTGAACTAACTACCGTGAAGTCGGGTAACTTGCATCAGTTGAGGGAAACTTGCATAGCCATCAAATGACTGACCAATCAAAGCAGCAAAATTTCAAAACAAATGAACTATGCAGCTCTCCTCTCAGCTCTACTCTACCATTTTTGTTTTGATTTAACTTTGTATTTTAATGACCAGACAGATCATTCATTTGAGGGCTATGCATGTTTGCCTCCACTGATGCAAGTTACCCGATCTCACAGTACCCAATTCCCCCTCACATGGCATGGATGGGTTGACCCGGGCAAAGGTTCATTCACTTGCCAAGTGAACCGCTGCGAGTGGGAATCGAACCTCAGTCTCCTGCGTAGCAACCAAGGTCAATAACCACTATACCACAGCGTCATAGAGTGGGCAGTGTAAAGTTTCAGCATCATTCAAGGCCTGATAAAAAGCATAAAAAAAGGGAAGCCTTTCTTAGGGCAACTTACCAGGAAAGAAAATGACTCTGTAACACTTTCATTTCTTATAAAAGCTTTATGATGGAAAGAAAATCATTTAACAAACTCACCTTTTACAATTCTATGGTCTTTTTAAAGAATTTTAACAGGATTGTCAACAATTTAATTTTGATGCTGATGTGTTCTGTGTCTGCTCTGCTCTGCTCTCTGCTGGCTGCTTGGTCGGTCGTCTGCAGGATCAAAAAACCCGTGCAAAATCGAAAGTGATTCTCGAGACGGGGGTAACGTTGGAAATTTGAAAATCATAAAAGTGATTTTTCGCAAGGTTAGAAATACATTTAATATAAAGTGTTTATAGTTTTTGGAAAGCTTATTTTCTGTTTTGTAATAAACAGGGTGTGCCTTTTTATTAAATGTGACTGGAAAAAAGTTGTGACAAAAAAGGATTTTCAAAGCTCTGTAGAATTTTACTGAAGAAAATTATGAATTTAGCACACTCGGGAGAAACTAAGTCAATCATCAAGGCTTTGAATACAGTTATTGGTTTTTTTAAAGGCTAGAAGGAACCCTTGCGAAATTTCAATTTAAAAATGCATACATTTTCTAAAAAAACAAAAACCCCGTCTCAACATTGAAATCGCGCTTCCACTAAATCGCGGCGAGAGGTTTTAGTCACGTGACTGAAGTGCCTAATCAATGGGAAAATTCAAATCAATTGTTTTTTCAAATACAAATATATTTTTCAATTCAATATTTTTGTGGGGGGAGTGTTACAGCATCAGCTGCAGTTTTGTCTGTTTTCAGTTTCATGTTCTTTTGGTCTTTTCAGTTTCCTGCCTTTTGGCATTTTTTCAGTCTGGTCTGTGTTTTGTCTTGTTTTTTGTATTTGGAGTTTTTTGTCCCTTTTGGCCATTTTTATGTTAATCTATGCTAATTTATTCATCAAATCAATATTCATTTAGTCAACTTTGCTTTATTTTTGCATAATTAATTTATAAATTTTTGGTCTGTATTTTACACATCAAAGTGCATAAATTGCAGAGTCACTCTCAGACCTGCTATTCATTTCACAAGAGACACTTGAAGGGTGAACATCAAATTCAATTTCAATTCAAACTCAACTATATCTATTTCACATTTTCACAACATTCACAACAGGCTAGCTGGTAAGTTTGCTTTTCAGTGTTTGTTTTTGTTTGCCATTTTTGCCTGGGTGCTTTCTTTTTGCTTAGTCATGCACTTGTAGGATTTAGGTCGGCCATCTTGGATTTTTATTTTCTACTTACATTTTTCAACATAGACATACAAATGCCTTCTTGTCATCCTTCATTGTTTCTGCCCCAACAACTTATTGCACTCACGGGTGCCGCCCGACTTTCGAACTTTGGACCCTTACCTAGGCTGCATGCATCCCCAAATTAGTTTTGATATAGGGGATGCGAATCGGGCTCTGATATCGCTTCCGAGAAAATTACTGAAAATTAGCTAAGTATTTTGCAGAATTTTGGCGACTTGTATTTTTCAAAAAACTCGATGTGTATTGCTTGAGTTATTTGATGACGTAAATAGAAATCAAATAAAGATTCAAATAAAAAGAACATATGGCTAGAAATCTCTCTTTCTCCTCTCTTTCTTTTTGTTTATCGAAATTAATTGAATTAGCAAACAAAACTCTCAAGATAACAAAAGACGACAAACTGTCAATCAAAGTTCTCTATCATTCAACTCTTTTTTTGGTTAGCAGATTTTTTGCTAAGTTCGGAACGGTTTTGTGAGCCTGATTATATCAAAACTTATCAGAGGGGATGTGTGCAGCCTAACCCTTACTGGAACTAAAAAGGAGAAAACAAATTAAAATTTTGGGAATTTTACGACCCTTAGCGGGACAAATTTGACCAATTTTGACCAAATTTCGATCTTTCAGAGGGTAAAAAGTTTAAATTTTCCTATTTTTCCGACCCTTAGCGGGACTTTGGAAGTCCAAAAAAGGTACCCTTAAGGGCGGCACATACCGTAACCTCCATTTGCCTAAGTACCCCCCCCCCAGGTTATTTTCCTTCAAAATTACAAGACATGATGGGTTAATTTTCTTAAAAATACAATGGAAACAGTGTTAATTCCACCAGGGTTTGAATTAAAGACTCGTGATTCGTGATTCACGAGTCAATTTAGAATTTTCACGAGTCAATTTTGGCTCAGATGAAAAGATCCACGAATTAAATGTATAAGACAAATGTATAAGACATTAAATGACATTAAATGTATAAGACAAAGAAAATGTTTGAAAAACACTTGTAATTGTTAGAAATATCATTCTGAAGGTATTTTATTGGTCTAGAACCTTTTTAAAGGTCAAAATATATCCACATGCTTGCCACGTGCTTTTGCATTTTGTGCCGTGTATAACACAGACCTGTAATACTTGTATTACATATTACACATAAATCACGCATGTATAGTAGCAGTTATCTTTTCAATGTCATTGACATGTGACATATATGTTATACACAAAATACATGTGTTAAAAATATTTATCTCATCTTTAAACAGCCCCAACAGGAAAATAGCTATTTCACAATCGCTATATCATATCTCATTATATCTCCTGCATCACCTTGGGTATGATGACAAAAATTGATGAAAATGACGTCACTATTTTCATATTTCTAAAACAGCTCTCTTGGAGCATTTAATGTTTTCAAAATATATAAATCTATATCTACTTGCACCATCAGCATCCTATTGAGCATGAAAAAACATTCTGTTGTAAACTGATGTACACACCTTGTATTTTGTGCTAGCGTCGTCATTTACATAATTTAAATGTCATTTTGTCAATATTTAGGATAGATGGCTTGTCATTTAAAAATCTTTTAAATAGCGTATTTTGTATAATATATAATTTTCCATTGCGTATAATGTTTTATACATTATATGTTACGAGTGTGTTACAATTTTCTGGTCTGTAGTTTGTATGACCTGCGTCCTGTGTCCTGTCTCCTGCGTTTCGAACCAACCGGAAGACGTGTTACTATTAATGGGGAAAAATAACAAAAAACTGATTGCGTGAGTTTGTTAGTTGTGTTACTTTTTGATTTTTTATTCTAAGAATCAACTGGCTTTTTATTCTAATAAACTCATTTAATATGCATAACACTATTTATTAGTCAGCCCCGGTGACTCTTCAAATCGGTTCGATGATTTTTTCCAGATGGTGGTGGTGGTGGTGGTGGTCGTTAAGACTTTCATTTTTGATTCCGATTTCGGATTATTTTTGGGAAACAGGATTTCGGGATTATTTAGCGCGCGAAAATAATTTTTTCTTGCCAAGATAAAATAAGAAGAGAAAAAAAAAACCCATAACATAAAAAGACGCTTATAATTGGGAGTTTCTAAACATCGACCAGAAATGGCGACCACGACCAGCGACCACGACCGGCGACCAGATAATAAATTTGGATTATCGAGTTTATCTGCTCTCTCCACCTTAGAGAATGTTTAAATCAAGTCAAGAATACTAAAAAGTTACCTTTGAAGTAACCAGTCATTTTCTTGACAAAGTGACACTATTTGACAAAAATATTGACAGGGTCGTTAAGTATGATGTTTGTAAGTTTTGTTACACCAAATATTTTAATTATGCTGAATGAGATGCCTTTAGTATGAATAGATAGAACTTATCAGTAGGAAAAAATTGGGAAGGCCAGTTTTAGAGATATGAATCTAATCAATTATTCTATTGTCTTTATGCTGACAAAATGACTAATTTCGACAGAAATAACAATCTGATGATGAAATACAAAGCTTCTCAAACCATTTTCAAAAAATTTTGTGCCACTAATTATTGTGATGCTCTCTCGGTGATGCTGATAATACAAAAGGATAGAAATCGACACCATAATCAAGCTCCAAGAGCGTCGAAATGTTGGTTTTACATATTTGACACGTGGCTTTAATTAGATGAGACAGGGGCGAGCTTACTCTTCAATATTAACTATACTCAAATGATTAGGAGAGACACTCTACGTTGGAGAATGAGAAAAAACTCGATAACCCAAATTTATCTGGTCGCTGGTCGTGGTCGCCAGTCGTGGTCGTCATTTCTGGTCGACGTTTTTTCGGGAGTTTCTAAACATCGACCAAAAATGGCGACCACGACCAGCGACCACGACCAGCGACCACGACCGGCGACCAGATAAATTTGGGTTATCGAGTTTTTCCTCTTTCTCCACCGTAGAGTGTCTCTTTTGTCCCAAATTACCCCCGTCTTTTCTTTTTTCTTTTTTGATTAATCGTCATAGCAATACAATGATTTTCTTTTTTTCTTTGTTCAATGAATGAAAATTGATAATTATGAAAACAACAGCACAATAACTTCATCCAGAGTCTTTTTTGTTTTATCTAATTGCTCCGGCCTAGGAGCCTTAAATTCTCTCTCGTCCGACGGTCAAGACATTTTTTGTTTGTTTATCTAATCCGATGATCTATTCCGATTTAATAAAAACGGATTATCTGGATTCCGATAATATTGTGATTTGATTTTGATTCGCCGAAAGTATTTAGAAAAAGATGGCTGCCGAAAGTGGGCTAGCTGACTGTGTAGCGAATGAGCAAATCTCAGTGAAAAATTGATTATTTTCATCATTATTCATGATGTTTTGGACATGATTTATGAGAAGTTTGATGCATACTGGCTCTTTAACAATGTGGAAAGACTTTGGAGAAATTTTGGCCATGAATCGTCAGCTGATCGAGTGCTTTAACTTGGAAATGAAACTTTCAAACACACAGCCATTGGAATTCAAAAGAGAATACTAAAATTACAACATTACAGTGCAAATTTGAAAACGATCTGAGTAATTTTTATGGTGTTATGTGTATGGCTGAAGATGATCCTGTTTTGATAATTATGTAGTCCAGCAGAAAAACAATGATAAAACCATGCATAATTATTACAATATGCATGATACAGTAATTATGCATGGCTCTATCATTGTTTTTATGGCTGGACTACATAATTATTCAACAGAACGTCCTCTTTGAAAAAAGGTCTATTCATCATTGTTGACTGGCGACCGTTCCTTTTGATTTTTCAAACCCGACACAGATTTTTTACAAACATATTACTATGAGAATTCAATAAAGGATACTAAAAAAAACACAATGGGCCATTCCAGAAAAAAAACATTACCCCCTAATGGATGACATCAATTTTTGAAATAAATTTTGGCACGGAATTCCAGGCAAACTTTAAAGAGAAAGTATCGGAATTCCATGAATTTTACTTAATTTTGCATTAAAGTATTGGAATTCTATGATTTTTTTAGGTTACAGTAACGGAATTCCACGGTTTTGATAGGTATTTTGTAAACTTGTTACGGAAATTCCGGACTTTCTTGAAAGCAACTTGCTACGGAAATTCCATGTCGTCCATTGGGGGGTAACGAATAAAAACTGGAATGGCCCAATTCCTGTGTAAATTTGAACAAGATTGGAGAAATCTTCACAGTGTTATGGCTGAAAATTATCGTTTTTGGACTTTGTCGTAATTTCATCGCGGCTGGCGACCGTTCCTTTTGATTTTTCGAACCCGACACAGATTTTTTACAAACATATCACTATGAGAATTCAATAAAGGATACTAAAACACAATTCCTGTGTAAATTTGAACAAGATTGGATAAATCTTCACAGTGTTATGGCTGAAAATTATCGTTTTTGGACTTTGTCGTAATTTCATCGCGGCTGGTGACCGTTCCTTTTGATTTTTCAAACCCGACACAGATTTTTTACAAACATATCACTATGAGAATTCAGTAAAGGATACTAAAACACAATTCCTGTGTAAATTTGAACAAGATTGGAGAAATTTTCACAGTGTTATGGCTGAAAATGAACGTTTTTGACTTTGTCGTAATTTTATCGCGGCTGGCGACCGTTACTTTTGATTTTTCAAACCCGACACAGATTTTTTGCAAACATATCACTATGGGAATTCAGTAAAGGATACTAAAACACAATTCCTGTGTAAATTTGAACAAGATCGGAGAAATTTTCACAGTGTTATAACTGAAAATGATATTTTTTGGACTTTGTCGTAATTTCATTGGCTGGGGCGACCGTTCCTTTTGAAGATTTTTCAAACCCGAAACAGGTTTTTTCCAAATATACCACTATTTATTACATACACACTATTGTACCATTTTATTTGGTTTATCCTACTCTCCTCCAAGAATTATCCCAACAGAAAAAATAATGCTTAGCTAAAAGCCGTGGCCTCTAATTAGGCTATTTTTCTCCCCAAAATTTTATCCGGACAATCAAATTAACGGCACATCATGGCTTCACTATTGGCAAGTTTAGAAAAAATAAATTTATAAGAACTTGAAGATATTAACTCCTAAATGTTTAGCTCCAATTTTGAACTTTTTAGTCGAGGATGAGTGGGGGGTGGGGTGAGGTTGGTTCTTTAGGCAAGAATGTGCATGTGTAATCACTTAGAAGAGCTAAACTTTCAGCTGTTTTTTTTATATTCGTTAAGATTATTTCTCATACTCGCTCTGTAATAGAATTATTACTTTGCTTTCTGATCTGTTCTGATGAGTAGTTTGTGGGCAACGTTCTAACTCAACAAACTCATCTTTCACATCTTTTAATCTCTTAAGCCGGAGCTTCCAGCGCAGCTGGTTTATTGAGCTTTTCTCCTCCTAGTTGCGTACTTACTAAAACGTGAAACGCCCAGGAAACGAGGGAAACGGCAGGGAAACGAGGGGAACCGTCTGGAAATCGAAGGGATAGGTTGATTTGTCAATATTGGATAGCTTTTTCAATTTAGAAGATCTTTACTTAAGACAATTACATTCAGCTGGAGGTAGCTTTGGTTATTTTATTGTTTTTAACTATTTTTTTTAATTCTGGGTGCAAATTATCCCTGCAGGATAACAGGAACACAGCTCCAAATTCATTAATAATTTATCTTTGAAAACTTTATGTCTGATACTTAGGGTAGGGAATTTCTTAGCTTTAATCACTCCCTATACTGCATCTGTATCATACGTTAAGCATTATGATAGGAAAGAAACGAATAAGAATTTGTTGGGTACGAAATATTTCATCGACTGCTATTTTTTCAAAGTCACTGATTTGGTTATACTGACGTTGTTACATTGAGATTACTTCTGGCTTCAGAGATATCAACAGGGGTATATTTCGACCGTTTAGGCATTTTAGCAGAACTGAAAGTGCGACTTCCTTGTTACCTTTTATCAATTGGTCGTAAACGTCATCAACATTACTGGATGTGATTTGAGAAGTGGGAATTGCAAAGAATCTGTTATAGACCTCAACTGCATATTGATCACGCAAATTCAAGTCACCAGACACGCTTTTCCAATCTATCTGCTTTAAGGGGTTGGGTTTAGAAGGTTTTGAGGTAGTCTTATTGAGCGCGGTCACCTGAAGGAGTAGTTAATAGGTATTGTCCTTTGTGCTATTCATTGTGTAATATGTCTTAATGAAAAAAAGGTACCAAATTACAAAATGTAGTCTGAAACCCTTCTAATACAATCACAGAGATGTGCCAAGGCTACTAAAAGAGAATAATATTCTTCAACTCCTTTTTAGAAATTTTAGAAATTTTTGGAAGTTGAATAATTCTAGAATCTAAATCTCACCAGGTGACCCAAAAAAAGTATAAGTGTTTGAAGGCTAACTGTGTCCGAAATAAGGTGAATTTTTAATGAATTCTTTTTTCATCGTAAAGAAAGGTAAACTTTAGATTTATTATTAATTTCGCCTAGCGAAAGTATTACGATAGCCTTTCGCGGCGGCGGTGTTGGTGTTATCGGAAAAAAAATTAGAAAACGAAAGTACTCGATACGGTGTACGAACTCACTAAATTTAATTTACAAATTACACGTCATATATCTTTGTGTCTTTGGCTTCACAGTTTTGATTTTTTCTTTATTTTCTTATAAGCATATACTTTATAAGAATTAAACCAAAAAGACAGACGGTGATATACCTTTTGGTAATTAGTTCTTACAAAGTAAACAAAGGCAACAAAGGATGGCGCACAATATGAGGATATTTATTTTCTTATAAGCATATACTTTACAAGAATCAAATCAATACCTCTTGATAAACGGTAATAAGTACGGTAATATACCTTTTGGTAATTAGTTCTTACAAAGTAAACAAGCGATGCCACACAATATGAGCACATTTATTTTTCTTATAAGCATATACTTTATAAGAATCAAATCAATAACTCTTGATAGACGGTGATATTACCTTTATTTATTAGTTCTTAAAAATTAAACAACAATTGTTCTTAAATTGGTCTTATGTTTTAGCGATTTTAAGCCTCGTTGTTCTCTTGTAAATTGTTTCATCAAGGCTCAATGTAAAGTAGATTTCAGATTAGCTTCCATCTCTACTTCTTGTCTTTCCTATGTAGTTTAAATTCTAGGCGAATAAATTTTCGATTTCAAGTCGTCTTGTTTGACTTGTTTTTGGACTTTTTAAAAAGTGAATTTTGACTTCTAAAGCTTAGCTTGAGAACTACTGAAACAAATTTAAAGGTCATCATGTCTAGTTTGCTAAGAATATATTTAGTACTGGTAAAAAGCTCCAATGTGTGACAATTTAGTCAATGAAGCAGGGTACTGTTAGTTTAAATTAAATTGAAAATACCTTGGTACTGTAAGATTAAAATGTCTTCTTATACAATTTGATTTCTTTAGAAACTTTCGCTAAAAATACCTCTGACTCAACACCCTTTGTCCGTTATCAGAAATAAAAATCAAAAATTTTGGGTCTATAAGAATTTTATCAAATTTTATCATCAGGATCTTATTAATAGAAAAATTTATTTTCAGTGGCCACAAACTTCGTTACTTTCATTGATGGATGGAGCAATAAGGTGAGATTTGCATAAGCACGGTTTTAGGCAAGATCAGATTTCGTATCATTGAGGAGTGATCATAGTCAAAATCAAGTGCGTTACTTAAAAACCTTAAGACAAAGGGTTCAAGTGGCAGATATGAGAGGAGCTCAAAATTTTTGACGGAAAGTGATGATTTTCTAATAAAGTATTTGGAAACCACTCAGACTGGGTTCCTCTGGCAATGTCACAAAAACTCAAAGAATTAAAATAGTCTCAAACAGGCATTTTGCAGATCCATCTTTCTTGGCAAATTACCTATTTAAAACAATATTTTGTCTTCTAATGAGCTCACCAAGATTCTTGGTTCAGAGACAAATCCCAATAACATACCTTTAGGAATATTGACTGGAATTTCGAGTCCCGTTTTCCAAGTAAAAGTTTTCAAAAAATTTTTCAGAAATACAAAAAATACCTCCTTTCTTACTGTTTTTTATACAAAAACCTTAATCTGACCTTAATATTAGTGCATACCCTTTTCTTAAAGTTGAAAAGACGAGAGATTTTTATCTTGTTACCAAATAGCAAGAAAAATTAAAAAGTTTAATTGATTTAAAATTGAATTTAAAACCTCTCTCGAAACTAAAAAATAGAATGATTCAAAGCTGAGTCATAGTATGAGTTATGTATCTCTTCTGAAAATTTCACAAAAATTCATCTAGAGGAAAAGAAGTTATGATTAAAAGGAGTTCTTTACCTACAATTTCTCTGCTGGGTTTTCTTATGAGAACGTGCGCAGTCTACATTGTTAAACGGTGAGGAAAATCTAGAGGAAAAGAAGTTATGATTAAAAGGAGTTCTTTACCTACCATTTCTCTGCTGGGTTTTCTTATGAGAACGTGCGCAGTCTACACTGTTAAACGGTTGTCAATGTTTGATTTTGTGTCCGATTTTGTGCAACACATACTTACCTATTAGCAGTGCAGTATAAGACTGATGGTTTTTAGTAGTAAAATCGCTAAGATTGTTGAAAAATTTGCGCCCTTGCTTCGCTCGCGTTAGAGAGTTTGTGTCCCCCTGCCCCTTGTCGCACCGCTGTACATACACTAATCTACGAACTTTCATGATCTGATAGATATTAATACTTTAATTAGATTTTTACCGATTGACAGCAACCGACCCAATTTTAGAGGAACTTGAGTGGAAAAACAACTAAAGTTTTACTATGATTGAAAAAAATTTGAGCCTTTTTTGTGTATTTCATTTTTACATGGATTCCATAAGAGAAGATGAGATTCTAGTGGGGTGACTTTTTGATGGGAAAATTCTACTGGGGTACATCAAAATCAGAACATTTTGAGTGGGGTATGTGTGGTTTCTTCATTATTTTCAAGGGGGTCATTTTCAGCTACAAGATTCCAGTGGGGTGAGTTATTTATCTAGTGGGGTGAAAAAATGGGCCATTTTCGGAAATATTTTTCACTAGGGTGGCCAGTGGGGTGGATCCCACTGGGTCACAGAGACGGGGGTGTATGAAAGTTCTTACATCAACGTCATTTTGTGTGCCAATCATCGATAAACACTCATCATTGACTGTCAGCATAATCAACGACATCCACTGGAATAGCACCGTCAAACATTCTGGTGTTGAAACAACTTTGCGTGAAGTCCTCAAGACAGCATACATCTTAGAAGGAAGATCACTCGTCAACTTCATACGTTCTTCGTGTCCACGCTGTCGCTATATCAACAGAAAGACAATCGCTGTGGAAATGGGACCACTTTCACAAGACAACCTCATCGTCGCACCTGCATTTTACATATCACAAGTGGATCTTGCAGGACCATTTTCAAGCTACTCGCAACATCATAAAACGCACTACCGTAAAGATATGGCTGGTTGTATTCTGTTGCGCTATAACAACTGCTGTTAACATCAAAGTAATTCTACTACGTCGTTTTTGCAAGCCTTCACACGTTTCTCCTGTCAGGTTGGATATCTTAACAAACTTCTGGCAGACGAAGGAGGTCAGCTCATCAAGGGCTCTGAGACGATGAAACTCGACATTGTTGACATCCAACTTCATCGAGATCAAAGAATCAACTTTGAAACATGCCCAGTTGGTGGTCATAATCATCATGGCCGTGTCGAGAGGAAAATTCGTGAGGTCAGATCATCCTTAGAAAAATCAATGCACAACGAAAGACTTTCAATCATACAGTGGAAGACAATGGCAGCCATCCTCACAAACTCCATTAATGATGCACCAATAGCTGTTCGAAACGTTAAAGGAAACTTCGAAATGGGAGACTTGCTAACACCCAACCGTTTAATCCTTGGGCGAAACAACAATCGTGGCCCAAGTGGTACCTTATCTGTTGAAAATGATTAGGACAAGATTATCCGATCGAACCAAAAGATCTACGACGCTTAGTTTGACTCATGGCTAGTGTCACACGTTCCAAATCTTATTGAACAACCAAAATGGTTCAACTCAAACAAGCACGTCAAGGCTGGTGATATCGTTTTGTTTACAAAACAGGATTCCGTCATTTCATCCACGTATCAATATGGGATTATCAAAGAAGTGAAAGTGGCTCGTGATGACAAAATACGAAAAGTTGTCGTTGAATACCAAAATTCATCTGAAAATGTAAAACGTCTGACTACAAGATCTGTGAGATCACTGGTATTAATTCACTGTGTTGATGAACTAGATCTATCTAAAGAACTTTTCAAGTGTTCAACTTGAATATAGGATCAATGGGAAAATTCAAATAAATTGTTTTTTCAAATACAAATATATTTTTCAATTCAATATTTTTGTGGGGGGAGTGTTACAGCATCAGCTGCAGTTTTGTCTGTTTTCAGTTTCATGTTCTTTTGGTCTTTTCAGTTTCCTGCCTTTTGGCATTTTTTCAGTCTGGTCTCTGTTTTGTCTTGTTTTTTGTATTTGGAGTTTTTTGTCCCTTTTGGCCATTTTTATGTTGATCTATGCTAATTTATTCATCAAATCAATATTTATTTAGTCAACTTTGCTTTATTTTTGCATAACTAATTTATAAATTTTTGGTCTGTATTTTACACATCAAAGTGCATAAATTGCAGAGTCACTCTCAGACCTGCTATTCATTTCACAAGAGACACTTGAAGGGTGAACATCAAATTCAATTTCAATTCAAACTCAACTATATCTATTTCACATTTTCACAACATTCACAACAGGCTAGCTGGTAAGTTTGCTTTTCAGTGTTTGTTTTTGTTTGCCATTTTTGCCTGGGTGCTTTCTTTTTGCTTAGTCATGCACTTGTAGGATTAAGGTCGGCCATCTTGGATTTTTATTTTCTACTTACATTTTTCAACATAGACATACAAATGTCTTCTTGTCACCCTTCATTGTTTCTGCCCCAACAACTTATTGCACTCACGGGTGCCGCCCGACTTTCGAACTTTGGACCCTTACCTAGGCTGCATGCATCCCCAAATTAGTTTTGATATAGGGGATGCGAATCGGGCTCTGATATCGCTTCCGAGAAAATTACCGAAAATTAGCTATGTATTTTGCAGAATTTTGGCGACTTGTATTTTTCAAAAAACTCGATGTGTATTGCTTGAGTTATTTGATGACGTAAATAGAAATCAAATAAAGATTCAAATAAAAAGAACATATGGCTAGAAATCTCTCATTCTCCTCTCTTTCTTTTTGTTTATCGAAATTAATTGAATTAGCAAACAAAACTCTCAAGATAACAAAAGACGACAAACTGTCAATGAAAGTTCTCTATCATTCAACACTTTTTTTTGGTTAGCAGATTTTTTGCTAAGTTCGGAACGGTTTTGTGAGCCTGATTATATCAAAACTTATCAGAGGGGATGTGTGCAGCCTAACCCTTACTGGGACTAAAAAGGAGAAAACAAATTAAAATTTTGGGAATTTTACGACCCTTAGCGGGACAAATTTGACCAATTTTGACCAAATTTCGATCTTTCAGAGGGTAAAAAGTTTAAATTTTCCTATTTTTCCGACCCTTAGCGGGACTTTGGAAGTCCAAAAAAGGTACCCTTAAGGGCGGCACATACCGTAACCTCCATTTGCCTAAGTACCCCCTCCCCCGGGTCATTTTCCTTCAAAATTACAAGACATGATGAGTTAATTTTCTTAAAAATACAATGGAAACAGTGTTAATTCCACCAGGGTTTGAATTAACGACTCGTGATTCGTGATTCACGAGTCAATTTAGAATTTTCACGAGTCAATTTTGGCTGAGATGAAAAGATTTACGAATTGAAATAAAAATTTCATTTCTCTAGCTGTTAGTGTTAAAGAAAGTATCTGGATCCACATCTTTCTCTATTATGTTCTTTCTCTCTTTCACTGGAAGACGTGTTACTATTAATGGGGAAAAATAACAAAAAACTGATGGCGTGAGTTTGTTAGTTGTGTTACTTTGTGATCTTTTTCTTCTAAGAATCAACTGGCTTTTTATTCTAATAAACTCATTTAATATGCATAACACTATTTATTAGTCAGCCCCGGTGACTCTTCAAATCGGTTCGATGATTTTTTCCAGATGGTGGTGGTGGTGGTGGTGGTCGTTAAGACTTTCATTTTTGATTCCGATTTCGGATTATTTTTGGGAAACAGGATTTCGGGATTATTTAGCGCGCGAAAATAATTTTTTCTTGCCAAGATAAAATAAGAAGAGAAAAAAAAACCCATAACATAAAAAGACGCTTATAATTGGGAGTTTCTAAACATCGACCAGAAATGGCGACCACGACCAGCGACCACGACCAGCGACCAGATAATAAATTTGGATTATCGAGTTTATCTGCTCTCTCCACCTTAGAGAATGTTTAAATCAAGTCCTCAGAATACTAAAAAGTTACCTTTGAAGTAACCAGTCATTTTCTTGACAAAGTGACACTATTTGACAAAAATATTGACAGGGTCGTTAAGTATGATGTTTGTAAGTTTTGTTACACCAAATATTTTAATTATGCTGAATGAGATGCCTTTAGTATGAATAGATAGAACTTATCAGTAGGAAAAAATTGGGAAGGCCAGTTTTAGAGATATGAATCTAATCAATTATTCTATTGTCTTTATGCTGACAAAATGACTAATTTCGACAGAAATAACAATCTGATCATGAAATACAAAGCTTCTCAAACCATTTTCAAAAAATTTTGTGCCACTAATTATTGTGATGCTCTCTCGGTGATGCTGATAATACAAAAGGATAGAAATCGACACCATAATCAAGCTCCAAGAGCGTCGAAATGGTTGTTTTACATATTTGACACGTGGCTTTAATTAGATGAGACAGGGGCGAGCTTACTCTTCAATATTAACTATACTCAAATGATTAGGAGAGACACTCTACGTTGGAGAATGAGAAAAAACTCGATAACCCAAATTTATCTGGTCGCTGGTCGTGGTCGCCAGTCGTGGTCGTCATTTCTGGTCGACGTTTTTTCGGGAGTTTCTAAACATCGACCAAAAATGGCGACCACGACCAGCGACCACGACCGGCGACCAGATAAATTTGGGTTATCGAGTTTTTCCTCTTTCTCCACCGTAGAGTGTCTCTTTTGTCCCAAATTACCCCCGTCTTTTCTTTTTTCTTTTTTGATAAATCGTCATAGCAATACAATGATTTTCTTTTTTTCTTTGTTCAATGAAAGAAAATTGATAATTATGAAAACAACAGCACAATAACTTCATTATTTTCTTTCTTTGATTGGATGTGACGAAATAATGTAAATTTATGCAAATTTTGGTTACCCCAAATTTGATGTAACTCTCGGACGAGAATTTCATACACGATACGCATCCCCTATAACAAAATAAATTCTGGGGAAGCGCGCAGCCTAAGCTCACCCTGTCTCACTTACAGTGATTATAAAGCCACATGCAAAACGTGTAGAGCAGCCATTTCAACGCTCTTGGAGTTTGAATAGAGTGTCAATTTCTATCCTTTTGTATTTTCGACATCAAATTAATTAGTGGCAAAATTTGTGCTGGAATTTATTTAGGAAGCTTTATATTTGATCATCAGATCATTATTTTGTCAAAATAAGGCATTTTGACAATGTAAGGACAATAGAATAATTGATGAGATTGATATCTCTAGAACTGGCCTTCTCAGCTTTTTCCTACTGACAATTTCTATCTATTCATACTAAAAGCATCTTATTCGGTACAATTAAAATATTTGGTGTAAACATGGATTTATCATAGAATTCTGGATGCACAACGAGCTGGTTTTCATCGATTTCTCATGTTCTAGCCTTGTCCGCAGTAATGCCATTATTGTTCACCCTCCTCCATTCACTAATAATTTTTCGTAAATTTTTTTATTACATTTTTCATCAAAACACAGCTATACAATTCCCAAATGAGACTTAAAGATCTCTCAAGAGAGTCAAATGCATCACATTGATTGCTAATGATATGTCGTTATGACGTTTCAAGCTGTGAGAAAGATGCGACAAACATGCTATGTATAAGAAATTGAATGTTGACACCAGAAAATTTCAAACTTCCACCTCGCCGAAACCACCGTGCCACCACGTGCCTCCAAAAGATTTTCATATCACAATGAAGCCAAGATACTCCAGTCTAACATATGTCAATCCTAGCTCTGCCCAGGAAAAAATTGGAAAGATATTGCCAACCTTATTTTCAGCGTCATTCTAGGCTTTTTACTCAATTTTTCTTGTTTGATGAAGTTTTTTTCACATTTAATTTCATAAATGTATTCGTTAAGCTTTCTTGCTTTCATTTTCAAAGTTGCATCCGGTAAATATACAAAAACAAGAAGTTACAGGACTTTTTAGAAATGGGATTATTAATCATTTTTCAAAATCAGGGACCTTCGAGCCGCCATGACAGTTGTCCTTTGCGGACAAAGCTAGAACATCGATTGTTTTCTAAAACAATGGAAAGACAATAGTTCGCTCTCCACCGTTTTATTTGATGTTTATCCAGAGTTCTATGATAAATCCATGGTGTAAAAAAGCCCTACAGGCATCACATTTAACTACCCTGTCAATATTTTTGTCAAAAAGTGTCACTTTGTCTAAAAAATGACTGTTAACGTCAATGTATGTATGTATGTAATAGTTTATTTCAAGTTGACGAACAGGTAGCAACAAAGGCTAATAAAAGTCAACGCTACTTTACAATTTGTAAGGTGATTACAGTTGAGGCACAAGGGCCTCTAAACCGTTCTTGTACAAAAAATCTTTTTAAAATATAATTTTTCACGAGGGCTTCCTCGTACCCTCCATTTAAAATCGTCATTCGATCTGGCTTTATTCATCTCGTCTGCTCTCTTTTTCCACTCTTTGATTTGTTCCCTCTCCATTTTTGTCAAGTCGTCGGTGATACTTAATTTCACGTACTTCTCGTGTTGTTTCAATTCAGTCAACTTCTTCATGAATCTGTATTTGTTATGACTGTCTTTGAATACAACTTTGATTGGGCGCATAACCTTAGATTCTTTTCCAACACGAGAGACGTAGGTTGGTTGAGTCTTTAAATTAACGTCATTCAGAAGCTCAGTAACGAAATCGATATCTTCTTTATTTTCATTTTCATTTACCCCATGGATAATGATATTTGCGTCTGTCGATAGTTTCCTTTGGTCCTCAATTTGTTCGTCGATTTTTTCATCTCGTAGTAGCTGTTTCATGCTATTTACGCTTAATTGATCATTGTTTTTAGTGGCTTCAGCAAAACTTTTCTTACGTGGTTCTGTTGCGGTTTGAATTTTTGCAGTCTTGTTATTCAACGTCTCTTCTATCTTGGATGTTAGTTTTGTTTCTAGCGTGGAAAACTGGCTCTGTATTAGATTGGTAACTTGATTTTTATCCTTGATGTATTCCTGATATCTTGCCTGTATCTTTGATCATTGTGTTTAGACTTTTTTCACTCTCACTTTTGACTTTTATTATACTTTCACACGATTCGATTTCTTTATAACTGTGCGTGCAGCTTTTAATTCTTTCCACTTGATTATGAACTTTTCTACCGAGTTCTTTTGCCGGAGAGCAACAAGTTATACACACGTATTTTCGGTAACCTTTATTTAAAAACATATTTAACTGGTATGGTGGTAGTCCAGTGCAGGCATAATGTAGCGTTCGTTGGCATTTATGACATTGAATTCTCATTTTTTCATCGTCTTTTATACAATTATGCTCGGTACATCGATTGTTGTCACTCGCATCTTCATCAGGGATCAGGATCTTGCCAGGTGATGTCGTTTTTGGTTGAAATTTGGCTATTTTTTCCATATTTTTAAAATTTTATTGAAAATTCTTCATTTTGAAAAATAAACGAAGAGCACAACCTTTCTGTTTGACGTCAAATTTATTGTTTATTCAAAAGTCACTTTTAGTATTCTCTAGCTAGAGTAATTCTCAGCCACGTGCTCAGTGGTTCATTTGAAAGCCACATCAGGACTCGATTTGGATGTTTTCTACGGTGGAGAGAGCAGGTAAACTCGATAACCCAAATTTATCTGGTCGCCGGTCGTGGTCGCTGGTCGTGGTCACCATTTCTGGTCGAGGTTTAGAAACTCCAAAAGTTTTCTCACTTCTCTTTTTACATATTTTATATAAAGATAGCTTTTTAAAACATTTAGCTTTTTGTAAAGGATCGGTTTACATGGTGAGATAAGGCGAGCCCAATTTAAATTGTTGTTCTACCGGCAGATCGTTAGCAAAATATGGGTCGGTCGGTCGGTAAAATAAGAATACATTTTTCATTTATCAGGGTTGGTAATGTATCGTATAAGTATAAAATGTTTTCCAAAAAATATCTGGATCAAAAATTCACTTTATTCTATTTTCGATGAAGATGTTAGTGTATGGAATGCTTGATTTTCTAAATTTTTCAATTTTTTGAATTAATTTTCAGCTTTATTCAAATTTTACTCTTTCAAATAACTAGTGTGTAAAATATATTGTAGTGGAAATTCAATATTATTATTTTTAGATTTTAGCTAAAATAGGGTCGGTCGGGCCCGTAGAACAACAAATTAAATTAGTCTCGCCTAACACGTGATATTGTGCGACAAGAAACTTGAGATAAAATTTTGTTTACTGCAACTACGCTTCAGCGAATCAAAGAAATATAGCGAATGAATGAAACTTTGGAAATAACGAAGAAAATATTTTATTGAAATTAGCATAAATGCGCAAAAATTAATATTTTTTATGCATGAATCGTGCATCATGTATTGCAAATCTTAAATATCACCAACCCTGTAGGCTTGTGTACACAAGAATATCATCATCATGGAAATTGGAAAGCAGCCGGCGAGACGACCTTTTTTTCCGATTTGTTCTGAGAGTTAGTCTACACAATAGACAGCTCCATGCTTTTAGGCCTTACTCTTGGTCTATAGGCACTGCTATAGGCGGCCATTAGTAACCCCCACCGGTAATCGCTTATTAATAGTTTTAAAAATAATTGAAAACTTTCACAAAATATGTTTATCAATAGAGATTTCAAATAAAAGAATGTTTAAAACACATTGCAAATCTTAAATATCACCAACCCTGTAGGCTTGCTTGTGTACACAAGAATATCATCATCATGGAAATTCGAAAGCAGCCGGCGAGACGACCTTTTTTTCCGATTTGTTCTGAGAGTTAGTCTACACAATAGACAGCTCCATGCTTTTAGGCCTTACTCTTGGGGCACTGCTATAGGCGGCCATTTAGTAACCCTCACCGGGAATCCTTATTAATAGTTTTAAAAATAATTGAAAACTTTCACAAAATATGTTTATCAATAGAGATTTTAAATAAAAGAATGTTTAAAACACAGCTGATTGGCTTAGGTTTCAAAACTCTCTATTGCTTCATTAAAACCTCATTGCGCATGCGATTTATCCGGAGAATTTCAATATTCAAAACAAGAGCAGTGCTCATATCCCGAAGAGTGAGACCCGGAAAACCCGAGTCATTTTTCCCGAGCTGTTTTTCCGAGTTACGAAAAACCCGAGTTATGAAGTCATTTTCAGAAAATTACGACGTCACACTCAAATTTATAACTCGGTTTTTTTTCCTTCCATTAAATTTTCGAGTTATTTCATGAATTTTAGCTCGGTTTTTTTTCCTTCTGTTAAATTTTCGAGTTATTTCAAGAATTTTAACTCGGTTTTTTTTTCTTCCTTTAAATTTTCGAGTTATTTCCAGATTTTAAATCGGTTTTTTTTTCTTCCATTAATTTTTCGAGTTATTTCAAGATTTTTAACTCGTTTTTTTTTCCTTCTTTTAAGATTTCGAGTTATTTTTCTTCCTTTAAATTTTCGAGTTAATTTTCTTTTCTTTAAAGTTTCGAGTTATTCCCTTAGAGAATCTAAATTAGAATTTAGAAACTTTAAACTTTAAACTTTAGAATTAAAAACTTGTCCCCAGTACCTTAGCTGTAACAAAATACTTTTAAGAGGCTTTGGGGTCTGGTATCTAAGTTCCAATCGAATCTAATTAGCCTTTGAAAGAACGGTTTCCTGTTTTCGATTTTAATATACGTAAACAATGAAAAAGATTGGAAAGAGAAAACAAAACTTTTGAAACGAGGCACATAATCTTCGAGTTATATGATCGAGTTATATGGCTTCGAGTTATAAAATCTTCGAGTTAAGGCCCGTAACTCGAAATAAAAATGAAGTATTTTTATTTTTAGTTATTTTTTTAACTCGGTTTTTTAATTGACAATTTTCTTCTCGAGTTATATAACTCGGATTTTTTATTACAAATAATTTCATCGAGTTATATTCCTCGTTTTAACTCGATAGAAAAATAATGATTTTTTCCATCGAGTTAAAATGTTGATTTTAACTCAAAATTAAAATGGCAAATTTTTTCATCGAGTTATATGACGTATTTGAACTCGAAAGAAAAAAGGCAAATTTTTCCATCGAGTTAATGATGACAGGCTCTTTTGTCGTCGATTTCCACAGATTGTGGATGGGCTATAGCTTTCTTATAGTAGTAGAGTCAAATAAATATATAGAATAATCACAATAAGCGTGTCTATTTTTTATTTGTCAATCACCTCAGGGACAAAAACTAGACTACACTGTAAACTTGGTGAAAAATGCACTGTAAGGGTGTATTTTTCGGGAAAACCACTGCGATTTTTAGCCCACACATACTGTCAGTCCAAAATCCGACTACACCCCCTGGGCTCTTAGAGAGACTGCCTTTCGAAGATTCTGCCCATTTTTTCGATTTTTTCTCACCCTAAGAGAAGAGAGACTAATTTCCTCCCTCGAAATTTCAGCCAGAATTTTCATAAATTTTGGTCTAAGATTCAAGAATTTATGACCCTTTGAGGGAGTCGGTTTTTTTTATTTCAGTAATTTTGGTACCCTTACAGAGACTCAATTGTTTGTTAATGGTTTTTGTACTCCTTTGAGGAAAGTGTCTGAAAAAAAACTCTTATTATGTGCACCCATTTTGCCTAAGTGGGGGTACTTAGGCTTTAACGGTTATAGAACCACTAGAATGCAGAAAGCATAGTCGATTGATAAGGTTATGGGCATTTTTTGATGACGCCACTTTTTAATACAAATTCCTGTAAATAAGATTTTCAAAAAGTTCTCGAAAGGCAATTCTGACTATTTTATGACGAAAAGTAGATGACGAAACTGGGGTCAATTTTAAAACTTCGTCGTTTAGAACCCTAAAATGGCTGAAAAAAATGGACAAAACTCTGCAACATTGCTTGATTACACAGCAAAAATCCATTTGCTTCCATGGTTTCAAACGGCTGAAATTGTTATTTGAAAAGTCAATTTTCCATCCGACATGTAACTAACTTACAGACACAACTAACCCTATTTACGTAACTCGAAACCAATATTGTAACATTTTGATTTCGAGTTATATAACTCGAGATCATTTTGATGACATTTTAATTTCGAGTTATATAACTCGAAATCATTTTGACGAAATTTTCATTTCGAGTTATTTAACTTGAAATCAAAATGCTGTATAAATGATTTCGATTTATTTTCCTTGATTTAACTCGAGAGGAAAATGGTCAATAAAAAAACCGAGTTAAAAAATTAACTGAAGCATTTTTATTTCGAGTTACGGGCCTTAACTCGAAGATTTCATAACTCGAAGCCATATAACTCGATCATATAACTCGAAGATTATGTGCCTCGCAAAAATTTCATTATTTTTTTCACTTGCGTTTTTACCTTTTTATGCGCTTGCGGACCGCGTGTTTTCTGAGCTTACACTTTTTAGAATTTATTTTCAATCGTTGTACGAATTGCGGTCAGTTTTCTCTTTATTTACTTCTCACAAAATAGGCAAGACACAAGACACAAGATCAACTTCCAATATGGCGTCCCCATCAGAGAGTGGAAACGATAACTTCGAAAGTGGAAGTGGAAATGGAAGGTATGAATTATAAAAATTTTGACTTCACAATTAGTAAAACTAAAGTCTATTCACGATAAGTGTGCACTCTTTTTTCATTTACCTATAACTTTTGAAGGAATTCTTCAATCTTTATAAATTTGGTATCATTGGAAAGATATTAGTGAGTGGAACAATTTGAAATAAAAAAATATTTAAAAAAATTCTAAAAATGAAGATGAAAATGAAGAAGAAAAAAATGAAGATCTTGTATAAAAGTGCTATAACTATCATTTTCACTGAAGTGAATCCTTAATCATCGAACGTCATCACTGTGAAAAAAATTCTCTAAAATAATCATTCAGTCAAAAGATATCAAACAAAGTTATAAGCTGATTGAAGTCTAAAAACGCTGTTTTCTGCAGTTTTTTGCTGTTTTTGGGGGTCAATCACTTATGAACTTTGTATCATAACTTTATATTGAATAAATATTTTAATAAAATTTCTTCACAGTGATTATCTAAATCAAAGAATCTCTCCAGTGAAAATGAAAGTTATGGCACTCTTCTACAAGATCTTCATTTTTTTCTTCTTCATTTTCATCTTCATTTTTAGAATTTTTTTAAAATTTTTTTTTATTTCAAATTGTTCCACTCACTAATATCTTTCCAATGATACCAAATTTATAAAGATTGAAGAATTCCTTCAAAAGTTATAGGTAAATGAAAAAAGAGTGCACACTTATCGTGAATAGACTTTAATTCACCATGATTTATTGCATACACTTTAATGCTGGTGGAGGAATGGCTGTTCAATTCATGGGGAGATTTCATTATAATATGTGACTGTGTCTAAGCTCTTTTCAGTATATCACCTAGCCTGGAGATCTTTGCTATGATTTCTTCTTTTATGTCGCTTTTTATAAGTTTCCCAATTCCGCACTAAGATTCCTTTGCCGTTTTTCTAGCGGAAAAAGACCAGGACTTAGGAAACAAATATTAAATTTGATTCTTTTTTTGTTCGTATTTCTAAATTTCACGATAAAAAGAACTATTTACAAATTATTTTCTTTAACAGGCGTTGAATCGACATTGACATATTTAATGATGTCATAATCAATGCCGTGCATATTTTGTCAGCGCCGTGCATATTTTGTCAACATCCTTTTCATTGGATAAATACCACTAAAATATACAAGATGAGTAAACATAAATTTATCGCCCGCGAGCACAGCTTAGCTAAGCGCACCTCTCTTATTCATTATCTAAGAATTGAAGCGGGCAAAGATTACCGCGCAGGCTAATAGCGGACAAAGGTTTTTTGAAGATATTTTCAGTTATAATTCGAGGTAGAACAAACTAAACATAGAAAGGGGGTATTTTTAGTCCTCTATACGATGATCGGTATTTTTTTTGAATTCTATGTTTAGATTTTTCTACCCAGCCCGGCTGCTACGACGTTTGTTTGAAATCGTAAGCGAAACCAAAATAATTTTGCACACACTGCCGTTTGCGTAATATAAAAAAAATGAAAGGAGGCCCTGACTGCTTACCACTAAGTAAAGAAAAATAGTTTCAACCTTTCTATTATTTTCAGCTCTAGAAAAGGGTGTCGAATTTAGACGAGGGATGTCGACATTAGACCAAGTTACGGTAGTTTATATACATATTTAAAAAATAATGGAGATAATTTCCAAACTTTTTCTGGAAAGTTGCTGGAATTAATTATCTCCGTACAGTAATCATAATCAACAGAATAGCGGCACTTCACAAAAAAAGACCAACCGTTAGCGAAAACATTTGTTTTGGTTAAAATTGTTCTATAAAATAGCGAAGCGAACAAATACTTAGGTATATAAAAGGAGCAAAAGAAATGGAATTGACATTTGTCACGGAATAACCTCTCAAAAATTGATATTTCTAGTGAAATTTCTTTACGTCACAAGCTCTAACCCCCCCCCACCCCTTCATGTCAATTTGACGTTAGTCATGGGAAAAATCAATATGTGAGTGACCCCTTCATAGTGCAGAAAAGGGTCTGATCCCCCCTTGTTAAATGATCCCTCAAGAAGGGGGCTTCTTGGCACCCCCTAACCTTTGAAAATGCCTATACCCCTAGGGTTTTGCGCTAAATTTTGGAAAATATATAGTGTATGGTGCGATCAGATAATCGCAAACTTCTTTCTTGCTTCTTGTTGACTCAGACTACTCAAACAGAAAAACTTCCTTTCATGCAGACCAAATTTCATAACAGTGCTGGAAAATAATCTACAATATATTTAAGACCCCCCCCCCTTCTTAAACAATCCCCCCTCCTTGCTATCCCCCCCTTTTTAATGAAAATTTCTGACCCCCCCCCCTTAAGAAAGGGGGGTCTGAACATAATGTCCCTTAGGCAGTTTTGTATGGACAAGCACAAGACTTTCTGTACCTTAAGCTTTAGGTACAGAAACAGACAGAAACCCTTTCCAATCTCATGCTGGTTAGGGTGGGTAAAATAGCGGAAGGATTTCGAAAAAGTGACAAGAATTCTTAGTGCCGAAATGGGACACTTATAAAAAACAACAGTAGATACTGATGGCAAAAAGAATAGCATGGTTTGGGCTGATAACTTAAAATTAATTTTAATAAAGGTTGAAAACACAGCCAATCAAACTTTGTTATTCTTTACTTTAAAAAAAGCAAGTTCTGAAATTCGGTTTTAATTTTAGTAAGTGAGGACAACGCTAAATTCCAATTTCCACTGTAAATTTTTTCTGCCTCACAGCTTGAACCCGTCCTGTACCGTGAAGTCGGGTAACTTGCATAGTCATCAAATGACTGACCAATCAAAGCAGCAAAATTTCAAAACAAATGAACTACGCAGCTCCGCTCACAGCTCTACTCACAGCTCTACTCTACGATTTTTGTTTTGATTTAAATTTGTATTTTGATGACCAGCCAGGTCATTCATTTGAGGGCTAGGAATGTTAGCCTCCACTCATGCAAGTTACATAATCTCAAGGTATTGTAACTTGTTCTACTGTCGACATCCCTCTCCTAATCTCAACACCCTTCTTTAGAGATAGGAAAAGTAGAAAGGTCAGAATCGCTTGTGGAAACTATATTTCTTTGCTTAGCGACCAGAGTAGCCTGGAGATCCATGCAATGATCTCTTATTTTACATACTGATGGCGAAATATATAGCATGGTTAGAGCTGAGATTTTGAATTTCCTAGACCCTAATGACGGTTGAAAACACAATTAAATTCTGTTATTCTTTCACTGGTCACACTTTCTTAGAGAAAACCCAAGTTCCGAAATTTGTTTTTTATTTAAGTAAGTGAGGACAGCAGCGCTAAATTCAAATTTCCTCAGATTTTCTACTGTTAATTTTTTGAGGCTGAAATTTCTGCATCACAGCTCGAGGGGGGTCGGTACTAAGTTGTGGGGGCCAGTGCCAGGTGGTGGTCTGATAAGGTAAGTAAAAAACAACTTAGTACATGGTACTAAGTGGTGGTCCTAATTGAAAAAAACATTTTTGCAACTTTGTATCAAGGGACTAAATGGTGGTCTCAATACCAAATATGAGGCATCAAGTTAGTATCTGGTACTCAAAATCCTGAATAATAACAAAATTTCTTATTATAGGCAGTCTATATTTACCAGACATATCTCTAATAGTCTACTGGATTGATATTAGAAGGGCGGCCCAGAAAAGTTTTAAGGGTTGCCCTTATTTCTGGACCCATTTATTGAAAACCTAAGGTAAAGCCCAAGAGCTAATTTTTTTGGAAAATTTCAAACTTATTTTAGGCCAAAACCAATTATAGAATCTGAAGGCTCTTGAAAAACTATGTAGAAGACTTTTAAAAGCAAGTATGGCCGATTTCTTTACTGAACGGGAGTTATTTGATGAAGAAGTGTTGGTTTCCCCCTCATTTTGGTCATTTTGGAATCGCATATGTACTTATGAATATGCCCAGGTTGAGATTGAGGTTGAGATTGTTTGGACAAATGAATACAGGTTTATCGAAATTGGATGTTAAATTTTTTGCCAGTTTCTACAATAAATTTTGAATAAGATAGTTTAGAGGCTTTAAAAATTCAATGAAGCAATGGTAAGGGGATGAGGTTTTTCAAAATGATGGACTATTTAAGGATGTAATTACATGCTTACCACAAATTCAGCTCAATTCCAATTAGCAATATGTCTGTAAGTAAGGCGTACACAGCTGCAATCTACATTCACTAAAATTTTGGTAAAAACAGTCTTTTTGGTGGAAAAACTCTAGAAAAAGTGCCCTTTTTGACCAACACCTGACGCTGCCCTGCCTTTCTAAAATCTTGCCTTTTCATTAGCCCCCCCCTCTTTGAAAATTGCTTGGAATGGACCCCTCTTCATTCACTCCATTTGCTATACCTGGGAGATCGAATGCTGAGGTGGAGCGCCACACCTACTCTCAGCTCCCACTAACTTACCGCTTGGATCAGTTTACCCAATCTGCGCTGAGTTGACGGTGACCAGGGTTCGAACCCACAAACCTTAAATTGTAAGACAAATGCTCTACTGACTGAGCTACTCGGCCACTGAATAGTTCCTAACTAGTTCTAATAATGTTCTTAAAACTAATAACGATTGGTACAATATTCATTCATTGTCTTTTTATGTTTGAATAAAACATCATGTAGAATGTTGAACAAATCGCCAAAAAGAAATTCCAGCAGACAAACTTTTTTTGCTGCTCTATTGCCCCTGTGTCACCCCTCGTTGACATCAGCAAGCAACCATTATGACCAACCATTAACTCTCTTGGAAAATTTCAAATCACACTATAGCTTGAACAAGGTGCTGTCTGAAAGTTGGTGTTTTTTATATAATATATTTTGTAGACAGAGGCCCCCCCAGCGGCACCCCTAATCACGCCATCACGCAAAAAAATTTTCTCCATCACGCATCACGAAAATCGCTAAAATTTGTCATCACGCAAAAAATAGCGAAAAATAGCCCAAATCACGCATCACGCCTCAAATTTTTGCCCTATCACGCATCACGCCAAAGTCTTGATCACGCCATCACGCCAAATAAAATCTCTAATCACGCCATCACGCAAGAAAAAAGTCCCGATCACGCCATCACGCAAACCGCTGGGGGGGCCTCTAGACAGGCCAGAAAACTCTGATTTTGTCATTCTGTGAATCTCAATTGTTATCTGTTTCAGGTCAGATCGAGATTTTGATAATTTCGGGGGTGGATACGGAGGTGGACGTAGAGGGCGTGGCGGAAGAGGCGGCCGTGATCGAGGTGGCAGAGGCGGTGGTGGATACAACAACAGAGGCGGTGGTGGATACAACAACAGAGGCGGTGGTGGTGGAGGTATCAAAGTTTCTATAATCTATCTTTTTTAATAACCCATATATTTAGCTTCAAAACTTATTCTACAAGTCAATTTTTCGAATCTTCAGGGCTTTTGGAACAAGGAATTGAGTGTCCTCTCTCAAATTAAGAAAGATTTTCTGCAATGAATTAGTGTGGTTTAGATTTGTATACCCTTAGTTTGAATGATTTATTTAGGTTACTACCAAGGAGGTGGTGGTGACAGGGATGTGTCGATTCCAGAAGAACCACCTTTCAAAGCGTATGTAGGAAACCTTCCTTATCAATGTGTCCAAGGAGATGTGGACCGAATCTTTGCAGAGCTCAAGGTTCGTAGTTTATGACTTAATTTAATACTTAGTTGATCCAATCTTTGATCTAATCACTGTCACTTTCTCGCGTAAAAACTATGTTAACAGCCTTTTCAATGCTCTAATCGTGGTGAATTTATTAATTGTTTACTGTTGAAATTGCGTTGTAAACCTGGTGTAATCTTGTACTATTTCAGGTGCGACACATCAACCTGGTACGTGATCGTGAAACTGACGAATTCAGAGGTTTGTGTGTATCTATATCAAAAGTTCCAATCAAAATATAGTTAAAGTGTTAGGGTAAGGGTTTATGACTGAGTGATCACAGGAGTCATAAATGTAGAAGTCCTAGATTATGAGGCAGAGTGAAAATGCCGGCTCTTATCTTACTGGACCGTTATTTTTTTTGTTTCAGCTACAACGCATAAAGGCATAGCTCCGACTGGGGTTCTAGGTCCCCCCGCCAAATTTAGGTCCCCCCCTGAGAACAAGGTCCCTCCAGCCTGATAAAATTTTAAGGTCCCAGTATAGGGGAAAAATTTTATGGCATTCACAAAGCTCTATTTACATGTGTGTACACTTTTAGAGAATGCAATAGAATGTCTTCATTTTTGCATTTTAACCCTTTAAGTGCCACGGTCATTTTTTTGCTAAGTTTTTTAAAGAAAATCGCTAGTTCAAACTTTAAAGGCTTATATCTCCAGATCTAGAAGGAGTTAAAAGCTCGTTTATAGTCCGTTGGATAGCTTAGAGTCTCCTCTTTCTTTTAGGCGCCTTCGGCGCCGCCCGATTTAGGCGCGGACCTGACTGAATGATAGAAAGGTGCCGAGTGGTAAAACTTCAAACTAATACGCTGGAGGACAGAATCAAGTTTCTCAGGGCCAAATTTGGCTTCGCCCTCCTACATAGCCCATGTCTGATATATACGACATTGGCACTTAAAGGGTTCACACTTTGCATGAAAACATAAAGGGTTAGAGAAATTAAAAACCAACAGTAAAGAAAAATATTTAGGAAGTGTTATTTAGCCCCCAGAATTACATAAACTAATGCAGGCCCCCCCCCAAGATAGAGCTCCCCCCGCCTGTCAGGAAAAACAATCAGCTCCCACCTCTTATATGGAAAATTTTAGGTGTAGCTCCCCCCGCTCAGGCGGGGGGGGGTGCGAGCCATGAAAGGAGTGATTATAGGAAAGTCTCTAAGAGATTCTCTAAAGGACCTCCTAATATTCTTAACCTTTGAAACTAAAATCAAGCCTTTATTCAGAAATAAAATGATGATGTAAGTAATATGAAAATTTATTTTTAGGATTCGCATGGGTAGAGTTTGACGACAAAGAATCGCTGATAAAAGCATTAGAGTTCGACAAAGCACAATTTGGTGATCGAAAATTGAGAGTAAACGTTTCCCGCAACAATAGACTCGATGGCGGAAGGGGCGGCCGTGGCGGTGGCGATGGTGAGATTTTATTTTGTAACCTTAGCATGAACTATCGATATGACCCAGACTGAATAGTTTTTTTTACTTTACAAATCAAGGGTTCGAAGTTAACAGTGCTTTCGAAAAAAGCTGTCAAAATCTTTCCTCGTTAACAACTTCTTTTTCTACAGATCGTGGTGGTCGTGGCGGACGAGGACGTGGCAGCGGCGGCGGATTCGGTGGCGGTGATCGATATAATAATGACTTCTTGTATGATAACTGATGATGGCGTAAGCCGAAAAGCTTTTTATCCAATTTTCAAATATATTTTATATTTCACAACTTCACGGGTTTTTCTTGAGTTTTTTACAGAATAATTTCTTCTTAGAGAGGAAGGGACATTTCTAGAAAAAATTCATGTTGGTTTATGATAAGAGGAAATGATCGAGGTTAGATACAATTTTTATAATCGTTACCCCATAAAATGGAAAAAAACAACAAAATAAATTTTTATTGAGTTCGGAATTACACAAAACGAAATTATTGATATTTATGAAACTTTTAGTAATTTTTTTTTGGATTTTGGAATATACAAAATACCTAAAAGTGAATCAAGCGTGTAGTTGATATTTTCTAACCGGATTCTGAAAAATGTCCGTCTGATAGACCTTTTCATAACATTACAAACATCACTTGCCTTGCTTCGAAGTTATTGCCATGGTGATAAACTCCCAGCGGATTTTATTAAAACTGCTTCCTATTCATAAAAAATAATTTAATGTCTCAAGAGACATAATCACCATGGTAATTGTTTGAATACGAGGCAAGTTTTGTTCGTACGTAATTTATGAAAAGGTCTATTGTGTGTTTGCACCAAATATGGTGGGGCAGACCTGTGCAGACTTCAAAATAGATTGATTTTGCTAAATGATCGCCACATCTGGAGTTTGTTTCTTTTTAATCCTTAGAAATTTCTCTAGTTTGAGGAAGGAAGCATGAATTAATTGTACGAGAAAACTCATACAAAAGTTTCAAAATGATGATTTGTTATAATCCGTTCACTATCATATGAACGATAGCTTTTTTACAAACACTTAATTTTGAAAGTTCAACGAATATCCGCTGAAAATAAACGTACTGACTAAAAGTATCGTCATGGCTTTGGATAACTGGGTGTCCCACAAAGTTAATTAATAAAAAAATTATTTTAGAAGTGCTCAAACACGATAAAGAATTCACTTCAAAGAGAAACTTTTCTTCTAAAAGTCTTGGATGAAAGCTTAGAGTGAAAGTAATATTTTCGAAGAAAAAGAAGATTACACGAGTCTAAATAATATCCTTATAGAGCTGACAAAACGTTTATATGTAGAACTTCAAATTTGCATAGCTGGTTTCAGCTTCACGATGGATGACAAGCTGCGATAAGTCAGTAAAGAATTTTTATTCAGCACGGTCAATTTGCCCCCGCCCCTAAAAAAATATTTATTGTTGGGAAAAATCGGATACGTATGTGTATGTGTTTTAATTTCAGTTTTTAAGATTTTCATCTTTCACAATATTATTAAAAAATGAAGAAAAATCTCGTCAGAAAAATTTCACTTTTATTCCATGAACACATTTCTTTCTACAGGCAGCTTTTGATGAATATCCTTCGTGTTGCCAACTCTTTCCACATCCACTCCCGATGCACAATCCTTGCACTGAGTTCATCGTTGTCAAGGTCGTCATTGCCAACAACAAAATGAAAACGAAACCACAGAACTTCATCTCCTAAAATTTTTTTAAAAAGTTTAAAAAATCACTTATACTTTTAATTGCCCCTTCCACGCTTGATAAATTTGTCATTTCAAATACAACTCCCTTCCTAAACCAACTGAAAATTAGGGTAAGGCATCTATTAAAATTCGAAAAATTTTAGCCCAACTCAATTTTTTGAAAATATTTACTAATTTCGTTGTCCCATAGGAAATGTATGGTAAAGTTTTCGTCAGCTGAATGTGGCAATCAAACTTACTTTTTTTAATAGTTTTGTATTACTTTAAGTCTTGACTTAAGGAAAAGCTTGGGGCAACGATGTAAAAATAATAGATAACCAACTTGCCTTGATTCTTTTTAATTAGATATTATTGTTCTATAAACATTCATCTGTTTATTTTGTATCATGCAACCTTCATGCACTTTTCATACGTGAGATATCGCATTTCAAATCACACATATATTTTTCAGATAACAGCATTTTATGAGCGTTTATTTATCCAGGTGAAGATTAAGTGGTATTATGCCGATCTGTAGTCAATTTGTCTAAAGATTGGTACCTTTATCTTTTGAAAAAAATTCCAAAATTTGCAGTAAATAACAATTCAAATTTCTATCAATTCAGTGGATGTCAAAAAGTGTGTCAAAATCTAGCTAAAAGCATAACAAGCACTGCACACAGAGCTTTTTAATAGAGTGCTCATTTCAATAGGAAAACAATGGTTGTTCTCTTGGGAGAAGTGCCTTCTAGAGGTACTTTTCAAATAACAATTTCAGCCGTTTAAAACCATGGAAGCAAATGGATTTTTGCTGAGTAATCAAGCAATGTTGCGGATTTTTGGCCATTTTTTCAGCCATTTTAGGGTTCTAAACGAAGTTTTACAATTGACCCCAGTTTCGTCATCTTCTTTTCGTCATAAAATAGTCAGAATTGCCTTACGAGAACTATTTTTAAATCTTATTTACAGGAATTTGTATTAAAAAGTGACGTTATCAATAAAATTTCCCAGACTTTATCAATTGACTACGCTCTCTGGTAGTTCTAGAACCCTTAAAGCCTGGGGGTACTTAGGCAAAATGGATGCCGGGTATGTGCCAGCCACAATAAGGGTTCTTTTTCACACGCCCTCGAAAGTCCCTCAAAGAAGTACAAAAACCATTAACAATCAATTAAGTCTCTGTAAGGGTTCCAAAACTACCGAAATCAAAAACTATTGACTCCCTCAAAGGGTCATAAATTCTTGAATATTAGACTAAAATTTATGAAAATTCAGGCTGAATTTTTTATCAAATAATCTCTCTTCTCTAAAGGTGAGAAAAACGTCCAAAAATGGGCGGAATCTTCGAAATGCAGTCTCTCTAAGAGCCCGGGGGCAGTCGGATTTTGGACTGACGGTATGTTCGGGCTAAAAATCGGCATTCAAAATTGCAGTGGTTTTCCCGAAAAATATACACCCTTACAGTGCATTTTTCGCCAAGTCAAATAACCTTACAGTGCAGTCTAGTTTTTGTCCCTGAGGTGATTGACAAATAAAAAATAGACACGCTTTGTGTGATTATTCTATATATTTATGTAATTTTGCATCTAATAGGGATCCAAAAAGGGGATCGAATCCCTTGTAAAAAGTTTGACTGGGCAATTTCATTTTTGTTAGAACTTAGAAAATTATACCCTTACAGTGCAGTCGGTAAAAAAAGGGAATAAAGGCCTTAAAGGGATCTCTGTGTATGACAGTGATTTTACTCGAGCACCTTTAGGGAGTGGTCAGAGAATTTTAAAACTAAAAGACATTATTTTGAACTGTCCAAGGGGTTCTTTTCTGTTCACAATTTGACAATTCGGTTCTTATTGACTCTACTACTATAAGAAAGCTATAGCCCATCCACAATTCGTGGAAATCGACGACAAAAGAGCCTGTCATCATTAACTCGATGGAAAAATTTGCCTTTTTTCTTTCGAGTTAAAATACGTTATATAACTCGATGAAAAAATTTGCCATTTCGAGTTAAAAACAACATTTTAACTCGATGGAAAAAATTATTATTTTTCTCTCGAGTTAAAACGAGGAATATAACTCTATGAAATTATTTGTAATAAAAAATCCGAGTTATATAACTCGAGAGGAAAATGGTCATTAAAAAAACCGAGTTAAAAAAATAACTCGAAATAAAAATACTTCATTTTTATTTCGAGTTACGGGCCTTAACTCGAAGATTTCATAACTCGTCGAAGCCATATAACTCGATCATATAACTCGAAGATTATGTGCCTCCGTTTTTATTCATCCAATTAACCAACTAAATTAAAAACGTAAAAATCACGAAAACAAACACCCCTGAGATATTATTGTTTGCACATACCCGGCTCTCGAATATTTGCTTAAAATGGACAAAACAGTATTAAGAGCGTGTAGCGTCTCAAATTACAAGAAGAGACATAAGAAAGTCAATGTAATAAGAAAAGGGAAAACTGTACAGTTTTTAAAACAATGAAACTTTTGTAGAGTATGACGTCAAGTAACACGAAAATCGAGAAAGGAAATCTAGTGAAGTGACCAGTTTTTTTATCTTCCCGGATTTGAAATTAAGTTATTATTGGAAAATCGAGCATATTGTCGCACACGGTGATTTAAGTGTGGAACTCCCTGGATATTTCACCAGACAGTTTCACTAAACCCCGAGTCTCAGTGTACCCTGAAAAAATACAATTTAAGAAGATAGTAACTGGACGATAGTAACTTCGATCGAATGAATTTTATATTTACATAAAAGTGATCACTAATATTTCAATAACTCCAAACAAGAAGCCGGAGCGGCGTGAAGTCCCAGCTGACGTGGCAATAACCAAATGTCGTTTGTATCGGGTACCTTAAGGGCTCTGACCATAGTCCAAAAATCGATTTTGGTATTTGAACATAAAAGTTATATTTCAGGTTCCTTAACACTTTTAACAAAGAATTGCCTTTATAAATTGCTTTTTAATCGAATCCCTTAAGAGTAATTAAGAATTTAATTGCAAATTGACGTTATGAACTTTAAAAAGATGTTAATAATATGTTGCATCACCCTCTTTTACAAAAAGTGCTTAGTTTTAATGAGTAATTAACTTTTTTGTTTCAAAATTTCTTTACACTGTCCGCAAAGAATTGAACTATTTTAAATTTTGCGGAAAATTTTTCGAAAAAGATGTGTCAAAAGTTATGACTGTTTTTTTAAGCAAAATCCAGATGAAAAATTGACGAAAAACCACTATTTTGAAGATTTCGAGACGAAAAAGCATTTACAAAAATTTTCCGCAAAAATTTTTATTGTTCGGTAAATAATACACCATCTACTGCGAAAAATTTTTCAAAATGTTTTTTCTCCGCCAAAACTAAGCTCTTCAAAGTTGAAATACTCTTCCTCGCTAAAGTCTTCATTTTCTTCTTCATCAAATTTTTTCAATGCAATTTTTGAATTTTCAGATTCAGCAATAGTTTGTCTAACAGAAAATGTATAACATGCCATAGTTTTGTTGGTTACGTCAGTCAGAAAACACATTTTAAACACGGCAATTATGAAAAATTCACTATGGTCAGAGCCCTTAAGAGAATCAATGTTTGCGGAATCGTATTTTTGCAATTTTAGGGTTTAAAGTAAACATTGAGTCTTAGAATCCTAATGCACATTTTCGGCAGAGATTGAAATACGGAACATTCAAAAAGTTAAAAAAGTTCGAAAATTGGCTGAATGAAAAAAAAGGAAAGAAACCAGCTGCGCTGGAAGGTCAGGGGAAGGTCAGCAATGATAAAAGATACGCAATATATGTATACAATAGATTTGCGTTATGTTTTTGTTATTAGTATGAAAGAAAAAATCGGTTTAAATAAATTCACAAACTTCAAATGTCAAATGTTGACCGTCAAAGTTCAGAAATATCGATTTAACCCGTAGGCATCATGAAAAACATTCCAAACTTATTCAAATTTACAAATGAGCTGTATTTTAGTATCCTTTAATGAGTTACAGCATAAGTTTACTTGAAAAAATTCTCTGTCAGGTTTGAAAAATCCAACCACCGACCGTTTAGAGCGATAGATCCAAAATTGTCCATTTTCACGGGTTGCATCATGAAAAACATTCCAAACTTATTCAAATTTACAAATGAACTGTATTTTAGTATCCTTTAATGAGTTACAGCATAAGTTTACTTGAAAAAATTCTCTGTCAGGTTTGAAAAATCCAGCCACCGACCGTTTAGAGCGATATAGATCCAAAATTGTCCATTTTCACGGGTTGCACCATGAAAAACATTCCAAACTTATTCAAATTTACACATGAGCTGTATTTTAGTATCCTTTAATGAGTTACAGCATAAGTTTACTTGAAAAAATTCTCTGTCAGGTTTAAAAAATCCAGCCACCGACCGTTTAGAGCGATATATATCCAAAACTGACCATCTTTTTTAATTGAATTGAATTGAATATATTTTCGCTGCAACACAGCAGGATAACCCCTTACAAAAAACGGGTAGCATCATGAAAAACATTCCAAACTTATTCAAATTTACACATGAGCTGCATTTTATTATCATTTAATGAATTACAACATAATTTTACTTGAAAAAATTCTCTGTCAAGCTTGAAATATAAAACTCCAACATCCAAATGCTCCCACTTGCTCCCTGACCTGACTCCATCCATCTTGAAAAGGAAAACCTTAAAAAATACGTTGCCATAAAGAGAATGAAATTTGACTTTACTAACAATTCTATCCAATATAAGAGTAGGTCAAACATCGTGCGGGTAGGCGAGGCAAAAATTCTAAATCGGCCGCTGGTTTAGCCTGGACTGCTGGACTTGTTAATCTATTGCGTGCACAGGCTCCGACAAAACCAAAATCTTTTCGTTCAGTTGCTTTTTAAAGGCCCACTTGCGCTGCGCGGCTGGGCCAAATAACTGTTCCTTAATATAGTTGTCTAAAAAGTCGATAACACGATAATATCTCCAATTGATGTTATGGAAGGTTCCAGATCTAAATCAGTAACAAGTCTCTTTTCTAATAGTACGATTCGTAACTCTCTAGCTTTCCAGCATGTTTCGACTCTCCAGCACGCTTCCGACTCTCAGCTCTGGTTTAGTCGGCCCACTTTTAGCCCTGCCTATTCTAATTGCTAGAGTTGGCATAAAGTGGATCGAAAGTGGGCTGTCTTTGTTTGACTTTAGACGGCCAACTCTTTGCCGACTTTTGCGAAACAATAGTATAGCGTCATTGGTTGCGAGCTCGAAGTTCTATGCGCAAAATATTTTATGTCTGGTTTTATGGTGCGTGTGACCGCGATAAAAGTAAACAAACATGGTAGACTCAGCTGCGGAAAAATTATCCTCTCTCGTCGATCTATATCAAGTGAAGCAAGTTGCTGCAGAGAATTTTAACTGCATTACAATTCAAAATTTCGTGTACTTTTACAAGAAATCGTACAAAAGTTGGCTAAAAGTGGATCGAAAAACGGCTGTCTAAAGAGAGCCCGCTTTCTGCCTACTTTCTTGATTATGATCGGCAAAACCACTCGACGCGAATCAAAAGAGGGCACCATGTCGACTTTACATAACATTTCACTTTAGACAGCCCACTTTCGATCCACTTTATGCCAACTTTAATTAGCAATTAGAATAGGCAGGGCTAAAAGTGGGCCGACTAAACCAGAGCTCAGTATGCTTTCCGACCCCAACACTGATTTTGTGATTCCGGTATTTATAGTTTTTAGTTGTATGAGTATTTAGGGGACTGGATTTAGAGCCTGGGATCAATAGTCACGTTGGTTTAGTTGTTCGCGTCCATTCATGTGGTTTGGGATTGCTTCCTCGATCCCAGCTCATAAATCTTTCAGTGTTGTGCGTAGATTGATTCAGTCTTTTGGCTTTTTTCTCGATTATCTCAGTGTGTCAGTGGTTTGTAAACATATTAGTCACTCTTTGGCTAACGGGGTTGTAGTCTGTTTTCCTCGATGATCTTCATGCGTAAATATATTCAACGTGAATGGTATATGATGATTTTCCATTGACTGAATGCTGGTAGCTAGAGAAGGTCTTTTCATGGTCTATTCCTGCGTAAGCACGTTGGACTTGAATGGATAATGTAGATTGTTTATTTTGGGATGAGTGATGTTTTCTCAAAATATCTCTACTGTCACACCTCCATATAATGATAAGTGACGTCCTCGTCACTAAAGTATTTATTTCAAGTATAAAAACGATTCTCATACCATGTGCACCTTTTCAACATCCATTCCCATATGTATGTAAAAGTCACTAGTATATGCCAGCTTACCAGTGTCTCGTCAATACACATCAAAATGAATGTCTGGTATATGAACATCATTTCGTATTCTTAACAATTCGCTTGGGTACCCTTTCCAATTTCGGCTGTCTCTATTATTCATCATGTATTTTTCGGCCTTCTCTATTAATTGATGCGTATCGTGAATTAGTTCGTAATAAAACGCCACGTTCGTCGAAACGAAGTTTATCGTGAATTTGTTCGTAATAAAACGCCACGTTCATCGAAACGATGTTTATCGTGAATTAGTTCGTAATAAAACGCCACGTGCATCTTTGTGTTATCATCGACTTTGTTTTTCAATATTGTTTACCAAATTAACTAACCAGTTTCCAATTTTAAATTTAATTTCACAAAAATTTAGCTTCTTTAAAAATTATTTCCAATTCTCAATAAAATTAAAAAATAACAATTAAAAATCCTTAAATCGAGTTCCTAAAATGCCAAATCTAAATATCAAATTTTACGTACAATATGTCAGAAGAGAAGAAGTTTAGTTCATTTTTCTTCTCTTCTTTAAAAAATTCAAACATTTATATCAAATTTCACATTAGTTACAATTAAATACTCATAATTCCTTTTTCACAGTAACTTCCAGTAGTAAAACAAAAGAAAACTCCTCAAAAAAATTTTATCCACATAGTTATACATACAAAGTTTTTCCTTTCTTTCATTATTCATGTAGGGTTCGAATTCGACATTTAGCATTCAATCTCTGGTATTTGGTTGTACCATTGGATTTTGATGTATTATGCATGATACCAAGGATCATTTTTTCGGAATTAGATATGTATTGGTTTAGAATCCTTGGTACTGGAAATTCGATAACCACAATATGTTTTGTTCGCTCTGACAACACTTTTCCAGCTCGAACATGCAAAACGGTTGGTATCTTGACAAATTTACTTGTGAGATTTCCATTTGGTAAATATTCTTCGTCTGATGGATTCTTGATCAAAGTGAGAACGTACATGGTCGCAACCGTCAATGCAGTAATAGTGGCTATAACTACTAGGATACTCCAAAATCTGGGTGTTTCTTTTCGTTTGTTACTCGCAAAGAATCTCTTTCTCCTGCTCGCACTGGTTATGGTTTGTTCTAAAAAAATTGATGATAGCCTTCTCCGAGCTCAAAATATTCATTCCAATGATTGTTCAATAAGTAGTGACTAGAACCGGTGTCTACCAGGGTAATAAAGGTCTTTGTTTCTCCTCCTATGGATAAATAGACTTCTGTCTTGATGTAGACTGGGAATCCAGTCGTTTATAACGTTTTTGTTGAAAGCGAGAAATTTTTATGTCGGGATATGATTAAAATAAACGACTGGGCTAAGGTGGTTTCCGTAGCTTACGGGAGTTCCAGCAGGGCCCGCAGATTTCTGCGGGGTGAGAAAACAATCATATACAACAAAATATATAAACAAATAAAAATTTTAGCCAATAGAATTTCTAAGTGAAAGAAAAAAAAACAAACCAAATCAAACCAACAAGACCCCCTGAAAATGTTATCCAAAAACATGAAAAAAGAGAATTTTTATGAAAAGTTTGTTGTGCACAAAATATTCTAGACGACTATATTGATGCTCCTGTCAAGTTTTCTACTTCCTATTTTTTCACCGAGTTAAGTCGTCTAGCATGCTAGACTAGTCTTGATGCCATATTTTTGCTCTTCTTGGTCAGTTGATCGGCAATGTATTGCCAGTACATGTCCATGGTGTCGTTTGGTCTTATGAATGTGGCTTCTTTTCTTTCCAGTATGAACGTACGTGAAGAGTTCCCTCGTAATAGGTTCTTCTGTTACTGTTTCGAATGTTTTCCCATCATTTGGCGTTTTAAAGCGACGACTTTGATGATGACGGTGGTGATGTCGTTCCCTATGCATTTCTTTACGGGAATGTTCTTCGTCCTTTTCTAACCGTTGCTGGGCTGGTGAGAATTTCATTTTGGTATTTTTCTTGAAAAGTTTTATTATGGAGCCTCGGTTCAGGTATACAAAAGCTCCAATTAAAGCTAGAGGGACGACCCGTTTAATAGTTCCACCGATCCCACCAAAGATGTTGAGGATACTTCCTATTCCTTTCCAAGCAGATTCCACTGCATCGCCAGTAGAAGTGATGATATTACCTGCAGCTGAACCAAGGGAAGTAACAATCTTTTCATCCAAGTTACCAACTCCAGTTAGGACACCTTGTATTCCACTTCCTAAAGCTCCTCCAAGTCCAACTCCAATACCAGTGAGAAGGTCGCCATTTCCACGTTATATCTGTAGTTGTTTTACTTCCTCCATAGCATCATGAATTTCGGAGAAGATGTTTAGCATGGAGTATGGTGCCAGGTGTTGAGGTGGTTTCTGAATCATTCTTTCATCGAATCCTCTAATCTTTTGCAACTTCACAGAAATGGGTCCATGGAATTGCTTCTTTGTTTTTGTCTTGGTTACTTCTCCTTCTTGGTCTATCACATCATATGAGCCTTCGTTGTTTTGTACATACGTAATAGGGTCTTTCAAGAGGGTTTCCATTGTATGTTTTCGTATTGAATGCTTAGATACAATCAGATGGACTGATAGAGATTTCCTCCGAATTAGACGTCTCCTTTTTGGAGGAAACTTTTCTGATCCAGGCAACTCTTGGTTTCCTGATTTTTTTGTCATAGAATGAGTACATATAGGTATTTTTGGGAATTTGTATATTCCTAGTGGAGTAGTGGTGGTGCAATCGTAGAGATTTCCCAGTCTTGGTCCAAATATTATTGGCATGAACATAAGGACCAGAAATAGTGACCATTTTAGCGAAGTGGGCTGGCTTCTTCTGTATGAGATGGTGTTAATCGATAGATTGGGGTCTAGGAATCTCTTGACCAACTCCGCATTTAAGTTTTCTTCAGGTTCCCAGGTGTTTTCGTCGTGAGAATATCCTTGCCATTTTATTAAGAAGTATCTTTTGTTTCTCTTGAGCTTCATTTTCAAGATTTCCTCCACCATGTAGATTGGTTCATCTGCTTCCATTTCTTGAGAAGTTTCAAAAGTTTGGTCTGGATCAGGTTGGGTTTCATCTTCTACAACAGTGTCATTAATCTCTTTTGGTCCAGTCTGCTCTTGATTTTGATTTCCAGATGTGGATGAGTCTGTCTCTTCGTGCTCTGATTCTTCATTCTCTTCAGATACGTCACTCAAGTCATCAGAGGAATCATCGTTATTAGCACGAAAGTTTGGATCATTAAATGGCTTCATTTGGTTGACATGGACCACAGTCGTTGGTTTTCTTTTATTGAGGGGGTCATTCAGCTCAAAATTTATTTCGGATATCTTTTTCGTGACTCGATATGGACCAATCCACTTTGCCATCAATTTTGGACTCAGGCCCTTATAACGTTTTTTATTGTGTAGCCAGACCTTATCTCCGACTTTGAACTGAGTGTTAGTAGCCCCTCTGTCGTAGTAGTACTTGTCTCGTCGTTGGGCTTTTCGTAGGTTCACTTGTGCTAGCTTCTGAGCGGTACGCACTTGATCAACTATCCTTTCACGATGATCCTCAATTAACGGTGATAATTTTCGTCCAGGATTGAACTGTAGGTCACTTGGTAGCGTAGCCTCTCTTCCAAACATTAAGTAGTGTGGCGAATCCTGTCTGGATGCATTGATACTTGTACGGTAAGCGAAGAGTACTGAGGGAAGATACTGGTCCCAATCATTCTGTCTTGAAGCAAGAAAGTGGGAAATGCCTTTAACAATGGTTCCATTAAGTCTTTCTACAATGCCATTAGATTGAATATGGTATGACGTGGTGCTAATCTGTTTGATATTCAACATCGCACAAACTTCTGCCATCAAATGAGACAAAAAATTGGTACCTTGATCAGTGACAAAGTATCTTGGAACGCCAAAGTGAAATATGATATGATGCAGTAACAATTCAGCAATAACGTGTGCTTCGGTCGAGGCAGTCGCGAATGCCTCAGGCCAAGAATTGAGTCGTTCAATAAAAACCACTACGTATCTGTTCCCAGCGTCTGTTCTTGGGAAAGGTCCAACTACATCACAGTGAAGTGCGCTCCAAGGTTCTCCAGTTGCTATAGGTAGTAATGGTGCTTTCTTTGATGGTGTTCCTTTATCCTGTTGGCATATAATGCAGGTGTCGACCCAGGTTTGGATATTAGTCAACATCCCTGGCCAAAAATACCGTCTTTTTAATTTGTCAGTGGTCTTGGCAAAGCCAAAGTGTGCTGCGTTGGGTTCATCGTGATTGTACCTCATGATAGCGGCGCGGAACTTCTTTGGGATTACCAATTGTTTCCATACACCTTCGGGTGTAGTGGTCTTTGGG
This sequence comes from Clytia hemisphaerica, assembly GCF_902728285.1. NCBI lineage: Eukaryota > Metazoa > Cnidaria > Hydrozoa > Leptothecata > Clytiidae > Clytia > Clytia hemisphaerica. Next base: position 361,935 of record NW_027103319.1, read on the forward strand.
CTATAGATGTGGTAAAGAACTCCTCCATCCATGAGATAGTTGTCAATGTCTCTCAGAACAGTATCTTTTTGCTTGCCTTCAGGTAGAGTCTTCTTTTGCAGATATTCGATTTTTGCTTTCAAATCAGGATCCGCAATTTGGTGTCGTTGAATTTCGTCTTTGTCGAAGGTATTTTTCGTAATAGCAGCGAAGAAGAGGTTGTTGGCTGCTTCTGATAGACTTTGAAATGTTTCCTCATCATTGATATTTGAAGGACCGTCTTCAGCCTCTCTGGTTGTATGATCAAAGGAGTTTATTTCTTCGTTCATTCTTTCCGGAATATCTATTGGTTCGTTTGGTCTTCTCTTTTCCCAATCAATGGTTTGGTTTTTCTTTTTGGATACTTTTGGTTTAGTTTGGGCTTCTGCTTGTAGCTGATCCCATGGAATTCTTGAAAAACCGTCTGCGTTCCCGTTTGCTTTTCCAGGTCTATACTCGATGATAAAATCATAAGCTTGTAGATATAGACTCCAGCGACATAATTTACCAGTGCTGTCCTTTGTGCTCAGGATGTAGTTCAGTGGCTTATGGTCTGTGAGAATTGTGAATTGCCTACCATGAAGGTATGGGTGAAGTTTCTTTACGGCAGTCACGATTGCTAAAGCTTCTCGCTCAATAACAGATAGTCTTTTTTCTGCTTCATCCAAACGACGTCCTCCATAGATCACGGCCTTTTCTAGCTTGTCATACCTTTGGCTTAAGGTCCACCCGATTCCAGTATTGGACGCATCGGTTTGTAGGTAGAATCTCTTTGTAAAATCTGGTAGAGCAACCACAGGTTCGGACGTGAGAATATGTTTCAGTTTCTCAAATACCTGTTGACAGGTGTCATCCCAATTGAATTTTACAGCTAATTTCGTCAGGTTGTATAAAGGTGATGCCAAGTTACTGAATCCCTTCACAAATCGTCTGTAGTAGGAACATAGTCCCAAAAAGCTTCGTACTTCTTTGACGGTTCTTAGCTGTGGGAACTCTCGTAATCGTCTGGTGTTCTCCTCGTTTGGTCTAATGCCATCTGATGAAATGATGTGTCCCAGAAATGTTATTTCCGTCTCTGCAAGGTCACACTTTCCAGGGTGAGCTTTAAGGTTGGCTTCAGCTAGCTTGTCAAAGACGAATTTGAGATGGATAAGGTGCTCCTCAAACGTGGATGAGTATACTATAATGTCATCCAAGTATACGAGGACAGATTTCCACAGTTCTTCCGTAAAAACGTGTTCGATAAGCCTTTCAAACGTCATAGGACTGTTTTTAAGTCCCATTGGCATGATGACACATTCGTACAGTCCACGGTGCGTGCAAAGTGCTGTCTTCGGAATTGAGGACTCTCCCATAGGAATTTGCCAAAATCCACTTTATAAGTCAATTTTACTGAAATATTTTGCGCCTTTTAGATGATCTAGCAAGTCGTCTACACGTGGTAGAGGATGACTGTCGACGGTTGTGACTTTATTGACTGCTCGATAGTCGAAGCATACTCTGACCCCGCCTCCTGGTTTTGGTACAACGACCACAGGTGAGGCCCATGGGCTCGTGGACTTTCGGACTAAACCTCTTTCTATCATTTGGTCGAGTTCTTTGTCGATAACTTCTCTTTGTTTTGGGGAAGCTCTGTAGGGGCGTTGCCGTACTGCGGCTGCGTCGCCATTGTGGATTATGTATTGAACAAGTGGCGTGAGTCCAATTTCTTGGAGGGTGGCTGCAAAAGTTTCTTTATAGGTGTTAACCAGCTCTTGAATCTGTCTTATTTGGCTGTCTGACAAATCGGAATTGATTTTCACTTGCGAAGCATTCTTTCCATCTGCCGTTCGTTTGCTACTCGTTGGAATCAAGGTTCGTGTTGTAAGTTGTCTTCTGGACCAGTTACTCTCCTATCAGTTTGACTTGTCTCTTGGATCGGTGCAAGTGTTGTTATCTTTGTTAGGGTGCCCAGAAGAGAACCAGCAGGAGTTTTGACGGGATTCTCATTGAGACTTGTAACTTTCAAGGTAACTCTTCCACTGCTTCCCCGAAAAATTGCCGGAGTTATGTTCAAGGATGTTTGTTGTTTCAGTTCCTCTGATGGTTCGAAGAGATAATCGTCTCCAGATGAAAAATCATATTCGAATTGCCAAATCGTCTCGCAAAGTGGTAAAATGTTCTTCTTCTTTCTTGAAAATAGTTCAGTCGTAGGCTTGCGTTTAGACATTGAACGTAAAGGTATCGCCGCAAGGTGTTCTTTTGGTACCGGAAGTGATGGTTTATCAATTTCGAGAGTTAAACTTTGTTCCTTGTAATTGATCGTTCCATTGTTTTCAGTAAGAAAGTTATGTCCCACCACTATGCTGTGGCTCAAGCCTTCAACGATGTATAGATTGGTCATATATTTTTCCTTTTCGATTTCCAAGGGTATATATATGGACCCTTGTATTGCTAGTTCTTCTTGGTTGGCGGTTACGACATTAGGAAGATTATTTGTTGAGGGTGAGATTGTTGTTAAGCTCTTGATTTCATCCCAAAAAATCTCGACTGATAGCTGTTATGGCAGCTCCACTGTCTATCAGAAATTGACAGTCTAATCCAAATATTTTACCCCAAATTCGGACTGAGGTAGGACTTTCCTGGATGAAGCGACTTTTAACTTTCTTCATCTTTTGTATAAGGACATTTTGATATAGAGTTTTGTGGTTTCCATCGACAAATAATGCTTCATTACTGTCTGTTGTTGATGTTCCCTCAACCGTCTGGACTTGAATGTTCTTTGATGTGGACTGAACTTCATTTTCTTGTAAAGATGCATTAATGTCAATTAAGTTTTCAACTTCGTTGGTCTCACTGCTCTTTGCTGCAAAGTCAAATTTTTCTTCATCATCGTATGTTGTGTCAAAGTTGGCCTCTTTTCTATCTTGATTGTCTTCAAATGATACTTTAAGTCCGTCTGGTTCGGGGTTTCTGCTTTGAACATCATCTTCTTCATTCTTTTTGTCTCCAGAGCGAAGGTGAGGGGTATCGGATTGGGAGGAATAACTGGGAGGGGGAGAGCGTGGAGTATATTCTATTTCGACATCAGAGTCGTCATTACAAAGTTCAATGTCTTCATAGTTGACAGGATCATCATATTTCATATCATACCAAGGAGATGGGGGATCTGGAGGATTAGGTTGGGAATTAGCTTTTAAATCGCTTTCACTCGACGATGGATAGATCATACAGTTGAAAGTGTTCCGTTTAGCCGTATATGCATTGTTGTTGCTATCTCTTTTCGTAGAATGGTTCTGTTGAGTTTCTTGTTGATTTGTTGCCGAAGCTGGAGGGCCTTGTGGTCTTGACACAAAACGCCTACCATCGTTGAATGGAATTCGTGGGTCCCTTCCACGTCCATCAATATTGTTCTGTTGTCCTCCATGATTGCCATATCCTGGATAGTTGTTGCCTTGGTAGTTGTAATGTCCATAATAATTCGTATTTCCATCGTATCTGTTACTGTAACCACCGTAGCTACCTCGACGATTGTTGTTGTACCTGCCACGACCTCGAGCTTCGCGACAAACTCTCGAGGTATGGCCGACACGTTGGCAAGTGTAACATATTGGTTGACCATCGGCAGAGCGCATGTATCGACTATTGAACCCAATACTTCTGTCCCTTGGGGGCCTTCCGTTACCCTGTTTAAGTAAACGAACTTCATTCCGTAACCTGTTGATTTCTCGGGAAGAATCTGTTGTCGACGCACAATTTGTTTGACCAAAAGCATTCAATTGTTGGGGCTGTGCAGCTGTTAGTTGTAATTTTTCCTCCAACATCTCTGACATTTTTCTTTCTAAGTCCTTTTCGAAATTTTGGTTGCTATTCGAAGCCTGGTTCAGTTGAACAGAACACGCTTGTCCACTTGATAATTTTGCAAGTATTTCTTTTATCATTTTATTCGAGTCTTTCGTGGAGGTTGTTATTGGGTCTTTCAACGTAACGTAAGGTACCGCCTCCTCAAAGGTTTTGAATTCTTTGAGTATGACATCTGTGCGAAGGGGTTCATCTAAACCACTGAGCAGGGCCTCCAACTTTTGTTCGGAGGTCAGGCCCAATTGAAAGGCAATTGTCTCTAGCTTGAAGATGTAGTCGCCGAGAGAAGTAAATTCAGATCGTTTCAAAGCTGCCAGTTGAGCTTTTCTGGAGCATCTCGTTTGCATTGATGAGAATCTTGCGATCATTGATGCTTTCAACTTTTCATAGGACTTCTTTGTATCGGCAGGGAGTTGCATGTAGAAAAAACCCGCACTTCTCTCGAATGTAATTGGTAAGATCTTCAAGATTCTGTCGTCACTCCAATCGTTGCATAAAGCAAGCCTTTCGAAGCAAAAATGTTCGAAGAAGGACATGATGTTGTCAGTATCCTCACCTGTGAAGACAGGTAGGTCCTTCTTTCCTACCGTGAATGTACTGATGTGCCAGTCATCCCTTGATCTGGCTTCTCCTCTGTTGTTATCAACTCGATTCTGTCTGATGTCATCCATCCGATTTCCTCTTCTGCTGGCATTACTGCCATATCCTCCTTCACCATTGTAAGTGTTCATTTCCTCATATGTATGGTCGTCGCTCGTCGATGAATCAAGTATATCTCGATGATTAGATCGTATCTGAGGATGGCGCAAAGGGGTTCCTGCGTCAATCGGATCCAGGGTTTCTTCTGGGAAGGATCTTCGTCTCCTCGGTCTCCGGATTTGAAAATTCGATGCCATCATGAATAATTCAGGTACGAAAGTAAGAAAGTTCTAACTTACAGTTTTGGATCCTCTCTCTTCTATTTGCTTTGAATAATTGACAAGCGATAAAAATAGATATACCGTTGGATGGTGTAAATGCAAAAAGTTCCAAAATCAATAATTCAACGAGTAAAGAAGAAACAATCAACCATGCAAATCAAATTAAAATTCAAAATGCAAAGTCACTTTAAGTTAACCATGTAACAATTTTTAATAATTCAAAACGTACAACGAGATAAAATAATGGTCCAACAACTTCAATGAAATGTAAAATGAAAATCGAAATAAATCCACTACACACTGGTAAAATAAAGCAACGCTTGGTGTAAATGTATTGTACTGTGAATGTAATGTAGCACTCTTGAGAAATCCAACTTGAGTTCTAAGGTAGAGCCCCCAATGTCGCACACGGTGATTTAAGTGTGGAACTCCCTGGATATTTCACCAGACAGTTTCACTAAACCCCGAGGCGCAGTTTACCCTGAAAGAGTACAATTTAATAAGATAGTAACTGGACGATAGTAACTTCGATCGAATGAATTTTATATTTACATAAAAGTGATCACTAATATTTCAATAACTCCAAATAACTGTTCCTTAATATAGTTGTCTAAAAAGTCGATAACACAATAATATCTCCAATTGATGTTATGGAAGGTTCCAGATCTAAATCAGTAACAAGTCTCTTTTCTAATAGTACGGTTCGTAACTCTCTAGCTTTCCAGCATGTTTCGACTCTCCAGCACGCTTCCGACTCTCAGTATGCTTTCCGACCGCAACACTGATTTTGTGATTCCGGTATTTATAGTTTTTAGTTGTATGAGTATTTAGGGGACTGGGTTTAGATTGGTATATGATGATTTTCCATTGACTGAATGCTGGTAGCTAGAGAAGGTCTTTTCATGGTCTATTCCTGCGTAAGCACGTTGGACTTGAATGGATAATGTAAATTAATTATTTTGGGATGAGTGATGTTTTCTCAAAATATCTCTACTGTCACAATATATTGGTTTAATAAACATTTGGTATTTTTTATGGTATTTGTATACTTTTTATTTTCTTACAATTTCAAAACAATAAGTGATCTTGACAATCTTGTCCTGGGTTAAGTGTATAAAGAAATGGTTGGCAAAATAGAATATTATAGCTTTAATTGAATATTTTTTACGTATATCCTTTCTTTGATGCATTTCCTGGTATTTGCTTTTTCTTAAGAAAAGTACAGTACAAGGTGTCCGGAAAAAAAGTATCGAGTCATACCACTTCTATAGAATGTTTTTGTTTGGAATTGGAATGCTTAGCAAAGTCTCTCAATGTCTCATATTAATTGTCATGAGACATCTTGGATATCTTTTATGAATAACTTTTACAAAAATTCTTTCTCAGAAAACTTCTACTTTTTTTCCGGAAACCCTGTAGAATTGTTTTATTAATTTTAAACAATATTTGTATTCCCCGTCATTAAATATTTCCCTACTATAGGGGAATATTTGTTAAAACGGCTTTTTTCCGTTTCTTCTTCTTCCATTTTCGATGTTAATGTTTTCTTTATTCGTGCTACACACACGTGACTAAAAATCGTCGCGAAGATTTAGCGGGGAAAAAAATAGTATACATCTTCTATCAAAATATGGCAGGGGTTTTTACCAGCTTTTCATAAAACAAATGATTGTGTGTAAAGCTCAGAGGACTGCCTGAGTTTCTCTCATGTGTGCTGAATTTATTGTTTTTCCCATAAGGAGAAGCAGAAGGGTGGAGAAAGAAGCTGAAACACATGGAAATCCAATCTATTCCTATCTTGAGAAGAAGGTGAGCATAAATTTCTTTCTGATTTCATGTATATATTGTCTAGATATGGTCAAAACTTGGAAAAGCTTGCACTCTTCTCAGTGCCCCATTTTTAGCCTTGATACCAGATGCTAAAAAGAAAACTACAATCGGTGCCCATAACATATTGGCACTTTTGGCTAATTTATCATTTTTCGAAAATTGAAGCTCGAGCGAAAATGTCAATTTCAGGCCTTCAACTTGATTTCAACGATTATTTCGATCTGGGAGGGATTTATTGAATTCTAGGCTATATTTCAAGCCCTACTGGACCATTTTTGAACTTTTGGATCCTCAGATATTGTACGTTCCAGTGTATCTTATTGTGCCGTTCCCCGTATACATTATTGTACGTACCCCATGTACCTTATTGTACGTTCCCTGTAGGTTCCTTGTGTACCTTATTGTGCCGTTCCCCGTATACATTATTGTACGTACCCCATGTACCTTATTGTACGTTCCCTGTAGGTTCCTTGTGTACCTTATTGTACGTTCCCCTTGTACCTTATTGTACGTTCCCCTTGTACCTTATTGTATGTTCCCCTTGTACCTTATTGTACGTTCCCCTTGTACCTTATTGTATGTTCCCCTTGTACCTTATTGTACGTTCCCCTTGTACCTTATTGTATGTTCCCCTTGTACCTTATTGTACGTTCCCCTTGTACCTTATTGTATGTTCCCCGTGAACCTTATTGTATGTTCCCCTTGTACCTTATTGTACGTTCCCGTGTACCTTATTGTACGTTCCCAGTGTACCTTATTGTATGTTCCCCGTGAACCTTATTGTATGTTCCCCGTGAACCTTATTGTATGTTCCCCTTGTACCTTATTGTACGTTCCCGTGTACCTTATTGTACGTTCCCAGTGTACCTTATTGTACGTTTCCAGTGTACCTTATTGCACGTCCCCCGTGAACCTTATTGTACGTTCCCAGTGTACCTTATTGTACGTTCCTCGTGTACCTCATTGTATGTTCCCTTTGTACCTTATTGTACGTTCCCCTTGTACGTTATTGTACGTTCCCTGTGAACCTTGTTGTATGTTCCCCGTGAACCTTATTGTATGTTCCCCGTAAACCTTATTGTATGTTCCCCGTGAACATTATTGTATGTTCCCCGTGAACCTTATTGTATGTTCCCGTGTACCTTATTGTACGTTACCCGTGAACCTTATTGTATGTTCCCTGTGAACCTTATTGTACGTTCCCCGTGAACCTTATTGTACGTTCCCCGTGAACCTTATTTTATGTTCCCGTGTACCTTATTGTATGTTCCCAGTGTACCTTATTGTACGTTTCCAGTGTACCTTATTGCACGTTCCCCGTGAACCTTATTGTACGTTCCCAGTGTGCCTTATTGTACGTTCCTCGTGTACCTCATTGTATGTTCCCTTTGTACCTTATTGTACGTTCCCCTTGTACCTTATTGTACGTTCCCTGTGAACCTTATTGTATGTTCCCCGTGAACCTTATTGTATGTTCCCCGTAAACCTTATTGTATATTCCCCGTGAACATTATTGTATGTTCCCCGTGAACCTTATTGTACGTTCCCCGTGAACCTTATTTTATGTTCCCGTGTACCTTATTGTATGTTCCCAGTGTACCTTATTGTACGTTTCCCGTGAACCTTATTGTACGTTCCCAGTGTACCTTATTGTACGTTCCTCGTGTACCTCATTGTATGTTCCCTTTGTACCTTATTGTACGTTCCTCGTGTACCTCATTGTATGTTCCCTTTGTACCTTATTGTACGTTCCCCTTGTACCTTATTGTACGTTCCCTGTGAACCTTATTGTATGTTCCCCGTGAACCTTATTGTATGTTCCCCGTAAACCTTATTGTATATTCCCCGTGAACATTATTGTATGTTCCCCGTGAACGTTATTGTATGTTCCCAGTGTACCTTATTGTACGTACCCTGTGGTCCTTTGTGTACGTTCCCGTAAACTTCTTTAATGGCTCAGTATATATGCATGGCAAACATAGCTCAAACTATCAAGCAGAGTCTCACCCTTTTAAAGTCTTTTTTGGGGGGAGATTTCAGTGAATGACCACACATTTGGCATTGATTACTGTAAAGAGATTATTTCCCATTATGAAATTTTGAATTTTTCTTTCCTTTCACATTCAGGTGTCAGGATTACAAATTCAACAAATTTTGACGACCTCTAAAGCTGACAATACAATGTAACTTGCTGGCAATGATGTAATGATAATGTTGCACATAATGAGAATATGAACAAAGATAAACATTCTTGCAATGATTGAAACAAGGAACTCTATTGTTCCAAGATGTGATTTAATGATCAATGATACAAATGTCATGATGGAGTTTAGTTTATCAAGACACAAATTTCACAAAAAAGTTTGCTGGAAAGTGTTGTAAATATTTAGCAATACTGTAACTAAATGTGAGAATTTCAAGGTTGACAATTTGGTATATTATCACATGAATACTAATGTAACAGATGTTACTGGAAATCTAAATCTGTAAAGAAGGAGATCCATTTAAGTAACTTTCTATTTGTGAATGGTATAATATGGTGGTTTAGAAATTGATGACAAGGAAGTTTTTCATATGAAACTAACACAGGAAAAAATTTTCGATTTCCAAGGTTGGAAATTCAATATTTTTGGGTTGGAAATTTTGGTTTTATAATTGAAGGTTGGAAATTTGAGCGAATTTGGAAAACGTAAATTACCCATAGGTTTTTTAGAATAAACCAATGCCCTTGAAAAATCAAGTGAAAAACCCATGTAGAAATGATAATTTTCCAAGGCTGGTTGGAAAACATGACTTTTTGGGTGGGAAATTTCCAAACAGTTTGGAAATTGAAAAAAAGGTCAAAAATCGATGTGAAAATACATATTTTTGTAAATTTAATACCTCGGGTTTAAAAACTAGACTTTTTGGGTCATAAATTTGTGTTTCTCCAATCAGTTTGGAAAACGTTAAAAATCCATGTAGAAATTACATTTTTGTGAAATTGAAACTCTTTCGATTGGAAAACTAGACTTTTTGAATTGGAAATTTTTGTTTCTCCAAACAGTTTGGAAAACGTTAAAAATCCATGTGGAAATTACGTTTTTTTAACCATTTTCTGCGCATGTCCTTCGAGAAAGCCACAAGCGATTTTTGGCTCAAAACTGTTTTGATGTATAGCTAACCTACATAATAGGTTATAATGTGAGCAGTCAAGCTGAAAGTTTCCGTCAGGTGAGGCGTCTTTTCGGAGCGGCTTCGGTCAATCGCAGTGAGTTCGCACAGTGAAGCACATAGGGTACTTGTGTCATAGTTTCAAATATTGTCCTGCTGAGCTGTTTGAGTGATATAAGATCTACCACGTATCTGTGCGAATAATAACAAGAGATTGACCGGGAGCAATCGAGCCTAGGCTAGCGAGTGACTGTTCATAAAAACAAAAACCTTGTTTAAGATCTCTTTTTCCACATCTCTGCCATCACTTTTTGGATTTTGGATTTTTTCCAACTGAATTTTAAAAAGTTCAACCTTGTTAAATTTGGATTTTGGCTTTTTCCAACCTTGGAAATCGAAAATTTTTTCCTGTGTAATGTGTACAACATATTTCGATATCTCCCAAATTCATATTGCCATATTTCCATATTAGTCCCTTAGTAGACAGTCTCAAGATATTTTGGCACTTTCCTACTCAGATGAGTCTTAGTATAATATCAACTTGTAAATCTAAGATTTTATTTCCTTAATATGAAGGTAAAAACCAATATTAGTTGAATAAAATACATTTATTTTTGTTTTAAAATGGTTATCATTTGCATGCAATTTTTTAACAAGTTTTTAGACTTATATCATCTATGAACATGTCTATGAAATAACGACAATTTTTAGCAGGAATATGGTTATATTTTGTTTTGCATCGGATATTGCTTAATATAAAGGCTTTAATAAATCTAAGCTACTAAGTTGGGGCTTTAGGATAATCTGTGGGGTTCGACTGCGACTACAATCTATGCTCTGAGCTATTTAACCACATCTTTGTGGCTCTTGTTAACTTTTCATAAAACGAATGGAATGGAAGAGAAAAACAAAAGGTGGACAAAATTTGATTGACAGCTGTCGTGCTGTCGTTTCTTGATTTTGATTAATGGATGAAATATTATGTGTATTGTTTTCACGCTCATTGTGTCGACATCCGACATCTCAGGCTCATTTTCAGATGGCTTCAGTAAAATAAGATGTGAATTCAAACTACACTGTAAGGGTTTGAAACGTTCGGTAATGGTCCGATTTTGAAAACCATTTTTTGGCGGCACATGCCGTCGTTTAGAAATCGAGTGCCCTCCCCGGAATGGGATTTCTTTCGGAATCGATTCCTTGTATTTTCTAAGGAAAATAAGCCTTTTATCGTAAAAGAGAACTTTGAATACCTAGTAATTTCAAAGGAAAATCTCAATTTCAACAATTTTCTCTGTGAGAGGGGGTTCTAGGTTTGTGGGATGATTGGTATGTGCTACCTGACTTCTTGCACTTCGAATTTTGTTACCCTTAACGGGACTTTCAAGTAATTTCGCTTTTTAAGGTGCATAAACCAATATTTTTCACATGCATTATTTTCGCGATGTTTTGGGAGACTGTAATTAGATGCTGTAACTTTTATGACCCTTAGAAGGATTTTAAAGATCCAAGAAAGACACTTTTAAGGGGGAGAGTGTGCATCCCATACCATCCTTTTGCTTTGGTAGCCCCGGGTATTTTCTAAGGAAAATAAGCGTCATTATATTCTTTGTATTTTCAAAGGGACATCTCAATTTCAAATTCCTTCTATTCTGAGGAAAACGAGCTTCATACATATTCTTTGTATTTTAAAAGGAAAACTTCAATTTCAAATTTTTCAGTAATTTTTAAAGGAAATTTCTAATCTTTTTTACTTCCTTACAAAAATGCATCTCAAATTCTTTGTAACCTACCAACTACTTGGCTTTTTTATTGACAGCTGTCGTTTCTTGATTTTGATTGACGGATGAAATATTATTTGTATTGTTTTCATTTGCTAAACTAACGTGTCCCGGATGAGACTGTAACTGCTGAGATAGAGACTCAGAGTCAAGTGCTCTATCCCCTCAGCCGGTCGTACACTAATAAATCAATCAAGCCAGTTATTTTTACTGTGTTAGAAATTAAGGTCATTTTGGGAAACGAAACTTTCTCATTGGGGTGGATCGCAGTGGACCACGGAAACAGGGATATGGTAGTCAAGATTCTAAGCTAATAGTATTTAAAGATGAATTGTTTCGCAAAAAAAGTTTACTCAAAGAAGTAGACTTACGAAAAAACTTTAAACTTATTCAACTTAAATTTTGGTTTAACTGAAGAGGCCCCCCAGCAGCTTGCGTGATGGCGTGATTGGGACTTTTTTCTTGCGTGATGGCGTGATTAGAGATTTTTTTGGCGTGATGGCGTGATCAAGATTTTGGCGTGATGCGTGATAGGGCAAAAATTTGAGGCGTGATGCGTGATTTGGGCTATTTTTCGCTATTTTTTGCGTGATGACAAATTTTAGCGATTTTCGTGATGCGTGATGGAGAAAATTTTTTTGCGTGATGGCGTGATTAGGGGCGCCACTGGGGGGGCTCATAAATTGTTTAATATGATTTCTTTAGTAATTTTTATTTGGTTATAATTCGGTTTGCACTGACAGCTAGAGTACATACCCTTTGGATAACTGTTTTAAAAAACAGTCCTTTATCAGATTTGGTTAAATTAAGTTTGTTTTAAGTTGAAGATGTCTCAAATAAAAGATTGATTAATTAATTAAATAAATAGAGCTTCGACTCTTCCCTTCTTTCTTTATATAGAAATATTGTAAGTTTTTTTGGTATAAATTTTTTAATTTTTTTCTGGTAGGCGAGACCAATTTAATTTGTTGTTCTACGGGCCCGACCGACACTATTTTTGCTAAAATCAAAAAAATAATAATATTGAATTTCCAATACAATATATTTTACACACTACTTATTTGTAAGAATCAAATTTGAATAAAGCTGAAGATTAATTCAAGAAATTGAAAATTTTAGAAAATCAAGCATTCCATACACTAAGATTTTATTATGATCTTCATCGAATATAAAAGAAGTGAACCAGATATTTTTTGGAAAATATTTTTGGTACTTTACCAAACCTGATAAGTGAAAAATTCATTTTTATTTTACCGACCGACCGACCCATATTTTGCTAACAATTTGCCCGTAGAACAACAAATTAGTTTTCTCTTTCTATTTCTTTTTCTTATGAGTGATAAGGAACCATGTTTCTTACCTCTATGTTTAAGTTATAGACCTTAGCCATGAGGTAGCAGAAACATTAACAGCTGAATGGTGGCATAACTCAAAAGAAACGCAGGATTAGTTTTTGCTAGTAATAAACTTGGAAAAAGTCGTTTCTTACCGTTGTCATTTTCGTTGTCATTTTCGAAGTTTGCTTTTCAAGATCTCAAACAAAATGGCTAATGCTACAAATTAGCCATTTTGTTTGAGGTCTTGAGTTGAGTTTAGTTGAACTTGGTGATAGTTTGAAAACTTGAGTTGAAAGGGATATTTTAAAATATTCGTAGGGTTTCATTCGTATTTGGGTTTATTTGTCTCTTTTGTTCCTTATGTTCATTTTGTTTTGTTTTTGGTATTTATTGTGTTCTTGTAGATAGCTATTGTTTTAAAGATGTGGTATGTTTTTTTCTCATTGGTTAGTTTCTTCGAATGCAATGCATAATTTGTTTTTATTGGTTGCAACGTTTTTTGAGGTTTAATGATTTTTTTTTTTTAAATTCTATTTTTCTGTTTGTTTGTTCTGATTTCAAAATGTTAGTAGGTAATTAATGATGATACTTTTTTTAAATTTTTTTGTTTTGTTTGTTTGTTCTGATTATAATTTTCAGAGAGTTTTTTGTAACAAAATCTGTTGGTAGGTGATTAATAATTAAATTTTTTTTTAATTTTATTTTTGAGATGAATTCCATTGGGTGATTAATTAATTTGATTAAAAGTAATAGTTGGGAGGTTTCGCTGTTTTTGATTTCTCTTTGTCAGTTAATTAAATAATTATGAAGTTTCACTATTTTGAGCTCAAAGTATCATATATGCAATCAAGTTTTTTTAACGAATTTGTTTTTGACAAACTAAAACAGTATGGTTTCTTAATAAATACTTTATTAGCTTAGTGCCTGCTGATAAATGGTTCCTATTAAAGGATTGTCCACGTTGACATAAAAATGTACTTTCCACGTGCGATGAAAAATAATGGTATGGTTTGCTTGTGCGTTCTTTTTGCTTTCAAGAAAAAACGAGTCTATCAAAATACACAAAATTTTGCGGTTTGTAATTAGGGGTAAAAATTATAATAAATTTATTTCTCTTTTACAGGTATAAAATAGTAAAAAGAAAAAAAACGAGATGGCGGGCAAACGACTGAAAGAACTTTTCAAAGTGGATATGTACATGCTACCTGCAAAAATATGCTTCTTCCTGACGGTTGGAATAGACGGCACCTTCAAACCATACATGGTACCGTTCCTCGTGGGTGTCGGATTGAACAAAGCCGAAGCAGGTCTGGTGATGGGTCTTCGTCTACTTGGAATGACTTTTGCTGGTCCACTCTGGGGCTTCATTACTGACAAACGACAGAATCATGTGTTCATTGTCATTCTTATGACCATTATGTCATTAGTTTTGGTCGGTGGTCAACCTTTGTTGTCTTTAGTGATCGGAGATAAATCGACAAACACTTGCCCTGCACCAGTGGCTATTGAAACGAAAGCGAATGTAACAAGTAATGGGATATCTCCTACCAACCAAGCCGATTCAAGTATAAATTTCCGTTCCACGCGATTTCTTGTTCTTCTGTTTATCAATATCTTTGCTTCCGCCTTTGACGGTTGCTTAATCAGTATGATGGATGCTGGTGTTGTGAAAAGAATCCTCAAATCATCAAAGAAGAAGAATTTTGGACGAAATCGAATGTTTGGAGCCTTCGGATTTTCCGTTGGTTCCATCCTATCCGGATCGCTGTCTGATGTATTTCCGTATACAGATAAAGTGAACTGTTTTGCTGGAGCGTTTGTGGTTTTGAGTTTGTACTTGATTGGTTTAGCGATAGCGAGTCCTTTCTTGTTCAGAGAATCGACTGTGAAAAATGAAGCTGCCAAACCTTCCGAGTTGAAAACCTTTAAAGAATCCAAGAGCAATACAATAGAAAAACGACCAGAAGTCGATGTCGACGAAACACCCTTAAAAGAAATCGTTTTCCAAACGCTGAAAAAATTCGAGATGATCTTATTCCTTCTTACAGTTTTTGTATTAGGAACACTCCAAGGTATTTACATAGGCTTTACTGCTTTACGGATCAAAGAGCTTGATGGTTCAACTACACTGGTTGGTATAACTTTTGGTGTAGTCGCTTTTTGCACTTCACTCTTCATGTTTCTGGCTGCTAAGTTGATTAAACTGTTAAGAGGACCTTGGAATGCTCTTTGTCTAGCTTGCTTATCTTACGTCGTTCGTTTTCTAGCATTCGCATTCATAAGCAACCCATGGTTCTCCATACCGATCCACATATTGGAGACCCTGGGTTTCGGCCTGGGTTTGGTAACACAGGTTTTATACATCAAAAGGAATACAGACCCTCGAATTCACACCACTATGCTATCGATTATGAATACTACGTTTTTCGGTGTTGGCTTTATTGCAGCAAATATCATTGGTGGACAAGTGTTCAGTAGGTACGGTGGGCAGGCTACTTTTAAATACTTTGGTCTGTTGGCAACAGCATGGAGTATCGTCCTCTTGGTCGTAATTTTCATTAAACTCTGTAATCAACAAAAGGATAAGAATACTAATCTAACGACTAAGAAAAACAACGATGAAACAGGAATGCCAACACAAGCTTGAGAAATCCTAAAATTTTTAATTTTAGATACTTAAAAATAAGAAGGATATAAAAAATTTGATGAGGACAAAGAGAATGCTAGGAGATAATTTTGTTATTTGATTTTATCTATTTTATGTGCCAATACCTATATTTTTTAAAAGTTTTTACAGGATATTATTCAATTTATAAAAGAATTTCTGTTAGATAGTTACATATTTGTCCAATTTTGTATAGCTAGAGCAAGTTTTTGATTTGAACAATCGTTTTCATGAGAACTACATTCTTTTTCTTTATAAGGACAATAAGGCTCAAAATCATAAAAAATAAGAACAATTTAAGAACAATGCTTAGCCCAAAATTACTCAATTTCAAGCAATTTAAGGGGTAGGCTTCTGCTCATCCTCTAGCGAAAAAAATTTCTTATAGAGTATGTCTATAGAGGTCTGCAATTCAGACTATTTAAGGGGTGAAAGTAGTGAAAATTGGTTAAAAGTTTAAAATACCTCAATAACATCCTTTAAATAAGAACAGGATAGAACCATTTGATTTGAGGCTGAAAGTGCCAAAAAATAAGAACAGCTTAGCTTTACAATTTAATTTAATTAGATTCTCATTACATCGCCTTTGTACGTATTTGTACTAGTAATCTCATGGTTATAAGGGAATTTCACTAACAATTCTGAAAGACGTCAATTTAACACTGGAAATCAATCTGAAATTTTAAAAAGAGGTCTCAAAAAAGTCATAGAAACGCGAATCGAGTTTTAATTGGATAGTATTCCATTTACTTAAGCCTTTGAAGTTAGTAAGAAAGTCGAAAAAGGTGATGAATTTCCAAACGATGAAAATTTCACTTTTGCGGGAAATTATAAAATCGAAGAGGGAAATTACAAAAGCTAGGAGGGAAATTACAAGTTCGCGGGAAATTACAAATTAACGTAAGCAAAAACGTCAATCGAATTTCAATCAACCATGAGATTAGCTCAAAATCCATAGCTCTGAGAATCTACCCAGGTTGACTAATCTTTATTTCTCGATCTGATTTAAGATTAATATTAAACGAGCTTAGCGCGGTGACTGGCGAAAGCAAAACAATCGTACTAAAACAAACGTTAATACTCAAATTTTCAAAAGTCACAAAAATTCATCGAGTAAAGCTCTAATTGGCTGAGGCATGCAAGATTACCTCATAGTCATACTCTAGACATTCTGCAAAGAATATGTTCACGTATGCAATTTTCAGCCAATCAGAGCTTTACTCGACGTTTTTTTGTGACTTTTTTTTACATGAATCTATGAATCTGTTAATAAGAAAATCGTCTGTTATTGCCCCGGGGTCCATTTATAGTTTTTTATAGACTGGATGGCGTGATTAAGTGGCCCGGACTGTAAAAGAGTCCGCCAGATTTTATTTGCTTGTCAAGTTAAAAATTAGGATGAAGCAAGGTTTTTATTTGAAAATAAAGGATTGTAAATCTGTTATTTATACATATTTGTTTCACATTCTTTATCATATTTTTCAACTCCAAGTAGCTTTTTGTTATTTGGAATTTTAACATTTTCTTTCATAATGGTGACCGTGGTGACCTCGTCAATTGCTACTAGTCTACTTCACTGGACCCAGCCTCATAAAAAACTGTCAAAAAGCAAAGTTCAACCAGAAGTAGACTCTAGTCTAGTGTATTATAATCTTATTGAATACAATCACATGATGTTATCAATCAATTTCTAATCCAATGGCTCAAGGTAGGATTTATGGTTGCCAAAAACCTGTGCTAACATGCGTTATTCAATAGCTGGGTGCACTGTAAGGGTGTGTTTGGCTTAGGGAGTGATAAATTACAAGTCTGGCAGTCAAAATCTCATGTATCTTAATAGTTTTCATTTGCACCCATTTTGAATTGTTTTGCACATTATGTCCACATCTCAGGCTCATTTTTGGACGGCCTCGACAAAATAAGATTTGAAATCAAACTACACTATAAGGGTCAGAAACGTTCCGTAAAATGCACTGTAAGGGTACCTTTTCACTGCTCAAGAGCTGCACTGTAGGGTCTGATTTTGAAAGCCATTTTTTGGCGGCACACGGCGTTGTTTAGAAATCAACCCCCCGGTATCCTCCTTAGGAAATACATTCGAAATTCAGACCCCCTTGGGAAATTCTAAAGGAGTTTTAGTCCGACCCCTTTAATGCAATGACTTTGACCCAACATTGTAAAGGCAACTTTGTAGCGCCGCAGGCAAACTTCTTCAAAACAAGTGATACTTTTGTGGACCTACCTGGTTATGCATTTAACACATATATAATTGATATCTACGTGACGTGACCATTAAACAATCATTCAGAACACAAATAGTGACGATCTATTAAAATTAGTCGTTTGTTTCTTATAAAAAACATTTAGAAACCAAAATTTCATGCTCTTGAAATATTCTTTCATATTCAAGACTTTGTGAGCAAAAACAAACATCTATCTCATCAAAAAATTGAGTAATTTGGCTAAGAACATTGATGTATGCTTATTAATAGTGATTCTTATAGATAAAGATGCGTTTTTTGAGCTGAAAAATTCTTTTTTTACAAAAATCTGCTTTCATGCAAAAAAATTAGAAAAAAACAATGAGCCATTATTTCACAATGTCCAAAAAACCCTTTTTTTTAGCCGTTTATTGGCCCAAATTTGCCCAAAGATTTTTTTTCTCGAAAATCCGGCTCCGTCACATTTTGCCCACTACTATTTTGCACCTTTGTACCAAAAATCAAAAGATTCCTATGGTTCAATCCCGAGAAAAGTTGGTAACAGACGGACGGACGAACACAGGTTAATTTATAGGACCTCCAGGTAGGTCCAAAAAGCTACCTTTACGTAGGAAGACCCCACTCTAACTGGCAACTCCCCTATGGAAATTCAAGCTTTTAACATTCCCCTCTTGTCTGGGTTTCATCAAAATGAAACTACGATGGAATGTCTTCAAGGATGTCGTAGAAAGACTTCATTAAGATAAAAGGACAAAGTCTTAGAATTTTTATATGGCACTAATTTCAATGCAAAATAAGCATGTTTTTGTCTCACCACTCTCTTTGCCCACCTGTATATAACGATAAAAACTAAAATACTAAAATTAGTATACAGTAATGAATGAGAAAAGCCTAGCTAGTATTAAATAAACCAGCTTCGCTGGAAGGTCAGCCCAATAAGCTTAAAACGATTAGAAGGAAGTACAATCAAGAAACCTAATTCGAAGTTAAAGCCAAAGAGGTTGAAAAGCTCATTTTGGTTTAACTTCAGACAAAAAAAAGTTTGACACAAAGTTGAATTTGTCCAAAGCAGACAGAGATGTGATAGATTATTTCATACTTGGAATTTCACATAAATCTTTTCGCTAGAATGTCTTAAACCTGTTCTTTATTCTCTGAGAAAGTATCGTAGGCGGCCGCTTTATAATATGTTCACTGCGGCTTTCGCCACTTTTGTTCATTTTTGGCATTTTTATGTTGATTTATTTATTTTTTCTCCAGTCAAGGCCGCCCTTCGTTTAAAGTTGAGTGTGCACGGTTCCAGGGGGGGTGGGGGGCATTGACCTTGACGGCCGACAGGGACGTGCCGCTGGAGTTTGAAAAGTGGACCCTGTCAGATATGAATTTTTGGCAAAATTGGGACCCTGGTCAGAACGAAAAATTGAAAATTTTCCCATTTTCGCCCTGAAAATAAAAGTAGACGAAAATTTGAAAGATTTTCTGTTTTGCACCCTGAAAATTGTCCAAAATAATAAGAAATCGACCCTGTCAGATACACATCTTGAAAATAAGTAAATTTGGGAACCTGTCAGATATCTACAGAGCCTAAAAAAGGAACCTTGACGAAAGGCACGTCCCCGTACCCAATTTTGCCTGAGTGCCTCCCCCGGGGCACAGTTAGCTGTCTAGTACACGGTTTTTTATAAGAATGGTGTAAATCAAATTCATCATGGATATTCTTAACTTTTTTAGGAAAATCATCCTAAAATATTCTTACAGCATTCTTAGGTTCTTAACATTTCGTACATACGTCTCAAGCTTAAAATGACATTTTTGTGAAAGGATTGAGCCTTACTTGGGGGTAATTGACAATTTATATAATTGAAAATGCTCTTAAAACTGTAAAAATAGCATTCTTAGCTTGAGTAGCAAAATTCCATGATGGTGATAATCTTAGCAATATTCTTAATTTTTTGGTCATTTTCATCATGGACATTTTTATAAAGTGTATATATTCTTATAAAAAAAGCGTGTAACCACGATAGTCAACAATAGTCAATTGATTCAGATTGATTTAAATGGCGTGTTGAACCTAGTATAATGTGAATGAATCGGGGCATTTTATATTGAGGAAGCTGCTTAGGAAATTCCGTCCAGTTTCGATAACTCAATCAAAAGTTATGACGATTCTCGTAGATACTAAACACCGAAACGGGTGGGAAACTAGTGGAAACGAATGCAAACGGGTGGAAACGAATGGTGAAACGAGTGGAAACGAATGGTGAAACGAGTGGAAACGAGTGGTGAAACGGGTGGAAACGAATGAAAAACAACTGGATACACATGAAAACGAGTGGAAACGAGTGCTAGGGGGTAAAGATAATTTGGCATTCGCGTTCTATTCAGGTTCTAATGGTGATTGGTGCCATATACTTGATGGACCTTTACGTTTTGGCGAAGATATATTGTATTAAGAAGTATAAAATGATGTTTGGATAAACAAATTTTCGTTACTTTTTGCTCACCGAAAACCAATATTGCTTTCCCACTAAAAATCGTTAAAACCAATTTTATTCAGTCCCCTTAAAACAAAATTGAAAATTCCATCTTTTTTACCACCTTTTTTGTACACGAACAGGTCGAAATTTGAACAAAATATACTTGACACGTTTTCGCGAATTTTCGGCCTTTTCGCAAAATCGTTTTGCATTGCTCTTTCACGAAATTAAATTACGCGAACAAATAATAAACATCAAAGAATTTAAAGATACAATTTTATATAAAGTGAAAAGCAATATAACAGCACACTCATGGGATTTTGAATTTATTAAAAAGAGTATTGTTGCATTAAACAGACTCGTACCTTTATAATCATAAAGGTTGGCGAGTCCAGTCAAAACACAGATTTGATCTGCAGCGTCACGCTTCACCTTCAGCACCTTGCCTCAATAGTTAACTCAAATTGAAACAAACCATTGCCAAACAAACTCTGGTAGTTTTTTATTATTTCAGAGAAGTAAATGCTATATTATGGCACACAAATTGTTGTGTGTTTTTTCCCAAACGAATTCCAATTAGAGAAAAGCTTTATTTCGATTGGGATAAAAAATGTGATCTAAAATATATTAAAAAACTTACCGCTTACAAGACTTCATCTTTCCTGACAAACACCGTAAACAAGCCAAGATTGATCGCTCTCGCTGCAAGTAAACAAACACTGTAGTTAGTGTTATAGTTTGGAATGCAAAAAGCTAAAATCTTCCTTTTACAAACTCTCCTGGGGTTAATTTTCATTGTGGTGCGAAAATTATACCAGATCGATTGGAGGGCTTTTCCGAGGGCTTTATACAATGTAATGGTCCAGATACACAAAAGGACGCCCAGAAAAGGAAGGTTTATGTACACCCTTTGATAAAAATAAAAGGAAGGTTTTAAAAATTGGAAGCAAGCAACACAGTACAGACAGGTCTTATTAGGAAAAAACCTTCCCTTATATTAAAAAGACTTTGCAGTGATCATTCACATCCTAAGGAAATATCAAGAATATATGCTTTGCAGCAACAACCATGTTTCTTTGTCATAAAAAATCCAACCATAAAAACATATAACATCAAAACACAAAAGTATCTGAAATACTGGATTTGTTTTCAAATGAAAATAAGCTGCTTACTTACTACCAAAAAGAAAATCGCTTCCATTCTGTTATCAAAGCAGCGTTTGTTTTTAACAATGTTTTAAGAGGCATTTGAAAAAAATTTATTAGTTTGATATGAACCCCTAGCACTCGTTTCCACTCGTTTTCATGTGTTTCCAGTTGTTTTTCATTCGTTTCCACCCGTTTCGCCACTCGTTTCACCACTCGTTTCCACCCGTTTGCATTCGTTTCCACTAGTTTCCCCACCCGTTTCGGGGTTTAGTATCTACGGACGATTCTAAGTTCACACAAAAACTCTCCAGACAAGAAGCCTCAAAACCAACGTAGATACTAAACCCCGAAACGGGTGGGAAACTAGTGGAAACGAATGCAAACGGGTGGAAACGAGTGGTGAAACGAGTGGAAACGAGTGGCGAAACGGGTGGAAACGAATGAAAAACAACTGGAAACACATGAAAACGAGTGGAAACGAGTCCTAGGGGTTCATATCAAACTAATAATTTTTTTTCCAAATGTCTCTTAAAACATTGTTCAAAACAGAACGCTGCTTTGATAACAGAATGGAAGCGATTTTCTTTTTGATAGTAAGTAAGCAGCTTATTTTCATTTGAAACCAAATCCAGTATTTCAGATACTTTTGTGTTTTGATGTTATATGTTTTTTATGGTTGGATTTTTTATGACAAAGAAACATGGTTGTTGCTGCAAAGCATATATCCTTGATATTTCCTTAGGATGTGAATGATCACTGCAAAGTCTTTTTAATATAAGGGAAGATTTTTTCCTAATAAGACCTGTCTGTACTGTGTTGCTTGCTTCCAATTTTTAAAACCTTCCTTTTATTTTTATCAAAGGGTGTACATAAACCTTCCTTTTCTGGGCGTCCTTTTGTGTATCTGGACCATTACATTGTAAAGCCCTCGGAAAAGCCCTCCAATCGATCTGGTATAATCTTCGCACCACAATGAAAATTAACACCAGGAGAGTTTGTAAAAGGAAGATTTTAACTTTTTGCATTCCAAACTATAACACTAACTACAGTGTTTGTTTACTTCCAGCGAGAGCGACCAATCTTGGCTTGTTTACTGTGTTTGTCAGGAAAGATGAAGTCTTGTAAGCGGTAAGTTTTTTAATATATTTTAGATCATATTTTTTATCCCAATCGAAATAAAGCTTTTCTCTAATTGGAATTCGTTTGGGAAAAAACACACAACAATTTGTGTGCCATAATATAGCATTTACTTCTCTGAAATAACAAAAAGCTACCAGAGTTTGTTTGGCAATGGTTTGTTTCAATTTGAGTTAACTATTGAGGCAAGGTGAAGCGTGACGCTGCAGATCAAATCTGTGTTTTGACTGGACTCGCCAACCTTTATGATTATAAAGGTACAGTCTGTTTATTGCAACAATACTCTTTTTAATAAATTCAAAATCCCATAAGTGTGCTGTTATATTGCTTTTCATTTTATATAAAATTTTATCGGCGATCCAAAAAATACACGTTTTTTTTTTTATAAGAACGTCAAACATTTTCGAAGCCTTCGGATGTTCTTAGTTTTTTGGATTTGAAGCCTAAAAATGTTCTTAAAATGTTCTTATTTTCAGCATTTTCTGAGCATTTTGATGTAATTTCTTAAGAAAATGCATGTTTTTAAGTCTCTAAAGCCTTAGAATGTTCTTAGAATGTTCTTAAATTTTTGGGCCTCGAAGCCTTATGTTCTTATATAGTTTGTTCTTATAAAAAAAAAAACGTGTATCTGAAATCTGATTGGTTAAAAAGAGTACAATATATCTTGTATTACATGTACAAAATATAAATTGATGAAAAGATGTTGTTGCATTGTAGCGGTAGAAGCAATCTAACGTCAGTTTGCTACAAAAGTGCCCTGCGCTTTTTTCCAACACAAAAAGTGCATTTTTTTGGGTCACCGATAAACCAGTTATCAGACATTTTCTCGTACAATATGAAAATATTTCACTCGTTCCGGATTTTCCGTATATTTTCCTCGCCTAAAGGCTCGGAAAATATTGTACGGAAAAATCTCGGAACTCGTAAAATATTTCCCATATTGTACTCGCAACTGTCCGATAACTATTACGTATCTTTAAACTCTTTGATGTTCATTATTTGTTCGCGTAATTTAATTTCGTGAAAGAGCAATGCAAAACGATTTTGCAAAAAGGCCGAAAATTCGCGAAAACGTGTCAAGTGTATTTTTGTTCAAATTTCGACCTATTCGTGTACAAAAAAGGTGGTAAAAAAGGATGGAATTTTCAATTTTGTTTTAAGTGGACTGAATAAAATTAGTTTTAACGATTTTTAGTGGGAAAGCAATATTGGTTTTCGGTGAGCAAAAAGTAACGAAAATTTGTTTATCCAAACATCATTTTTATACTTCTTAATACAATATATTTTCGCCAAAACGTAAAGGTATATGGCACCAATCACCATTAGAACCTGAATAGAACGCGAATGCCAAATTATCTTTACCCCCTAGCACTCGTTTCCACTCGTTTTCATGTGTTTCCAGTTGTTTTTCATTCGTTTCCACCCGTTTCACCACTCGTTTCCACTCGTTTCACCATTCGTTTCCACCCGTTTGCATTCGTTTCCACTAGTTTCCCACCCGTTTCGGTGTTTAGTATCTACGCAAAACCAATCATAAAAACTTTCTTTTACACTCTCTATTTATTTACAATGCAATTTGAATAGCTTCTTTCAATTTATTGAATAAACAAAAAAAAATCATTTTTCACTTTCTTCTTTTAATTAGTGTTCTTTTATTATTATGCGCAAATCTTTTATTTAATTTAATGAAGTTATGTGTTTCTTTTCTCTTCCAAGGAAAAATATTTTTCGCGCCAAAGTTTTCCCGATAACTTGTTTTCCGAAAATAATCCGAAATCGGAATTATACCAATAAATCGGAATAAAAAGCAAGACTGGAGACGCTGGAAAAAAGAGGTTTGAAGGGTCAGGGCTGACCAAAAATAAGAGCATTACAAATCAAAACTAAGTAATCAGTATCCTTTAGGAGTTACTGGAATAACTTGGCAGAACCAATGACAATCGATAGAATGATGAAAAAACCTAGTTCATTGAAAGGCTAATAGAGGGATGGAGGTACCTTACTTTGCCGTACTAGAAAAGAACCTAGACTCTAGCCACTGCCTTATTCAGAAAAGTGTTATGATACTTCTTCCCATTCATGAAAATTGAATAGGAACAGGTGCTTTTCAAGGCTTTTAACTATTTTTCAAGGTTTTTCCAAGAAAATTGATACTTTTCAAGGTTGGGTGGTTAATTTTCAAGGTTTTCAAGGTCCCGTAGACACCCCGGCGTATCCTCCATAAGTACCCCCCCCTCCCGACCAAGTCATTAACTAAATTTCAACGACTTGTCAACGTGTAAGAAGAATTTTCTTCACGCATGAATATCGCTTTTCATATATTATATTGAGCAAGGTATGAAAAAAAAACTTAATGGAAGCTCCATGTACAAACATCCCATCTTATATTTCTTCTAAATTCGACTAAATATGTCCTTGACATCCGCTGAATTTCAAAACTTATTAAATATTTCCTATCTATATAGGAAATATTTGTTAAAACGGTAATTTTTCTTCTCCTTCTTCTTCTCCTCCAAGTCTAACGCTCGGTTTTGGTCAATTTCGTGAGTTTGTACATGAGTCTCTTTTTAAATCAAGCTCCGGCGGTAAAAACAGTAGGGTGTTCTTTATTCGAGGCGGACAACGTCATTTCTTCGAGAAACGTCTGTGGTAAATATCCGAACGGCGCTCTATTCTCCTTGTCGATCGGGCAACGTCGGCTGTTTCAGAAGCGTATTGTTTATCGGACCATACTGCTTTGTTTCTAACTGTCAAAACAAAGATGGCAGAAAATAGACAACAAACAACTTTTGACTTTTCTTTGCCTTGGTTTATATGCTTTGATGAGTTGAATTGGATGATGATTTTTGTACGATTGTCACAAGGAATGGTCGATAGTGAACTTTTATTAATATTCCTTTCTGGATTTGATGTTTCGTTTACATTCTGTTGGTTTGGCTGGAATGAGCTAGCTGGAAAATGAATGAGAGATGCTCTTGGTCTTGGAAAAACAGGACATTTTATCAACTTTCACAACAACAAACTAATCTCAATTTTGTTTGTATATTTACATAAATCGTACGAAGACAAGTGACTGTGAATAAATCTGACCATGTTATACCTGAAAAATTACATACTACTTCCAGCAGTATGGCGCATGAAAAAAGTTTGCACCTAACGAATGCAATTTCGACAATGCCGACAATGCAACAATGGGAATGGTTGATGAACTGATTTTAGCTAGAAATTTAAACATGGAGCAAAATTGACTGGTTAATGATTGAATTTCGCTTGGTTTTTTTATATACAACAATGAATTAACTGCTGTAACTGCTATAGTGACAGTTAGTGAAAACTCGTTGTGGTTATAAATTTCAAATTTTAAAGCTGATAACCGGATCTGGAACACCACGGCCCCAATATGAAGAATGTTATGTTATAATTCTTAAAAGGTTTATTGCTGCATTGAATATGGATATAAATAATTTGAAATCACCTCACATGTACAATTAAAATTTTTCTTGAACTTGGAGATTTTCTTCCCCGCGTGCATTTTAAAACGTGGAAAACTTTAGTTTTGAATTTAGAAATCTTTTGCAACTTGTGTTTAAACGTGGAAACTTTTGTCGTGAATTTGGAGATTTTTTTACCGTCAACTGCTCCAACTTGGGACTATCTGACAAAACATGGGACAACAATTTGGCCACCATTTCACCGAACCTCCAAAGTCATTTGATTTGAGTTAATGAACGGCGTATTAAAAAATGGCAAAACGATGAAGCGTTTGACGTCACTCATGCGGCAAGTTACACACGCGTTATTTGTTAATCCCATCGGGTGATAGGCTGTTAGGCAGCGGGCATTCTCTAATTCTCCAATCTTCGCTATCAGTGAAAGTTATCGTGACATGTTATGAAAGGAAGTATGATTGATAAACTTTGTGGAGTTATCAAAACAAATTTGTTGTCAAAGAGATTTAACAAGTTAGTGAAAATACAGACCAGATATCAAACAGTCCCATGTTTCGACCAATCGTCCCAAGTTAAAGCAGTTGACGGTATGTACATTTAAAACGTGGAAACTTTTGTCGTGAACTTGACATTTTCTTCCACATGCATTTAAAAAATGAAGAAAACTCAAGTGATTTCCTTGCATGACAATTTATTTTATTTCCTGACATTTTTTTGGAAGTTTTGATTGTTTCCAAGTATGTGACATTTTTGCTCTTGCAGCATGCTTTTGGAAATCATAAAATGGCTTCTGTGTTAGGGGAATTTTTTCCTATCGACATTCTTTCAGATTATGAAATGTTTCCCTGTACTGTATATAAAAATGAGATTATTTTTTTTGCATTCTGTCGGATAATATGAAATTTTTTCCCTGTTTTGAAAGATTTTTACTTTTTAGCACATACATTATTTCACAAAACTCCAAAAGTTACTTTAAATTTTTACATTTTTTACAATATTTTATATATGAAAGTATAATGCAAAATATTTCATCTCATTTTGAAAATATATAAAATTTTCTTTGGTTTTCTTACTGTGAAATATTCTCCTTTTTGTCATTCTTTCATTTTAAATATTTGCCCTTTTTGGCTATATAATATTTCTGGAAATCAGCGCTTAAAATAATAATTATATGATCAGGTCTTTTGATGTATTCAACAACACTCTACTTTGGCGGTGCGACGCCGGGTGACCGCTAGTATAATACTAAAATCCATTTAAAGTCCACCTAACGAAAATTAAAGTTCCAGCCAATTTGATTACTGCATTGTTGTTCTCAGTCGGGTTCAGCTTGGATATATTCCGTGATCCGTAGCTTTGAACCTACAGTCATCTTATGAATAATCCTGTAAATACTGGCAATAACATAAATGGAATTTTGAAATTCTTAGGGACTTGTGTTGCTTGATGTTATCTGAGATTTAAAGCATTTTGAAATCTTTTGAGGACATCAATTATTATTTTAACATTTGTAAAGGAAATATTTATCCGCATCTTTGCGGCTCTTGTTTTATCGTAATTTCCCCCTACTATTATTTACGGAAATTTTCCTGATAAGGCATATACTCTTAGGTTCCAAATAAACGCTTGTTAATTTTTCGAAAAATTTCCAACCACACCCCCCGGACCTTATTAGGACCCCCCCCCCCGTTTATTAAATTTTTAAGAATATTTTAAGCCCCCCCGTTTATTTGGAACCTAAGAGTAAGTTAATTCAATATGGAGAAACCTTATATTTCTTTTTGAGATAAATTCTACGAACCAAATGAGCTAAAAGAAGTTACATACAATCATAAACGATATGTTCGTAAAAAATCTTAAGAATTATTTACAATAAAGTTGGTCAAAAACAAGTTTTGATAGTAAATGGAGCAATGTTTTCTCAGGTCTGTCATGTATATGGGGTGGGCACCCTTTTATTAAAATTACTTGTTTGTAAATTAAAATAAAATCCTTAAGTTAAAAAAGTTGAGTAAAAGGGACCCAATACAGTCCGTGGGTAATTGACAGCAGGTTGAAGTTTTGTAAATTTATATGGGAGGGGAGGGGTCAAAATATGGGATTTGAGGATACACTGTGGACGGAATAACAGCATTACATCGAAGGAATCAACCCTGACTTTTAGGATGCATACACGGTGAAAACCTGCAATCTATGGATGAAACATTATTAAGATCACAAAAATGCAATGTATGTTAAAATAACCAAAAATATTAAAAAAATAAGACATTAGTAGAAAATAAAATATTAGCAACAAAATAAAAGTCGTAACGCGTATGATGGAGATAAAAAAACTTTTTCTTTTTTAGTATTTTCACTTTGGTACAGTTAAGACTCTCTAATTCGACGCTCTACTATTCGATAGGCTCCATCATTCGATAATATTGAAAGTGACCGTCAACAAAAAACTCTCATAAACGACGCTCTACTATTTGATAGATTCCTTTATTTGATGAAAATCCAATCCCCCTTGAAAATAGAATTAAAGAACGTCAACCTGCGTCAACTGTATTTTGAACCCGTCAATAAATCAAGGAAAAGCTTACGTTGATTCTACTTGGTGTTCTCCATAGACAGCTAATGAAAGTCAACGTAGTCTTGAAATACAATAACCAGAAATCCTTTTGCTTTGAAATCAACATCAACCAATAAATCTCTATATACAAAACCAAGAACCGATTGAAAGTTTTCTCACTTTCTTTTCAATATACCTACTTCTTCTACTTACTTCTATATATGTAAGTTTTTATCAAAATTGCAGCAACCAGCAACATCAACCAACAACGCAAGATTAAATGAACAGTTTTCAGTTTAATGTTTTATAAAACGAGATGATTTTATTCAATACCAACAGAAAATCAATCTTTATTCCAGAAGTCAGCAATAAGAAGAACATAATGAAATCTTGCAACCTCAAAATCAACATCAAATAATGTTACCAAGTCTTGTTCTATTTTTGGCTTTAAGCTAATAACGACTAGCCTTAACCAACAATGTAATTAAGTTATGTTTTGTTTCTTGAACCAACAATGTTTCGGACTTTCGACCCTCACCAGTCATCTTCATCTTCAGAATCGCTGTATCCTTCATGATCGCTATCCTGCATCATATTGACCATCATTGCCAGAGCTCCAAGACCTGCCAAACCTGGTGGAACCTTCTTCAATGCACTCATTCGTTCTCGTTGACGCTTCCTCTTGCAATTATCACATTTGAAACCCAAGTTACCTTAAAAAACAAATCCAATGTTTAAGCCTAGCAGTTTTCGAGTCCAATGTCTTTTAATCGAGGGAAATATCTGAAATTGTTCATTCAATTTTTGGACTCTGAATATCCACTTGTGTTTTTTTTATCAAAAAAGGCTTTCTCAGGAATAGTTCTAGAAATAAATCAGTAGTAGGGGCCACTATGCTGCAAAAAAGCTTATTAAATATTATTACGAAAAAGTCTGAAAATCCTTTTTAAGAAGTCTACTAGCCAAAATTGATATTTTTAATTTTGCCTGTAATGTGCTGGGCTGCGCGTACCCCAAGCTCCAACCTTCGACAGGCAAAAATTGAAAATGTCAATTTTGGCATTTTCAAACGTTTTCGTAATAATATTTTATGTTCACTGGAGGGTCTTCTTTCCAAAAAACCAAAAATCTTCGAATTTTGGCAATTTTTATTTTTCGATGACGTCATCGTTTTATGACGTCATTTTGCCTTATTTCCTTAATATCTTCTGATATATTCATTTTCAGCTATAGGTTGTGACCTTTTTCTTTATCAGTTTTTCATGCTCTTTCGAATGGAACAAAAAATTTTCAATTTTGATGACTTTTTATTTAGGTTGCCATAGTAACCAATGACGTCAGTTTCCATGGCAACGGGTGGTCACAACCAGCCCCACCTCTCAAATGTTGATCTTCTACATTCAAGGAACAATATTTAATCATCAAATCCCTTTGCACAAGCTGCTGCACACGGGAAGCTTTTTTGCGGCATAGTGGCCCCTACTACAGTGAAAAATCATCGCAAGAAATGTTTTTAAATTCAAATGACTTCACTTACAATTATACCAAATTTTGAATGTCGAAACACTACCGTATTTATGGAGATTTTTAGTTATATCATTTGAGCATAGGTAATGTAGGAAAGAAAGTGACTTCACATTTTAGATATTATACCTTGGAACCAATGTTTGTTACATTTACCACAATGGGCCATACGATAATCACCAATACATTGACCAAAGCCTTTACATTCACCACAATGGTTATGAAATTTGCCATCACTGAGCTCTGGTTGACCTTCGCATAATCTTGTAACATAAGCTTTACCAGGCCACTCGTTATCCTCATTACCTCATCTTAAATATTTTGATCAGAGTTTTTTGAAAAGCATCTTCTTCGTTTGCACACATGTGATGTTGCGCGGCTTGTTCGTTAGGCAAAGTTTTAACACTACAATGTCTTCTTTGCGGGTACCACTTTCAAAAAACTCCGATCAAATATGGCGGATATAGCTTTGTCATGGGTTTATGAACTTTCAACTCCTTGGTGACCAACTTTGATCAAGGAAGTTAAGTTTTGAATGATGGTTTCTTAAAGACGACTATCCGAAACATCAAAAATATAAACAATTTTGGCTGGAATTCATTGGATTTTGGTGTATTTTTCAGCAATGTAGAAACCTAAGTTTTCGGGCCAAACCATGGTTTTTAGAGCATTTTAAACTGTAAATTGCCAATTACCCTCAGTTACGCCCAATACTTTTTTACAAAATACCATTACATGCTTTGGGTTTATATCAAAATACCGTAAGAATATTTTAGGACAATTTTCCCAAACAGGTACTCTTATGATCAAGTATTTTCCTTAAATGGCTTGGCTTTGTCTATATATTGGTCTTATATTTTTGTTTAAGGCCTAATTTCTTTTGAAAAAAAATTATCACATGTCTATTGTTCCATGGAAAATCCTCGATATATAAACGCTTTCTACATTACATGCCCATAAACTTATTTCAAAGCTGATAGCTCCATCAATTCAAATTATTCCAAAAGAAAATGGGCTTTTCCAGATGAACTCCGTATCCCCCATGTTGAGGATATCGGACATCCAGGGGGTTCTAAATTTCAAATGAATCCGGACATCCAGGGGGTTTCTTGATTTCATGGGTCCGGACATCCAGGGGGGGTTTCTAGATTTCATGGGTCCGGACATCCAAGGGGGGGGGACCCGTTGAGGATCTCGGACATCCAGGGGGTTCTAAATTTCAAACGAGTCCGGACATCCAGGAGGTTTCTAGATTTCATGGGTCCGGACATCCAGGGGGTTTCTAGATTTCATGGGTCCGGACATCCAGCTGGACACCCGGGACCCTCAACTTCCATGTTGAGGATATCGGACATCCAGCATCCAGGGGGTTTCTAGATCTCATGGAGACCCGGACATCCGGGGGGGGCCCGTTTGAGGATCTCGGACATCCAGGGGGTTCAGGGCCAAATATTTGAATGGAGTAGACTTTGCTATTTGGTAAGGTAAGAGTTGCGGTACGGTAAGAGTGTGAGAGGTGGAGAATATTGGTCTATTGGATATCCAAACCCCTAAAAAGTTCCGTTTTTTTGTTTTGTTTTTTTAATTTGGCAGTTGTCAAGAGTTACCACTTCATTTTCCATAAGATATTGTGGTTTTAGCTTATATTTGATCTATTTTATGATGTCTTCACACTTCAGAAGCATAATTTGCAACCGCATATCCTGACAAATAATTTAGGCGTACAAACTTTTGCGAGTAGAAATTTCGCGTTTTTCGCGAATTCTGGCCTTTTTCGCGAAAGTTGAGGTGTTCGAATATTCTTTTTTAAAGTCGAAGAGCGACCGTTTTTATCGGATTTAAGGAAAATTTTTATAATATATTCTCACTTTTACCCTCTGATTCGGAAAAGTTTATGCTCGCGAAAATCTTTTTCTCAAATTCGAGAAAGTAAATTTCGCAATTTTGCAACCTCATGAAAGTTTGTACCCCTAAAGTAGGTCTTCCAATGTCAAATAGAAGAATATAAATTTTTTGCAATATGTTTTTTTTTCTTTACATAAAATCTATGATGGAATGGACTACCGAAACAGTAACTTTAACAGTAACGTGAGGCGATCAAGTTTGGGTAATTTGTAAATACCGGGTGCGCCACAAAAAAGTTTCTCTCTTTAAAACTAATTTTCTCGAAATCTAAAAATTTTAAACGAATCATTCCTACTTCATTGGAAAGAAGAAGGATAGACTTAAATTTTGATGGGTCATTTAATGAATTCGGTACATTAGGTCGAAAGTTATGCTCAATTGAATAAAAAAGTTACTTTCGGAAAATGCTCAAAAACGTTAAAAATCGACCTATCAAATTAAACAGAAGCATAATTACATGATGCACCAGTTTTTTCGCCTCAGTCATCAAAAATGATACTTAGCTGTCTAAACGACCTTTTGTTATATAAAGGAAGGTTGAATTACATTAAAAGGAAGAAAGTTCGTCGAAAAAAGCCAAAAAATCTGGTAAAATTCATAAAAATACATCAAATATGGGTTTCGAGGTACATCCAGCCTTACATAGACTTTATCCAGTCTAGAACCAAAAATCTGTGGAAAATTTGGGTAAAAATAAATTAAAATGATTTTGATGAAGATTTAAAACCCTTTCGACCCATCAGTTTCAAAATTTATGTGTTTAATTACTGAAAAATGCTCTTGATCACGTAAAGGCTAATGTGATTGCCAAATTTAAACTAAAAATTTGATAGGTCGATTTTTAACGTTTTCGGGCACTTTCTGAAAGTAATTTTTTATTCAATCGAGCATAACTTTTGATCTAAAAAACTGAATTTGATAAATGACCCATCAAAATTTAAGTTTATCTTTCTTCTTTCCAATGGGATAGGCATGGTTCTTTTAAAAATTTAAGATTTCAAGCAAATCAGTTTCAAAGAGAGAAACTTTTTTGTGGCGCACCCGGTAGTATTATGTACAAAACTAAAAACTGAAAGCAAAAATGCTCCAAAATCCATTTAAAGCTTTTATCCATAACGCTCAACGTTCTCCCCGGGAGCGTTCTCCCCGGGAGCATACATAGAGAGTGCATGTGTAAAGTTTGATTATTATTTTTAAGGTCTCGTTTTCCATCGAGGGCCTATTTTTGCGGGCCCCGCAAGGGATCCATTTTAACCTCGTTCCCAACGTATCATCGGCTTTTCAAGGTCGTTTTTTGGCTGAAATTTGTCCAATATCTTTTTCTCAAAAATCAGGCTCCGTCACATTCGAAGGTTTACAGTTATGCATCTTGGAGAAAAGAAAAAGCTAATAAATGATAGGTAATTGGATAAGTGATTATAGAAAAGATTAAAGTAGGCCAATTTTCTTATAAAAACATGTCTAGCAACCAGTATTTCCGAGAGTATTTCGTGTCTAAACACAAACATTCTTCCAAATTATGACTTAATGTAATGAGCAAATAATGATTTATCTCGTCTAGAATTTGAGTAATTTGGTTAAGAACATCGACCTATGCTTATAAATAGTGATTCTTGTAGCTAAAGATGCGTTTTTTTGAGCCGAAAATAATTTTCTTTGAAAATCTGCTTCAGCCATCTTTTACCTACGATGATACTCTACATACTTTCATGCAAAAAATTAGACAAAATTAATGATCCAACTTTTCACAAAGTCCAAATTTGCACAATTTGCTGTTATCTAACGAACGCACTAACGCACCCACGAGCAAGTTCAACCCACGCGCACCCACGAGGGCACGAGCCCACGGACCCACGAACCCACGAACCCACGACACGCACGCAACCCACTTAATTTAGCAGACTCGAACATTTTCAGGCTGCGGAAATTCTTCAGCAAATTAAACTGAAAATAAGAACATTTATGAGAGCACATAAGGCTTAAAAAACAAGAACTAAAAAAAGATTTGACATTCTTATAAAACACGGCGGCAAAAAATGAGTTATTTTCTCCCACTGGCCTCAAATTAGCTTATTAGTGACTGTTAGGTTGTCAAACCTATAGATATTCTTAAAGGATATGATTTTGCAAAAAAAATTCAAATTTCAAAAAATTTTCAAAATTCGTGCCCAGTCCCTTTTTAGCAGTTTTTCTAAAAAATCTGAATTTAAAAGTCAGAATCAAACCTTGAATCTACTTCAGTTACAAAGAATGTAAAATTCTGCGTCAGAAAATGGGGTCACTTTTTATTCTAGGATTATCTGGTCACGAGATATCGTAATTTAACATTTTTTGGAGACTGGGACGAGGTTGCTAAATATAAAACCATAAAGTATTCAGGGGGTAAGGTCGAAAATTGTTCAAAATTCGTTTTATTGGCTTAAACAACTCGAACTTATCTATATTTTCAGCCAAACAACTTTTAAAGCCCATTTAAGGTTTATTTCTTTCTGAATACTCAGGTTAATATCGAATTTTATGAGGATTTCTACCAGAAGTAAAAGTTTAAAAGTCGATTTACTCGAAACTCTAGTTTTTGAAACATGGGACCCTATTTAAACACCCTCTTAGGGTTGTCGAAAATCGTCAAATTTGGTAGGTAGGTTCCCTATGATGAAAGAACGATTTTGAATTTTAGAATTTTTGAAATTCCGATTTCCCGATTTTTAATTAACGAAAAACCCAAATTTTACCCCCGTCTTTTAAAAAAATGTTGCCTAGCAACAAGAAAAATGCCTAAATTGAAAAAGTCTAAAATTCAAATTTTTTATTTTCACTTAGGCTTGCTTCATGCCAAATTTCAGGTCTCTACGATGTCGGAAACATACCGTATAAATACCCCTCCAAGCTTTTTCAAGCAAAATTGCCTGGTCAATCGTTGATTTTTACCATATTATATGGGCAAAACGAAAATCTAAATTTTTCGAGTTTCAGAAGGGTCTCGATAACAAGTGACCCCATTTTCGAGCACTACTCATTGAGAGCTACACGTTTTTTTTTATTAGAACCTAGTTTATAAGAACATATAGGCTGAAATTTGTCGAAAAATTAAGAACATCTTAAGAACATGCCCAGCCTCAGTTTGGAAAAAAGTGACAAGAAACTACAATTTTTTCCTCTTTTTAAGCAGTTTTAACCGAATTTAAGGGTGGATCTTCAAAAGTCGAGAGTCAAATATTGTCCAAATTTTGCCAAATTTAAAGTGCTCTTTATTTTGTATCATATTGTCGATTTAAAGTAGTCTGAAAAATTAAGAACGCATTTAAGAACATTTTAGGCTGAAAATTGCTAAAGAAATAAGCACATCCAGGCTCAGCCAAATTTTAGGTGTTCTAATAAAAAAAAAACGTGTATCGAATGGTCGTACTACCAAAGGGCTAACTGAATTTTTATTTTTTCGTTCTAAATTCGATGACGTCATCAGCTATCAAGTGACAATTCTTTTTTCAAAATTTTTTTGAAATTTATTTTGGAAATTCATATAAAGGTTGATGGTGGAACAAAAAGTGTATAATGATCAACAAAGTGGTCGAAAATGCCGCAAGTTGTATTAGGTTGCTGAGCGAGTGGGAGAAAAAAGGCCATTTTTTGCCGCCGTGAAAAGAATACTTCAAATCTTTTTGTCCAAACAGGGAACATCACGCGATCAGAAAAAAACCTTTTGCTTTCGATCATTTTTGTGGTCAAATCAACATCTTATCTTTTCTTCCCTGGTTCTCCGAATCTCAGACACTCTCTTTCGAAGATGTTTTTTTTTTTTTTCGTTTTGTGTACTTTTTGCAAAAAAACAAAAACAGCTGAAGCTCAAAAACTTGAAAAAGAAAATATCGATTGCACAATACTACACGGGAAATTAGTTAGTTTTACTTTTGCATTTCAATGGAAAAAAGCGAAGTACCGCCCAGCAAGATTCTTGGCCCTGGGGGGGGGGGTGCACTTGGACAAAACAGGTGATGGGTATGTGCGAGCCATGGGTACCCACCAAAATTTGGTGAAAATTTGCCAAAATTTGGAAGAAATTTATTGGTAAAATCTACCAAAACTTAGGGAAAAGTCTCTCTAAGGTTCCCAAAAATATCAAAATTTTGTCTCTCAAAGGGGTCGATTTTCGATTTTTCGGCTCGGATATACCCGTCACCTCGCAAACCTAGTACACCCCCCCCCCCGATTGGGATTTGTATATAAAAATTCTATTTTCACAGTGCAGGATCCCGGGAAAGGTACGTTTACCTTATCGGAGAAAAACGGGGTTATTAATTATTCAGCTAATGTTTGTTTCATTTGCTACTTGTGTTAAAAAAGTGACCAAATTGGAAATTTAAGTCGGGAAATACGACAAATTTCGAAATATTGACCGAGGACAAGTAATAATTAAAAAACAATTTGGTCGGTCAGGTGAAAGTGACGAAACAAAGTGACAATATTTTCCCCAGACTAAAGCTAAGGCTACACTAGAGCTATTTTCTGCAATCCTTGCATTGCAGCCGCCAGGAGTGTAAAATAGTTTAGCCACATAAAACAGAAATTTTATTACTTTATTTTGCAAATATTGCCAAAAGAAGAAAATTCGTTAACAAATTCGATTGCTCTCGTTCATTTTTTTCTTTCCGGAAGTAATCGAACAAACTATCAAAACATTCGAAAATATATATTTTTAACAATGGAACAAAATAAAAAAACAAATTCGAAGAAAAAATCCTTTTTTTATTTTATTTCAATCTCTTTTATCACCAAGAACTGGTATATATAAAAATTTGTCCTCTAGATATATGGATTATCTACAAGTTTTCGTTTTTCATAAAAAAAAAAGAATGATTGAAATTGCAGACATGCTGCAACCATAGTATAAGAAAGCCGCGGCTGGAATGATAACATCTGAATTTCTGTTGTTCTATCTCTGTCGTATTTGATGACTATTTGTTGATCAAGAAATCAGTAATGT
The DNA here is from genome assembly GCF_902728285.1 of Clytia hemisphaerica. Lineage (NCBI taxonomy): Eukaryota > Metazoa > Cnidaria > Hydrozoa > Leptothecata > Clytiidae > Clytia > Clytia hemisphaerica. The sequence goes on from NW_027103319.1 coordinate 398,873, forward strand.
AGCATCTTTAATGGTAAACTTTATTGCTTTGTCGTTAATAATTACTTGTCAGTGCGTTTTAAACATTAACGATATGCCCTTGATATTACACTTGCATTATAAAATCATTGTAAAGGAGAGATCAACAATAAGAATTTTAAACAAGCACAAAACGGCTGGGCTGAAAGAACTCAAAAATTAATAAAGTGCCTCGAATGCCTTCATAATATTTCAGTGAAATATTTTTAGAAATCAATAAAAAAGTACATCAAGTACCTTCAAAATTTATCATTCAAACTGACAGGAAAGTTGTCATCTTGAATATGGTTATTATAATTTCAATTTTGGCAAAAAAACCATTGCTTCCACAAATACCCCTAAAATATGTCCAAAATTAGTTCAAGTGTTCTATTGGGTACAGATTCAAAGATATAATTAGCAATAAAAAAGCTTTTTGTAAAGGAGAATAAGGGAAAAATTTCAAAAACTATCTACCAATAATAAACTGAGCATCTTGATGTTCTTATAAAGCTCGGAGACAGAGATGGAACAGCAATTAACTCAAAAGACAATGCGGTACATATTCCAGCCGCGGCTTTCTTATACTATGCTGCAACAAAATAGATCAGATCAAAATTGGGCATCAAAAGTTAGAACACGAAAACTGACTTTTCTTAAGCAATCTCAAGCAAAACAGAATTTTTACCTCCCAAAATTTTTAAACACAACGGTGAAGCACACACCTTCCCGGGTGATATTTGAATTACGGGAAAGGTGTATTTTCTGTGAAATTGACAAAATATAAATCATAAAAAAACTATGAAATAAAAATTACTTCTCGAGAGACCAGTTTAATGCAGATAGGAAAACCAATTTTGTTTCTAATTATTTTTTTCATGATCAAAATAGTCAAAAATAAGAACGGAAGATTGAAAAGAAAATAATACAACCGGTACAACTATACCAGACTATACTCCTTTTTGTAAAAACAATTTTACAAGAAGTTCAAACTGGCCAAAAAATAAGAATAATTCAAGAACAAGCCCAAGGCGGGGCTGTATAGGTCCAAATCACAAATCTGTAAAAGCTCGAGGGGGCTAGATTTGAAACCTTGGAAGGATTTTCAACAAAGGTCAATGGTGACTACGTTATAGTTTCTCCCTTTTGAGAGATGAGAAATAACTTTTCACGGTTCTTACAAAAACAGGGTGTATAAGGCTCAGTCTTTTGGAAAAAGTACAGTTTTCGCCTTTTTTCCGTCATTTTAAAATTCTTTAACTAAATATGTACAGTCTAGTCGGATTTCAGAAATGGAAGTTTTTTTTTGCATTCAAAAAGGTTGCCGATAATTTTCAAAAAACCGTACCTCTTGAGATTTTCTGATACATAGGGTGATGGAAGAAAGATGAAATTTTACGAAAGCATTTGTAAAAAAAATATCTATCGGGCAAAATTTTCATATTTTTCAATTGAAATCACCCAAAATTGGCGACAATATTGACGTCAAAACTTAAATTTTTGGATTCAAAAAAACTTCCATTTTCGGAAGCCGACTAGACTGACGTATACAAACACTAAAAAATATCGTTTTTAAAAACACTATTACTATTTTAAACGCACTATTACAATATTGTTGTTAAGTAGTGGAATAATCGCAAAGCGTGTTCCAAGCTATCATAATCACCATGGACAAGATGGGAAAAAATTATTTCAATTGTTCCACTGCGTCTTTTGAAGTATACAACGTAAGCCAGGATAAACAAAACTTGAATACGGGATCACTTTCATCAAGATGTCCGTGATGTCATTAGCTATGATAGTGTTCAATGCACGTTTAAGATGGTAGTTCATGCGCGTATTCATCTCGGGCCAAAAGCGTTCAATAACGTTGTTTTTCGTCGAAGTTGTCATGCGAAAAGGTTCAGAAGTACCAACAAGCCTATGGTGTGACATAATAGTTTGAGCGAAACTGACAAGACAGAATTCTTGACCATGGTCCATACGCACTTGTTCCCATACACCATAAGTTAACATAGCTGGTCTAAAAATAAATTCGTAAATTAGTATTGGGTTTTTTAACGGCATTGAAGCGTACTGAGCGTAGCCTGTTATAAAACGAGAACATCATCATCACCATCAATCATTGCAATCGTGCATCCGTATCTTTGACCAATTTTCTCGTTTTGGTCGAAATGACATTTGAAGCCAAAGTAAGGCGCAAAGTACCGATACAGTTACTGAAGTTTAAGGTATATTGTATTTGTCATCTAAAAAATCAGAAATTTTTATTTCAGGTTATTTCAAGTTTTGGTTCTCTCAAACAGTCTCAAATTCTTTGTGTTTTTTTCAAACCACATCTCGGCTACACTTTTTTTTTAAAGAACAATTTTACAAGAACAGTGAGGCTCAAAATGGCCAAAAATTCAAGAATATAAGCCCAAGGCTGAGTTGTCTGTTTTTTGTCGAAAATGGGTCCAAATTAGGTAAAATACGGAAAAAAAAGGAAAATTAACCTAAAATACCTAAAAAAAATAAGAACAAAATAAGAACAGTTAGAGGCTGAAAGTGCTAAAAATTAAGAACAGCTTGAGCCTCATGTAGGGCTAGCCCTATGTAGTAACTGGAGAAATACAAAAATATCATCAGTATACTCCGGTAAAAAAGTAATGAAACCCCTCAACCACCAACACACCAAAAGATCTTTAAAACTATTTTAATATTTTTTGATTTTTTTTCTCTCATGGTGAAATCGTGAAATGACCTCAAACGAAAAATATGTAAATAATAGAACTATGTGCCTCATGCAAATAGTAGACTTATTGTTACTTTCGGAAAGTTATAAATAGACTTAACCATCTCTTTGACTCTATGGAGGAGAGTGTCTATGAGTTTCATATTTTCTTTTCAAATCACGAAGATTGACATTGATTGACATGTTCATGGACATTCAAAAGATATTGTAAAATAATAATAAAACCATATTTGGCAAAACCAAGTTTTCCAACTTTGATCTTTCGAAACGTAGTGTAAGATAGCAAAACGCAGTGCAATGTAGCAAAACGTAGTGTAATGTACCAAAACGCAGTGCAATTAAGTATAAAGCATAATGTCTAGAACACAAAAACTTAATTGGCCGCAAAGGTACACTCATGGATACCCTGCCTCGAAGTATAAAGAGGCAAAAAAAGGGTTTTCGAAAATAGAGTTGAAGTTCTTTTATTATTGCAGAGGTAGACAAGAGTCCCGGGGGGGGGGGGTACTTAGGCAAATGGAGGGTACGGTATGTGCCGCCCTTAAGGGTACCTTTTTTGGACTTCCAAAGTCCCGCGAAGGGTCGGAAAAATCAGAAAATCAGATTTCAGTCCCGGTAAGGGTCGGAAAAATAGGAAAATTTCAACTTTTTACCCCCTGAAAAATCGAAATTTGTTCAAAATTGGTCAAAATAGTCCCGCTAAGGGTCGTAAAATTCCCAAAATTTTCCTTTGTTTTCTCCTTTTTAGTCCCGGTAAGGGTCCAAAGTTCGAAAGTCGGGCGGCACCCCCCCCCGTCAGCTCGCAACCCTAGTGCCCCCCCCCCCCCCGGGACAAGAGTAAAAGGTTTTACAACTCACACAAAACTACTGTTTACACAATTTCTCACTTGATTTTATGTTAAAAACAGAAAAGACGTATTTAAAAATTATCCTTTTGTGAAAAGTATTGATATGAAAAAAGTCACTTTCTATAACAAAAGATAAAGATTTTCATTGAAATAGAAACAAATCATAAAGAGCTCTGGTTGGTCAGTTATCAAAGAAATGTTCCGATTGGCTAAATTTTCTCAAAAAGAATTTTTAAACAGATGACTCTGATTGGCTTAGACAGGGCAAACTTGATTAGATTTTATTGAAGACATTGTTACCATTGTTATGAAACGAGACAGAGGGACCTTTGTAATAAATGAAAAGCCACAACTATAAACAAAAGAAACCGGCTTGGATTGTCTAGAGTTTAAAAGTCATTCGAGAAAATAAAGACCCCTTAGAAAAGGGCTAAACTTCGTTTCAAGCGGTCCACCCCACCTTAGAAAATCTTTTTCTCTGATAACAATTTTTGTCGTTCTTTTTATCAAATGGATCAGAGGCTCAAAAGACTAAAAACATTGAATTTAAGCCGAAGGCTAGAAGTGAATCTTTAATCTTTCCCGGGCAAGAGAAAGTGTTCCCTTAACCAAAGACTTTGCCTTAACAATTTTCGCTGACAATGAATGAAGGATTGAATTTAGTGATATCATTGTTTCCGAGCAGTCATTTTTTCGAAATCTAGCGATAAATGTTATTTTCAATCTGGCGTTTGTATGAAAACCACGCGGGCCGCGCAACTTTGGTAGGATTTAACTTGCTTCAAATCCTACACGTTTTTTTTTTATAAGAACGTCAAAGATTTTCGAAGCCTTCGGATGTTCTTAGTTTTTTGGATTTGAAGCCTAAAAATGTTCTTAAAATGTTCTTATTTTCAGCATTTTTGAGCATTTTGATGTAATTTCTTAAGAAATTGCATGTTTTTAAGTCTCCAAAGCCTTAGTATGTTCTTAGAATGTTCTTAAATTTTTGGGCTCGAAGCCTTATGTTCTTATATAGTTTGTTCTTATAAAAAAAAACGTGTACCACGCAGATTCACTTCTAGCCTTCGGCTTTACTTCATTGACTAAAAATCAAGATTTTTTTAAGAATAGCGCTCAGCCTCAAATTCTGGCCGGAATATTCATGAGTTCTGTTGAGAAAATTTTGATTTCGTGCCTCTCATTTTGGTTCTACTATGTTTGTGAGCGTTTGAGAAGAAGTATATCTCAGGAAAAAATCTTAATTTTTGAGATGAATTCCAAGGCGAATTCAGGTTAAATGAGGCTCATCTCGATTTATGTAATTTTTATTAAAAATAGTGTACCAGTTTTTGGATTTTGTTTACGATAAAAGGGGCCAAACTTAGTGATTTTTGGTGTTTTCTTCTCTCAAAAAAGGTATACGAGATTTTTTTGAGTGACTCGAAAAAGTAAAAACTGCTCAAAGTCATCTGGAAATATTTGATAATTTTTTTTCGTCATTTTTTCTGACGAATTATTTACCGTTGACCCATATTTTGGAGAAATATCGTGACTTGACAGAAAAATATCGTGACAATGGAAGCGGTACAAAAAAGAAGTCTAAAATGTTCGAAATGGATTACTTGGTTATTGCATCGCCGACAGAAAGAAAAATCGTGACATGAAAGAAAAAATATCGAGACAATAGACTTTTTGGAAGACACGACATCTAAGCAGCGTGTTTTTAAAAACGTATTGGCAGTCAAAAAGTTTTTGGACAGAGACTAATTTTCTAATTTGAAGTTTTTTACAAATTTGAGCTGAAAGTTCCCTTAAAAACACTCCCCTAAACACAAAATATGAGAAGCAAACAAAAGTCAAAATACTATCTTACTCAAACAGGTTTATTTAGGATTCTTCAATAGCTTGACAGTTTGATACTCGTGACCTAAAAACTCCCCTTTCCATTTCAACCGCCATTTCATTTTATTGCAAAACAAACAAAAAGGCCTGAACGAGACTTTATCTGATATTCCGATGGCGTATTGGCGGCCGCCCACGCTTTGCTCTACTAAAGGAGCGGGCCAATATCCCATCGGAGAGGGATAGTAGTCATCCATTGATGTGCCGACAAGCTGTGATTGGTTATTTGTCTTGGTTATGGACGAAAAATGCATAATATTCCGTTTTAGGCCTAAAAATGTTCGTTAAATGTTTCTTATTTTCAGCATTTGTGTGTATTTATTTGGTGCAATTTCTTAAGAATTTTAGACCTCGAAGCCTTCTGTTCTTATGTGTGTTCATTTATGCCTTATGCGTTTTTGCATTATGGACGTTTTACCAGTTGTATTGCGTTATGTACTATACATTATATGCATTATGGGTTATGTATTATACATGCATAATGTGTTTTTGATATTGTGCGATGAGGTTAGTAGAAACCCTCCACCCCAAAAACAAAGTTTTGGTGCCGGCATTTCCCGACTCATTCAAGAATCCGACTCTCGACTCAAGATTTCCGCGACTCATGACTCAAGCTTTCTGACTCGTGACTCGTGAGTCATACTGGTCATACCTAGACTTAGCCGGAATGGAGTTTTGAAAACCCGAGAGTAAAGTAGACCCGAGGGTATTAAGGTTGGCGGATAAGGGGTATGTGCGGACAGGACCTTCGAAAATCGAGCCTTAGAGAGCATTGACGTAATAATAAACACTGGGTAGCTTTTTAGAGAGAGACCAAATTTTACAAGATTTTAGAAAATCGTAAATTTTCCTACCCTAGAGAGACTTACCGTGAAAATCACAGCTCAAAATCATATTTAGCCTTACGGGCTAGCCGTTACGGCTTTTTTTTACGCAGTTTTTGGTGAGGTACTCGCTGAATCATATTCTGACCTGTGATGACAAATCGCAATTCTATTCATTGCGCATCAACACAAACAATAAGTATGTTCTGAAAAATGACATTTTATAGAAATATGTCATCAACGCTTTTAAAAAAGAGTCAGCGAGAATCATAACATAAAGAGCTTTCTATTATTAAATTTCGATTCCATTGAAGTAAATTACCATTATTGATAGTTTAGTAAGTACTATTATACACTTGGGAATCATGTAGAAGATTTCTTTTGAACGAAACTCATTTCAATTACACTTGGAGGTTTCTGGGGAATTCATCATGTGTACTGATACAATCTGCTAGACATTAATATGGTAATATTTGCTCTTCATCTTTGATTCTTTTGATGGTGATTAGATTGACACATGCGCCATAAAATTTCTACACTCGGTGGTCAGAGGTCAGATATTTTCTTTGAAAACTCGGCATCTGATACTCAGGGTAAGAGAGACTTAATTTGAACATTTCTGTTTTTTGTAACAAATATTTAAAAAACCTTCATAGAAGTTTGTTTACTTTGCGGGTTTTCGATTGTTCCCACCAAATTCCCGTACGCGGCTTTTTTCTTCTTTTCCACTTTAAGGCAAAATTGCTCCTATGTCTTGCGTTAAAAGAATAGTGGTTTGGAAATCGAGACTACTTTACGATACTTTAATCGGATTTGATTTTTGCGAGATTAAATTTCGCGATCTCGCGAATTTTTCATTTTGCCATAATCGCGAAATTAAAACTCGCGAAGTTAAAACTCGCGAAAACGCGTGAGATTGCTGAGTCGCGAAATTAAATCCATTACGAAATTTTTAAAAACAAATTTTCGGCAGAGAATCCAGACAAAACTCTCTATTTGTGGTAAAAATGGCCATTTTAAGCTGCTCTGCGGCTCCTCTTTGCGAAGTTAAATCCACGTAAAATTTTTCAAAACTCTGACTCACGAAATTAAATCCAAAAAATTTCGCGCGAGATTTAATCCGATTAAAGTAAATGATTTTCCGGCAACACACTTACCCGACGTTTGCGACGAAGGAGACGTCTAGTATCTTCTATTTTCGGATGTGAACTTGGAAATTCATAAATAATCTTGATAAATCTTTGCACTACGAATTGATGTAAAATTCTATAGCGTTTCTAATAGCATTTCAATTGACCGTCCTAACTGAGAAGTTGAACCATTCAATTCATACCTGCGTAACTATGATTGGCCAAAATGGATCCGACTTGCGACTCATTATTTGGAAAATCTTGCCAAAATTTTCTAATTTGGTATTTTCTCAACCCTACTGGGACCCATGGCGATGAATGAAAAGAAACCTGTCCAGTGGAACATCCGCGTATCGCTTTTTACCCAAATCTCCCAGGAATAAGACACTTTCCCGTTAACAAAATGAACTTATGTCATCAAAAGATCCGTATGGGCTGGAAAAAAATGAAAAATTAACAACGGGCATTTATTAGGAACCTCAGACTGAATAAGTTGATTCAGGTATCCTCTTAGAATCACTCACTGTTTCCAGTACCTAAATCAAATATATATGCGTTAAAATATGTCCTTTACAACTGGCACGCGGGCACGTCAAATTTTGGAGGGCACGTAGGCACGTGGGCACGTCGAGGCACTTGGGAACTTGGGCACGTCAAGGCACGTGGGAACGTCAAAAAAGTAGGGCAAGTGGGCACGCAGGGCACTTCACTTATCAGACTCCCGGTGTAAACAGTGGAAACATAAAAATTGGATGAGTGTCCACGGGGAATCAAAGTTACGAAAATTGCACGTGTCCGCAAGGGTCACAGAAGACAGAAGTGTGTCCGTTGTCCAGGGGGTCAAAAGCAGACACCAGAAAAAAAAACGTACACCCACAAAAAAATTTTCAGCCATAATCCAAGGGGTAATATGGTAAATATAATGTATAGCCTATAGCTAAAACTACGTTGAGGACATACACAAGGAAGGGGTTCAGATTCCTTCCGGGAAAAATCATTGGCGTTATTAAGTAAGAGAGGTAAGGCCCTATTCATGTTGAGGATATAGGACATCCAGGAGGGTAATGTTATTTCTTTTCACAAGAGACGTCCTAGAGGATGGGGAAAATTTAACCTTGAAATCCAAGGGGTTGGAGAAAAATAGGGCTTGGACATCCCGGAGTTTAACAATTTTGAAAATGGATATCCTCAACGTGGGGGGTACGGATTTTAACTGGAAAAGCCCAATACAGCTTCGATCTATATCGAGGGCCTGTTTGTTTTTCACAAAATCAACTTCATGTTCTTTGCCTTAAGAAAAGCTTCAAATCTGGAAATTGATGTCAATAAATTTCATTGAATTTACAATAATGGGAAGTATTTTAAGAACTCTCGAACAACAACAACAATTTAAGTCCAATAGCCAATTGGGAACCTTTCGCCTTTCCAACTGTGAATTTTGTATAAAGCCATACAATATACTCGATGAATGCATTTATTGATAAAAAGTACTAAAGGTATTTGGACTAGTTTTCATAACCGAAGTTGTTTTTTCATTTCTATAGAAAGTTGTTGTCTGTTCTGTCACATTATTTGACAACTAGGCTATACCAGAAATATTTCACATAATTTGACAACCAGGCTATACCAGAAATACTTCACACTCCCCACGATCACTGACCTTTATATACCCTGGACCAAGTTTATCTCGGCAATCAAAGATGGTGGATATAGCTTGGTCCAGGGATATATAAAGGTCAGTACAGTACCCATGATGGGGAGGTGTTATACAGGGTTACTATGATGATAAGGAGATAAAATACAGGGATGGAGTGTTTTAGTTTTCGAATATTAGAATCTAGGGGGTTACCGTTGAGAAAAGGAACTTTAGATCGAACAAAGAATCTTCTTGCAGTATGGGTAGAAATTTACTCACTCTTTGCAGAAATTGCTTACCCGTAACTTTAGATCGAAAATAGCTCCTTCGGGAGTATGGGTGAAAATTTACACTCTCTTGTCTCCTACACTGTACGTACCTCGTAAATCCCCATTTTAAAAGTTCTTGCCTCTCAGACGAATTTCCGTCCAAGTGATACAAGGATTTTCCGTGTCAAAGTTTTGCATAGTCCACCAAAGTTTAAAGAATATGTGCTAAATATTTACACGTTTTTTTTTTTATTAGAACACCTAAAATTTGGCTGAGCCTGGATGTGCTTATTTTTTTAGCAATTTTCAGCCTAAAATGTTCTTAAATGCGTTCTTGATTTTTCAGACTAGTCTAAATCGACAATATGATACAAAATAAAGAGCACTTAAATTTGGCAAAATTTGGACAATATTTGACTCTCGACTTTTGAAGATCCACCCCTAAATTCGGTTAAAACTGCTTAAAAAGAGGAAAAAATTGTAGTTTCTTGTCATTTTTTTCCATACTGAGGCTGGGCATGTTCTTAAGATGTTCTTAATTTTTCGACGAATTTCAGCCTATATGTTCTTATAAACTAGGTTCTAATAAAAAAAAAAACGTGTACTGTCTTAAATCCATTTTCCGATTCAGACGAAATGTAAGTAAGTCTGCGACCGCAATCGGAGGCGACCCGAAGGCTCCTCTTTCGATAGCTATCTACCAGAAGGTAAGGGAAGGCATTACTCTTTCTCCCTGGATTGCTCCACTTACCTTTGATCCTTCTCTTAATTGCTGAGCATCAAGCAGAGAGGCATCAAGTACCATTTTGGAAATCTTTGGTATGACCCGGCTGGGGGTTGAACCCCCAACCTTGCGCATCGTAGCCGGATGCTCTACCACTGCGCTACGGTCGCAGACAAAAACTATGCTTTGACCACTGAATTGTATACAGTATCTATGATTTCTAATTATCTTCAACTTATTTTGACAACCGTTTTAGAAACTGATTTGTTTGTGGTCTATGTAAATTAAAATATTTGAACTATCTGATAGAACCTTATCTTGCCCTTCCGTTATCTTCATGCTCTCCATTGACCTATAACAATGGTTTTTTCCCATGTCATTGTGATTTTCCTATCATCGTGTGTTATAGTTGTGTGTTCTAGGTGATCTTCTTTTCTATTGTAAACTCGAAAAGTACTTTTCTAATTATTATGGAGCGGCAATTCAGTCAAAACAGGTTCCAGAATCCAAAAATATAAATCAAAATAAAAGCTTGCATTATTGGATCTATTGTTTTGCAAGTTTTTGATGCGTTAAATGTCAATTCATCTTTTTGTTAGCGACAAGTGCTTTTGTCCTATATTTCATTGCTTCTAAACAGAACGATTTTTTCATGTAAAGCTTTATCTCATCTAGCTTTTTCCTCTGTCGCCTAGACCCCCTGGAGGCGTGTACTCTTCTTTATATTGTGAACCAAAAAGATTGAAAATATTCATAAAAAGAATAATAAATTTCTACTTTTACGGTCAGTCTGTGCCACTAACTCGATCGGGAAGATTCTTCCGAAATGGGAAGAACCCTCCCGAACGGGAAGAACTTACTCTATTTTTTTCTGCCCGTTTTGGAAGATTCTTCCTCTTTGGGAAGTTGAAAATTGACTGAATCTCGGCGAATCTGTACGATGACCGGCGAAAGTTGAAAATTTTTGGAGGTGAAGAAGCATCAAATTTTAAGGTTTTTCACCGAAAGAAAAGTAGACTTTACCGTAGAAATCTTGTTGAATTGTGAAAAAACTGCGTAAACTTCCCAAACGGGAAGTTCCAATCAGATCGAGTTTTCCTTAGTTTCTCGCTTCTTCCCGATCTGGAAGTCCGTTAACCCGTTTGGGTGTTAAGTTAATTTCCCGTTCGGGAGGATTCTTCCCATTTCGGAAGAATCTTCCAATTTTGGAAGAATCTTCCCGATCGAGTTAGTGGCACAGACTGACGGTTGCATACACAGATGTTAAAGAACAGACTAGACAGAGAGAACAAAGAATTCGCTAACATCAATGCTTTACAAGTTTGTTTTTTTGGACAGTTGTTTCTTAAGTGAAAAGGGATCTGGAACTCTAGGTAGTTGCATGCAAAAGACCTATTACTAAGAAACGAAACTTAGAGAGATCGCCAGCAACCCAGCCGAGTTTAACCGTGGATAGTGGAACCATTGTTTTCCAAATCACTTGATTTCCAGAATATTCGATTCTCCAAAACATAATTGATTTTCCAAAACATTCGATTTTCCAAACTATTTGACTTTTTGTCATGGTTTCCAACGTAACCGAAACGAATTCAACAACGACAATGAATATCACACAGCAAATGTATTGTGTTCAAGTTATGGATGATATTGAAGAAGCTCCGAGAAAAGTTCGTATCTTTTTAACCATTCCTTTCATCCTTCTTGGTGTGATCGGTGTTCTTTCAAACACCTTGGTTATTTGGTTGGTCACCAAAACCCGTCAACTCTCAAACCAATCCACTAGACTGATCTTTATCCTGTCTATTTACGATTTGTTTCATTCTGTGATCGCAAATACCGGACATGCCTTATATATCGGACAAAGTGAGTATCTCCCGTGTATAACAAAAGGAGTTATATTAATAATGAATATATTTTTGGTTTCAAGCCAGTTTACCTTAATCACTGTTATCGCTTTTGATCGATTGATGCGTGTTCTATGGATACAAGAATATTCCACAAAATTCAACGCAAACAGATTCAAAATAGCATTGGTTATTCAATCAACAATAGTCTTAGTCATAACAATAATATGGATTTTTGGATTATCGGTAAAATGCCCTGACAAAGCTTTATCTATGACCAACCCAATCAATTCTTTCATTTACGTTTTAACCATAGTCTTCTACTTAATATCTATCTACAAATTACGAATGGCTCAAAGGAACAATAATGTCTTTAGGGGCACACGGAAACTCACTCGAATGGCTTCAATTTACATCGCTATCTATCTTTTCACCAACATCCCCTTATTAGTTGCGTCTCATATTTTGAAGAAAATGGTACTACTCAAATCGGATGAACTATGGTTTTCTAGTATACATATGTTTGGGTCCCTATTACTCCTCAACATTAACGGTATTTTCAATGCGGTGGCATTTCTAGCCAAAAACCGTCAATGTCGGCGATTATTGAGACAATATTACAGAAGATTAAGCTCGTTTATATTCAGACATCGGTCTCAGATCGAGGCTGAACAGAGAGTACCGATCCCTCAAATACAAGAAGTTCCTATAAGAGACGAACCTGGTTGAATGAATCACTTTATATTTTGATTTTCAAAAACGCAACGTACTAAAATTGGATTGAAAATTGGATTGAATTTTGGTTATTAGCGTCGGCTGCAACATTGTTTCTTATATGTCTTATATAGTTTTTTCTTATAAGAAAAAAGATTTATAAAATATTTGTCTCTTTCAAGATTTAATAAACTTTATGCTCTGAATTCAAGCCCTTCATGTTTTCTTGCTGCCTAGCCCTTTTAAATTGTCTTCTTTCTTTAAAATCTTTATAGTTCGACCGATTATCAGGTAGATTGATTATATAGTCAAGATTTCTGTTATGACGGGAAAATCGTAATTTTTTTCTTTGTATGCGAAACAACACAGCAGAGCCTAAACAACAGTGGAAAATAAGACGGGTTTTCATGTTATTTTATCTATTTTTCTACTTTCAGCTGATAACTTGAGTGTCGGTTCACCAAGTATGCCTTTAACCAGTGTTGGTATGTTCAAAGAATCGCGACCAACACCTGACATCTACCCTTCTTCTGGTATTCACAATCACCAACAACAAGAAGCGGTTGCTCGCTCTCTCGAAACTCCCACTTTTGACATCTCTGCTCAACTAGCTGGAAACTTGTCTAAATCTGCGCCTCAGCACTCGCCTGAGTTCCGACAAATGAACGAACAAATGCGTGGATTTCAAATAAGTAAACCTCCACCCCAACAAACACAGCCTAGTGCTCCGCAAGTCTTGATGCAGCAACAGGTTAATAACGCCCAACAACCGCCCTCTATGAGATCTGGCATGTGGTTCAAATCACAACCCGTTCATGCTGACAACATGTTAGCTCAACACCCCGCTCAACACCGACCACCTCCCGCCCAACAAAGAGGCGTTCAACAGCAGGGTGGAACTTTCAACAACGCCCTCTCTTTTGGCTCTATTGTTATGGAAACTTCACCTATGCACAACAACTTCATAACACCTAAACCGCCCCAGCCTGCTCAACATTTCGTCTCACAGCAATTCATGCCTCAAGCACCGCACCAGTCTAACTTCGGTGCCATTGGTCAAAATATCCGCCAAGCTCCACCTCCCCAGCAATCAATGGCTCCTCAAAGTGCATTGATGCAGCAGCCGTTTGGTGGCTCACCGGCAGTGGCACAACGGTCTTGGAATGGCCCACCTCCGGGAATTCCAGATCCTATGGGAGAGTCTAGGGTATGTCGTGTTTAATATTAAGACACTATAAAAAAAGAAATATGTATTGGTGTAGTTCCATTGCCACTAAATATCATCTGCTATTTTAACAGGATGTCTTTTTAGGGCACTAATTTGAAAAAATGTTGTCAGAAATTTAAATGTTTAAAACCTAGTAAAAATCTTTAAAAACTATTTAGATTTTGACGGTTCTGGTAACATTGCTTTTCTTCAACAGTGTCAATGGGCTATTCCAAAAAAAAATAGTACCCCCGATGTTAAGGAGGCCTTTTTTGCCTTGGATTTTTTTCTCATTTTTTGGACTTCCCTGGATTTTCGACCTAGTTTTTACCGACCACCCTGGATTTTCCACCTCATATTACTGACTGGATTTTTATACTCGAATAAGACAGACCCCTTGAATTTTCTATTTTCCAGACCACCCTGGACGTCACATCTCCTCAACATGACGGGGGGGGGTTACAGATTATTTCTTGAATAGCCCAATGATACGGTTTTATGTGATTTTGTGATTATCTTTTTTTTCTTTTTTTTTTTTAACATAAAATTTTCTTTTTTTCGCACATCAAGCAGAGTATTTGGACATCAACGTTCGGTATGGGACAGAATGAAATCTCACCATTGGAACAATTGATCAAAGACCAAAGGAGACATCAACAACCAAGATGAAGCAGAAGAAGAAGGAGATGAATTGGAAGAAGAAACCTGATGAATTATTTTGGAGTTAAAAATATTGACGATGAAGCGGTAATTGATACACAAGAACAAAATATTGGTGTTTATACAATGTAAGCTTTTAAGAATAAACACATTTTCGATGTTGTTGAGTATTGAGATGAAGTGCTTTGAATTTTGATTATAACAGCTTTGTTTAAAAATGCTGGAAAATTCACACACGCTTTTATCGGCAGTATTGATACTTATGGTTACACTTTAATAGAGGAAAGTTAACCGTTAAAACTCTTGACATGGACCCTCTTTGCTAAAAGACTTTTGTTTGGAAGATCTACATATACAACCTGGTTGGAATCTCAAGAATATGTATCATCTTTATGATGTAATCTTTTTATGATGTTACAACTTGTTTATTTGTTTGATTGGTATAATCTTGAAAAGCAATGTTGTTGATTTGATTGCGGTGGCTTGTTGTATGATATAAGTCTGGCACCGGAGCATTGAGGGGACACTGGGGAATTGAAATGTAAAAACTTTTAAAACGACATGGGTAAATTTTATGGATGGAATTTTGAAACTGTTTATTATGAAATGATGGTGAAACGTTATATAGTTAAATTATATGTTATAGTTACTACACAAACTTGCCACTATACTATATTATACACCGATGATATTATCGCGTAATATGTAATATGCAACGTTTTTTTGTATTGTAGGAAAAAAGTTTAATGTTTTTTTATGATGGTGTGACAAAAGGAGCTGGCCTATATATTGTTTGGTATGCGAATTAAGGAAAGAAGTAAAATTTAATTAATTGTTATAATAAATATCCTTGAATGAAATTAAAAACAAAAGAATGTTGTCTCCCCCTATGTTTCGTTTGACGTGTTCAAAACAAAAATTTACCCCCCCCCCCTCTTATCGTGGAGGCCACTTATTTTGCCAAGAGCGGGGTGTTAAAAAAAAACAGGATAGTCTGACATAATATCTTGAAAATGCAAAAGTCTGGTCGTGGTCTCTAAAATTTTGGGCAAAATTCTGGTAATTTGACCAATCAAAATGACGTTCTCAACTTGTGGAGTATAATTTTTTCTGAAATAGCTTAATCATATAAAAGTTTCATTTGTCTTTCGACATTCTTTTTTAGCGTTTTTAATTAAATGAGAATTTTTATTCTGTCTATATCACATGAGACCGTCTTAATTAGTTTGATGAAATTTCACTTAATGAAAATCCAACATTTTTGATATATTTTTCGATTCAAAAAACAGACCGACATATTTTTTGTCAGGTTAAGTTTTTTTCATTGGAACACAACATTATTTTTAGGATGAAAAAAGGTACTTGAAAATTGTTTTCCATAAACCTACCATTGTTGTTGCTTGTAAGTGGATTCAGATTGTTAAAACTTAATTTTGTTGCAATGGCAGTGTCATCTCTACAATATATAAACAATCATAATTGTTCTTATAAAAACACTTCATATGATGTAATAGTCAACTCAATTTTCCAATATTAACTTAATTACCATTGAGACCATTTATCTTTGTATTTCTTTTTTAAATCGGCACTCTTGCAAAATTGGAATTTATAAGTTGAGAGTACTCATGCATCCCCCTATATGCATCCCCCTATCTTAAAAATTTTTCGAACCCGTACTAACTACAACGGTGGTTCACAAACCGTTTAATACCAAAAAATTCAAATTTATATGGTAAGAAAGGGTATAAAATGGCGCCACAGGCAAAAAAATTGCCATTTGCATTGCTATTTGGTGGACTATACCCAATTCTTTGACCAATTTAGGATATACATATTTTTACCAAAAAGTTGTTATCCCCTATTTATATTTAATACCCCCTAAAAACTCAACCCCCCATTCTACATTTTTTACCTCCCCCTCCTATAAAGCCTTTCTTGAAAAGTTGGATGCCCCCTTAAAGAAGGAGGGGGGTTTACACTATGTTTTAGTTTGTTCAAGTTTAACAAAAAAATTACTTTTTTCCTTACCTGAGCTAATAAAAACAAAGCCACCAATTTACTGATGTGGACACGATCGGGATCATTCTCGCCTACCAAATCGTCTTTAGATGGCAGACTGTAAATGTACAGTGGAATGAGTAAACGGTTCACCATGTGATCTGTTAAGATCATGTTGAGAACATCGATTTTGAGAAGGAGAATGTCGTTTAGGTAATGTAGGTGATCCAAGTGATCAGCTGTGTTGGCCTTCAGTTTGTCGTATTTGAAATGGCTAAATGTGAGATGAAAAAAATACCTTATACAGTACAGTCTCAAAACAAAAAGTTGAAAATTTTCACAGTTCTCAAAAAATATTGCTCGCTTCAAAGGTTGAGGGTTTTCAAATAATTAAGATAGAAATGCCATGGCAACTTTTTGGCCAATTTTATTTGGGGCATTCTTGTGAAGTATTCTTACAAAAGCGTGTAACTAGCAGTATTCATCCGGATTCTTAAGCCGGAAAACCGTAATGAGTAAATAGACAGATAAAAAAGTTACATAAAAAGAACTCAGTTGATTCTTGTTTTTATCCTGTACCTATCCTGTCCTTTTTATCGTCTTTTCTGGTTTCACCTAGCCAGAATACTTAAGTGACTGTCTTACTTTTGTTCTAATGTAATAACTCGAGAATAGCCAGATCCCTTTCTCTTTTTTAAAATACATCGATTAACATCCTACTATTGCTTACACAACACTTTTAAAGAAAAGAAGAACCCTTGCCCACCGACGGGATGTGCCGCTGAGGTTTGAAAAATGAACCCTACGTGGGACTGATATGCCAAAATTTGCGAAAAAAGTGGCCTTGAACGGGACTGAAGTTCCAAAATTGTTTTAAAATTTCCCACTTTTTTCCCCAAAGTCCCCCCAAAACGTACCCTATGGGAGACTAATTACCCAAGTACCCTGGGAAAAGAACTTTCTCCCCTTTCTTTGTCAGCAGCCTCCTTTCTCAGTCATTAAAAAAGAAAATTTTTATCGTGTCATTTACATTTATGAAGTGTATCGACACAAATCATATAATAATTGCTTCTCGAGATTTCGAACAATTCATTATACTATACTTAAGCTCTTCTGGTTAAAACATTTGGCTTAATGGCTTAACCTATCGCCAATCAAATTTTTCCAGATTGGAATCAGTGAGCTATTTTCGAGAATCGCAGTTTGGCTTTCTCTCTTAAATTCAACCATAGACATATGAACAGTGAGTTTCATTGTTCATATGTCTATGATTCAACTTATGACGACGGTCTCGTATTTAAGAATTTTACTGCGCATGTCTTAACTGTCACTTTTCTATCGAAGAAAGACACCAGTTCTGATAGTTGAAAATGAGCCTCGGTTCGGTATGTTAGGTAGTATCGTAAGTAAAGTAAAACATTGCAGATTGAGAGCATAACATGGTAGGTGAAACACGTTATACCAGTATACAAGTAGGAAGATAAAACTTCTGGGAATAATAGATATCGCAGTAAAAAACGATTTCTTTCAAAGGAGTTGATTCCCATATGTACAGGAGAAAACTCCAAAAATATTTTTTGATAAATGTCAAATTATATGTATGTATTTGTATCTAGATGACACTTGATTCTTATCTTTCCATTACATCCTTGTGATTTGATTGGGTGATTGGGTGATATGATGCATGTGATTACAGCTCCAGCTTCTTCTTTTTATTAAAGGACAAATACACAAGCTTTATCTTCAAATACAGTGCCCTATAGTTTTTTATCCTGTCGATCTAATCCGGAAAAAATAGATGAGTTTTTCGGGTCGGTAGTGATTTATAAAGAAACAAGAAACTTTATCTTCTTTATTAAGAATCTATTGTTGTCAAAAAAATAACAGGAGGGTTACAGTTCCGACAATCGGAAGTCAAATTTGAATGGATAAATGGTGACTATAGTCTAGCAATCGGAACTTGAAAAAACTGTTACATAAAGGTCGGTGTCACAGTTAATTTTAACTCCCCTAAATGGGGCTCCCCCAGGGTTTGGCGTGACACGTGAATGACCTTTTTTTCTGTCGTGAATAGGTGAATTGGACTTTTTCGGCGCGTGAATACGTGAATCGAGATATCAGCGTGAACGTGAAAACAAGATTTTTCCAGCGTGAATTCGTGAATCCAGATTTTGAGCGTGAACGTGAAAAGCAAATTTTTGTCTAGAACAAAACTAAATAAACCTAAATCTGTAAAATTTTCTTGCTCGCTTCACTCGCATAATTTTCCATATCATATTGACGTATTGTCATTGTAGCGTTATTCAAAATAATCAAAACTTTATAAAGTTCAAAGATAAACAAATTTTTTTTCCTTATTTTCCTGAGGGCGCATTTTATAACTTTTAAAGTCTAAATGAGAAAATTTTCTCCGTCGGCGCTACTGATGTAATAGTCACTTATGTTGTTACTAAATGCAGTACACAAAATGATACCGCACTAACTTGGAGACAGGGAAGGGTATTTGCCCCTTCAATGAGTAGGTAATTATAAAAATTCTTGTATGAATGCATCATCAAGCATTCAGAAAAAACTCTTGTGACGCCGCTTCGTGTACGACAGGTACTTCACCAGGTTTTTGCCAGTAAATAGTCAGTGTTGAATATAATCAAAGATTTTAATGAATTTTGTGACCAAGATTGCATACTTGGGTAACAATAGCGTGTTAAGACCGTTTTCTCACCAATAAAAGAGCGAAAATTGTCGAAATTTTTCGCGCTCGCTATGCTCGCGTTCTTCTTTCAGATTGATATTTCTTTCTATGAGACAGGGATCAAACTCTGGAATTTGCGCCCTGTGGTTGCACCATCTCTTTGAAGCCTGCGACTTTCCAGATCATGTTTTCGGCCGCGAACCTCGATTTGACATTTATTATCAATTTAAAAGATTTTTATATGTGTCTGCGACGAAGAAAATTGGGCGGGAAATCCTTAAAGCTAAGGCTTAACTTTGCATTTGCCTTAACAAGTAAATTCAGGCAGGGTTTATAACACCGTGTACGTCAGAGAGGTAGTTCATCCCTGTCTCAGTACCCTGGTGGAACATTTTCCCTCTGTGGGGATGAAAATTTCTATCGGAATCCCAATGAGGATAGAAACTCTATTGTTTCCAGCTCAAAAATTCCAGTGGGGATGGTTTGGGGGGGCACCATTTTTCCCATTCAATTTTTAATAGGGATAAAACGCGATCAATTTCCCAGTGGGGTTGAAATTGAAGGATCTTTTTTCTACCGGGAGCGTTTTTTTTCACCGGGGCGGTGGGGGGGTCCACCGGGTCTGTGGCACAGGGATGTGGTAGTTCTTTCTAACTTTGGCGTGACAGACCTAAAACATTGCCCTAAAGGGTCGACGCTACCGTAAATAAGATCACAAAACTGCAAAAACTTCATTTTGGCGAAAATGTTTGGTATAGAAATAAGTCAAACAGCTTTAAAAGAGGCCATAAAAATGCCATACTTAGCCTAATAAGGTCACAATCATTTAACAAAAGAATTAACAGCAAAATTATCACGTGAACGTGAAAATGGTTTTTTTCGCGCGTGAATACGTGAATTGAGGGTCGACTGGGGGGTCTCCTAAATCATAACTCCCGAGTCATAATAAACTAGATTATTGTGACTCCCCAGTTAAAACAGACTAGTTTATGATGACTCCCCAGTTCTTAAAAACTAGTAAATTATGACTCCATAGAGTTAATATTTCCTAACAAATTTAGACTCTCCCCGGTTTATGATGACTCCAGCTAATTTCAGTTGAGCTAAAGTCTAATCTGTTTGCTATTGCACATACCAGTAAATCTAAGGCAGCCTGAAGTTGTCGGATGGATGAATTTGGGTAAACTTGTTTGTCGTGTTCCTTGGGTATCTAGATGTGCTTGAAATGTGATAGAAATTTTTCTTATGTTTTTTTTTTCGTTTTCTATTACGAGTTTTTTAGTTTTTTAAGGGCAAGCCACAAGAGAAGCTTTTGTATTAATTCGTTGTATTTGAAAAGATTTCAATGATTCGTTTAAAGGGCTAGTTCGATGAAAAATCATACATTAAAATGGTGGATTTACAACGCCATGTACCATAACAAACCATGCCTTGAGAAAGGTGAAATGATCCATTTTCAATGTCTGAAGTTCGGAATCTGACAATGCAAATTTGTGATGACTTCGGCAACACAGAGTAGTGAATCCAATAAAGGGACACAATGTATTGATTAGGTTAACGTAGTTATTTTCATATATGCGGTCATGATGCGGTTATATCAGTAGAATCGCTAGGATATTCTGAGCAAGAAGATATAGGCACCTTTTCGTATAGGAGAGGTGTACCCAAAATATTAGCCCTAACAGTTTGCGCATAATCAGGCTTGAAACAAAAGAATTTTGTCACAACACGCAAATTATGCAGATTTTTTAAAGCGACAACAAAAGAAACCTATTTACTCGACATAAACTCCCTTAAGGGCAAGAGACCTGGTATACGACGAGCCGTTTTTCGATTGTTTTCAAGAAGCTGTTTTTCCATCTCTTTACATTCCTCTGATGCAATAAGAGTCTTTTAGCTTGACGTTTGAGTAGGCGGGGAGTCTTATCCAACTAGTTTTTTTTAACTCCCTACCTCTTTAGGAAAAGGGTTTCCATAAAGGGGAGCCATTATTTACTAAGGGAGTTATAACTTTCTGGAAAATTTCTACTCTAGGGGAGTGTTTTTTTACTAGTTCATTATAATTGGGGAGTTATCTTTTGCAGGGAGTTAAAATAATCCGCTACACCGGTCTCTACTTGCGCGCGCTGCGATTACACTTTTTGGTTTAAATTCTTTTTTGCTTGGAAAAAAGATTAAGTCATAAAGATGTAGCGCATCATAAAATTGTACGAAATATGATCTCTCGCTTACGAGACCCCTTTTTCGGTCTGATTTGTACGGTACAATATGAAATACATCATTTTTGTACGCGTTTTTAGCCAATCAGATTGCTCGTATTTTATATCATTTCAACTTGCACACTTAATATAAAAACGAATATATAAAAACATTATGCTTTTATGGAAGAACAAGTTAAAAACATTAGGGACTCTAAAGCGTCCGATTTCTTTTACGAAAATGGACAAAAATATACTCAAAAAGGGGAGAAATTAAGAACATGTTAAAAAGATTTTTACTCAAACAAAAAGTCAAAAACATCCGAAGGCTTCAAAAGTCTTGAAATGTTCTAAAAGACGTTTACTTAGAGTGTTGATAGCTGAAAATTAGACCGAGGGTAAGATCTAAACAGCACTAGAGTATCTCTCACAGTCGAATAAATTAACCACAAGGAATCAAATACAGTGTACACGTTTTTTTTTATAAGAACGTCAAAAAATTTCGAAGCCTTCGGATGTTCTTAGTTTTTTGGATTTGAAGCCTAAAAATGTTCTTAAAATGTTCTTATTTTCAGCATTTTTTGAGCATTTTGATGTAATTTCTTAAGAAATTGCATGTTTTTAAGTCTCCAAAGCCTTGAGTATGTTCTTAGAATGTTCTTAAATTTTTGGGCCTCGAAGCCTTATGTTCTTATATAGTTTGTTCTTATAAAAAAAAAACGTGTAGCTTATTTTATTTTTTCAGTTTAAGAGTATTCTGAAAAAACTTTTTGCAACATTTCACATCCAGTTGTAAAATGAAATGGACACCCTATATATAACCGATACAAGGAAACCGATGCTTCTTTACCGACATTACATGGGACACAATTAATACAATCATATAATTATAATTATCATAACTATCATATAATTGTATAATTATCCTTCTTGTAAAAGGAAAGCATTACGTAAACTTCGCAAAGGAACGGAAAACCGTAACACTAATCCACTCAATTAGCCTCTCTACCCTTTGAATCGTCACCAGTTCACCGAGCCTATAAAAGACAAACTGAAGTCATAAAAATTCACCATTAAGTTTATCAATTTAAACTTGAAGGTATTTGGATCTTAAATCTTCAGAATGAATTTAATCTCGAATATTGTAATATTGGCAACAAACTTTCTTTTAGTAGGAGGTCAGCAGCAATCTTGTCAAGATTTTATTTCAACAGGGGACGGGGCAGGTGTTACAGGTGGACAATGGTCTTGCGACCACCGTAAGTACACGCTTTTTTATAAGAATAGTGTTTTTTACTGGTAAAGGGTGAAGTATTCTTAGGAATTTTCCAAATCTGGGGGTGAGATATTCTTAATACAATCTTAATTGTCATAAAATTTTTCTTATTATAAAATGATCAAAAAATGGGATTTATGTATTCTGGATCTCCTGTTTAATCCATGTTTCCTTCGGATTTCTTCCACCCTTTATTCATCTCAATTCGCAAAATCTCACCACCCAGGTATTTTCAAGATATTCTTAACACTTAGTTTATTCAGCCTAGCATAATCATTGTATTACACTGATCTTTCGAACGAACGAACGAACCTTGAGAACGGGAGTTTCTAAACATCGACCAGAAATGGCGACCACGACCGGCAACCATATAAATTTGGATTATCGAGTTTATCTGCTCAAGTATCAAGTATCAAGTATCCTCAGAATACTAAAAAGTGACCTTTGAAGAAACCAGTCATTTTCTTGACAAAGTGACCCTAATTGACAAAAATATTGACAGGGTCATTAAGTATGATGTTTGTAAGCTTTGTTACGTACCAAATATTTTAATTATGCTAAATGAGATGCCTTTAGTATGAATAGATAGAACTTGTCAGTACGAAAAAAGTGGGAAGGCCAGTTTTAGAGATTAGAAATTAGATGAATCTAATCAATTATTCTATTGTCTTTATGCTGACAAAATGACTAATTTCGAGAGAAATAATAATCTGATGATCAAATACAAAGCTTCTCGAACCATTCAAAAAAATTTTGTGCCACTAATTATTTTGATGCTGATAATACAAAAGGATAGAAATTGACATCATAATCAAGCTCCAGGAGCGTCGAAATCAGTAGCGGCCTGGCTTAATCTTTCTTGGTGGTGCAAACTATGAAATTGGCGCCCCGGTTTTTTTGTCCTTATTTGTGCCCTCCATCACTAAGTGAAAATATTAAACTGTAAGAGCTGACTGGTTGAAAGTAACGCCCATAATCTTTGAAATGGAAATTTTATACCTGGTAAGTCGATTTAGTCTATATTTTTGCTTTCTAAAACTGTTATTAGAAAAATAACCTGAAAATGTTTAATTTTTTGCGCCGCTGGTCTTACTTTACTCTCCATTAAAGATAAATGGCTGAAAGAGGGCCCAAAAACACAGAAGGTGGGTGGAAGGGTTCGTTAAAATTAGGCGCCGCAGGCAAAAATTTTTGATGTAAAAAAGGTCAAACAGCTTAAAAGATCTTTTAAAACAGAGAAAGTTAGTCAGTATAAGACCACAAAAACCACAGGGAGAATCAACAAGTTTTGATCATTTTGGGAATCTCTCATTTTGGGGGTGAGCATTTGTAACTAGGGGAAAGTGAGGAATAAATTTGAGTCGAATCGAGTTTGCTATAAATAATGTTTAGAAAAAATTCAAGAGAAAGGATGAAAGAGGGTAAAATAAAGCGCCGCAGGCGAAAAAAATTAATCTTGTTGGGCGCCAAGTTGCCCAATTAAACATCAAAAAAATTTTGGCGCCCCATTGAAAAGCTCTTTTGGCGCCCCTCTCAGATCTTTCTGGGTGGTGCACTGCACACCCTGCACCCCCTGCCAGGCCGCCACTGGTCGAAATGGTTGTTTTACGTATTTGGCACGTGGCTTTAAATAGATGAGACAGGGGTGAGCTTACTCTTCAATATGATATATATTCAAATATTTGGAGAGACACTCTACGTTGGAGAAAGGGAAAAACTCGATAACCCAAATTTATCTGGTCACTGGACGTGGTCGCCGGTCGTGGTCGTCATTTCTGGTCGAAGTTTAGAAACTCCCCCTTGAGAACAATGATAATTGAAAGTAGAAACTAGCAACAATGTTAAATTCTGAGCAGAGATTTTTTTTCTACAAAAATCTGTTTTGGCCATCTTTTACCTAGGACAATAGTCTACTCAAATACAAAAATTCAGAAACATTTAATGATTCAAACTCATTCAAAAACCTCATTTTTGTGCATTATGTCAATGATCATAAAATTCCTATGAGCCAATCTTGATAAAAGCTAATAACTAACTAAAGTCTGTCTCAAAATAATTTGCAGCTGGAGACAAAAATGGCTGTAACCTTTGATAGAATTTGAATCAAGTTGCGATTTTGTGCTTGTTAAAAAGATATTCGTGAGTGGAATATTATCAAGTAAAAGAATTGAGAAAAAAAAGGAAAATGAAAATGAAAAATGAAGAAGAAAAAAATCAATTTCTTGTAGAAATGTGGTATAATTACCATTTTCACAGGAGTGATTCTTCAATCTTAGATCATCATCACTGTCAAAAAATTTTTCAAAAATATTTATTCAATCAAAAGATATCAAACAAAGTTTATTGCTGGTTGACTCTATAAAGTAGTAAAAAACGAC
Organism: Clytia hemisphaerica; assembly: GCF_902728285.1. Lineage (NCBI taxonomy): Eukaryota > Metazoa > Cnidaria > Hydrozoa > Leptothecata > Clytiidae > Clytia > Clytia hemisphaerica. The sequence goes on from NW_027103319.1 coordinate 423,886, forward strand.
AAAAAACAGCATTTTGTCGATCAAACAGCAATAAACTTTGCTTGATATCTTTCTTTTGATTGAATGAATATTTTTGAAAAATTTTTTTTCACACTGATGATGGTCAAAGATTGAAGAATCACTCCTGTGAATTAGGTAATTATTCATGCCACATTTCTACAAGAAGTAGATTTTTTTCTTCTTCATTTTCCACTTTCATTTTCCGGTTTTTTTCTCAAATTTTTTACTTGATAATATTCCACTCACAAATATCTTTTCAATGGGCACAAAACCTATCTAATTCGAATTCTATCAAAAGTTACAGCCATTTTTGTCTCAGCTGCAAACTATTTTGAGACAGACTTTAACGAACAAACGGACGACGGTTAATTTATAGGATCTCAACCTCCAGGTAGGCCCAAAAAAAGTTTTTTAATTCATTTAATTCATAATGCTCTGTAAAATTGTTTCACAAATCGTGATGTCACGCATTACTGGTAGTAATGGATAGGCTTTATAATTTCTTGTTTTTTTGTTTTTTTTTTAAGCTACGGGAAAACCGTATTACTTTGGCGATGACGAGGACGACTTTGATACAGTAAGGGCAGAATGTCAAGCACTACCGCCATTCAATGGAAGACCATTTGATGTTGTTGTTATAGAAACTCAAGAAGAGCTGGGCTTTATTGTAAACAATCCTGAATATGGGTAAAGGCCACATTTTTTTGTACACTGTCCCTTCCGTAACGTTTTTAAACTTTCTCTGTGTATATTTTGAAAGGCAAGGTCAAGTTGATAAATATTTTTTTTGATTTGAGTTTCATGGTGTGAAGCCCCTTTAAATTCAGAAAATGGCACCTTCATAAAAATAAAATTTTTCCAATATATTGAAGTCTGATTTAGCTTTCCTCTCTGAAGCTATCAGGTTTTTTCATTTATAACTATAAGGATTTTGGTCTCTTGATTTTGTCCCTTCCGTTAGGCTACAGTATCTAATTTTCATGGAAATCATCCCCATATGTAAACTTCCATTGCTGTAATATGATACACCATCATAAAGAAGCACTTTTAGGCCATTTTTAATGCTATCATCTTACTTTTTGGATATATTTTTTAAAAATAAGGTACTTTAATTGGGGATGGTCACCAATTTTGTCCCTTCCGTTACGCCTATACGTGGACTTTATTGTAAACAATCCTGAATATACGTAAGGGCTTACTTTGCAAAATCCACCTTAGATTTCTATCTTGGAGCCCTGGGGCGTACTTGGGCAAAAAGGGGTACAGGGATGTACCGCTGGTCAGGGTATGTAGGGTCACAAAAAACGCAAAAAAAGAAAAATCAGTCCCTCGTAGGGTACCTTTTCACGGAAATTTGAGAAAAAAGGAGGACAATTTGAGAAAATCTTTGAAATTCAGTCGGAATGCAGGGTCACTTTTTTCGCAAAAATGCACACCCCCAGCAGCACACGCCCGTCGGTGGGCAAGGGTAGTACCCTCCCGCGCTTTGAGAAAAAGTTACAGCGCTCTAATAGGCCAGCGTCCGACATTAAGAAAATGCCTTAAAACAGGTTTTTGTAGGGTACCTCTTAGATCAGATCAAATTTTTGATATTGTGTTCTTAATAGGGTGCAGAATTAATTAAAAAAGTTTTCGAGTAAATTGATAAGTCTGAATATCAAATAATTTATGCCACCAACGGAATCAGCGGGAAAAATAGATAAAGAAAATGGTGTTATTTGTTAAGTTTCGACCAATTGGTGCCGAGAATTGCCTTTTAAGGCGAAAAATCGACGTTTTGGGCATTTTCCCGATAATGTCAGCATTTTTCTGAGGACATTTTCAGAAAAAGTCTCGCATCTGGAATATCCTGAATTAGTAGTATCCAAAAATGGTATGGTGCATCGAGCTTCTATGTTTAGATATCGAGATATTTTGATTCGAAGATTTAGAATTATCGATATTTTTTGCTGTGTCAGCAGTTATTCAGCATATTTACCCACCTTAAAAGTGAATTATCTCGTGATCTAGACACCGAAACTTGGCAAACCATATCTTTTCTATTTTGAATTCAACAAAAGAAATAAGATTAAAAAATTGTCTTCTTATTATAGCATTTTCGACTGTTAAAATGACCCATAGAGTATGTCAAAATGGGGAAATGTGCTAGAATTGCTTGTCGTACGGCCACTTTCTGTTTTGTTTACTTGATTTTATTTGTGCAAATTTACATGAGATCGAAGCAAAGCTAAGCAAAGAACTAATTCGAAAAAACGTGTATATTGTATCTCACTACAGTTAACCATTATTCAAAATATATTTTTCAATGAACATAGCCCAAAGTTGACTTGAACAGTCATAAAAAAGAGCCTATTTTATAGTCAACTAGACAAAAATTTTAACCTGTTTTATATAACAGCATAGTATAAGAAAGCCGCGGCTTTCTTATACTATGATAACAGTAATAACGCTTTGAAAATTAAAATTTCTTAATACTTTAAGCGGGTTGATTTTGGCGAAATTTCATTTCACCGGTTCAGTTTTTCCTTTTTTCAAATTGATTATCAGTTCGTTGTCAGCGAAAAAGTGTTGGACGTTGGTGATCTCAGCATTCAGGGTATTGTTGACTTCCTCCGACGTTTTTACGGACGAAAAGATGACGGTATCGTCGGCAAACATGACGGTATTGCAGGTTGTCAAACATTCGAGGGGAAGTCGTTGAAGAACAGGAGAAACAAAAGTGGTTCCAGAAATCTTCCTTGGGGAACACCGCAGTTGACAGCACTGGGATCAGAGGTCTCTTTATCGTATATTACCAATTGCTGGCGATTAAACAGGTAGTCTTGGAACCAACCTAGCTCGGTATCTTTTATCCCGTACGATGGAAGTTTTTGTAGTAGTGATCCATGACTTATGGTTGGATAAGTCTAAGAACAATGCACCGATGTACTTCCCTTTGTCGACTTCAGATGCTGTCAATGAAAAGGTTGACTGCCATTTCGTTTGAATAGTTAGTTCAAACGAAAGTTAGTTTTCTAAAGCCGAACTGCTGATCAGTAAGTAGGTGGTTTTCTTCGAGGTGGTGTGTTAATTGTTTTTGTACAATTTTTTCTGCGATTTTGGAAATTACCGGAAGGATGGAAATGGGGCGGTAGTTTCCGCTGAAAAGAAAGAACCGGATTTGAAGAGTGGGTGATTTAAGCTTGCTTCCAGTCTGTTTGAATGTTGATGATGCCGTGTGCTAGTGAATTGTCAATCGATACCAGCAGCTTTTTTGCGTTTTGAGTCCTTGGAGGAGTTTGAAGATTTCGTCGCTTTCTACTGGATTAAACTTGAAACTTTTGTCGGTGCAGATGGGAAATCTTTTGATTGGACTCCAGACGGAGTCGACGAGGGGCATTTCTTCTTCAGATTTCGTGCCACATCAGCAAAGTAATTGCAAAACATATTGGCTTTTTCTTTGGCACTTGTTACCGTAATATGATGGACATGGACAACCTTTGATTCGTTTTGCGATTAACAGAGCGTGACGATTGAAAATGTTTGAAGTGATGATTTTGAATATTTCCCAGGCTTTGTTTGGGTCATCTTGTTCATAAACAAGGTTCCAGCCTGCTTGGCGAAGATCTTCGTTCATTAAATCTAGGTTATATCTGGAAAAGTTGCGACATTTGATGGTTTTCGGTTCGTACCGTTGATGGTGTCTCTTTTGAACAATATCAATCATGTCATGATCGCTGAGGGATAGCGGGATGACAATTTCATCAGATATTTTTTCTTTATCGGTGGTTAAGGCAGGGTCAATTAATGTTGAAGATGTTTCCGTAAGCCTCGTTGGCTTTGAGATCATCTGATCGAACCCCGATAAGTTTATAAAATGTTTCTCATCTTCGGGATCATTTCTATCAAGGTAGTTTATGTCGAAGTCACCCATCAAAATAACATACTATATCGATAGTGTTGTCATCAGCAAAATTGCAAATGTTGCATTGCTTGTTATAAAATCTAAATAAATATCGACTGATAATTTTAAGATATTTATCGGTAAATCACCACTGACAGATTTTCTTGGATTTAGCGAGAGGATGATTTTACGAACCTCGTTATTATCTACACATTGAAATTGAAATATATCTTGGAGATTATCATTACAATTCTCTGCTTTAATCTTAATGATACTGGGGTGATCTGAAAAGTGATTAAGGCCTTCGAGAACTGGCTCAGAGAATATTTCAAAATTCTTTCCAGTATGTTTAATGGGTAGAGTTCTTGTAATGTCTCTAAAGTATTTATTAAATATGTTAACAATCTTTTGATCGTCAGATACAATGTCATTTTTCTCAGCTAGGACAATTTTGCCTTGGTAACAGCCTTTGTTGGTAAAATAAGGCTTACTCATATTCCAGAGGGATTTTTCTTTGGTAGTAGTATCTATACTCTCAAAATAAGATCTTTTTTGCTAAATATTTCCTATCTATATAGGAAATATTTGTTAAAACGGTAATTTTTCTTTTCCTTCTTCTCCTTCTTCAAGTCTAACGCTCGGTTTTGGTCAATTTCGTGAGTTTGTACATGAGTCTCTTTTTAAATCAAGCTCCGGCGGTAAAAACCACAGATATCTGTAAAGCCCGAAGGGAAGGATCTAGCACTTTAATTGTTTTCGGAGCGCGAGATCAAAAAAAGTAGGCGGCAAACGCTATTTCACATCTCTCAAACCGGTGAAATTGCATATTTTAGTCACGTGACTTTGGTAGGAAATCCTTCCAAACCTAGGCTTCACTTTTCGATAAAAGCCGCAAATATAGCCCTTCGGGTTTTACAGATCTGTGGTAAAAACAGTAACGATTAATCACTCGTAACAAAGGAGAAAATATCGTAATTTGCACTCGTCCTTCGCGCTCGTGCAAATTACTATTTTCTCCATTGCTACTCGTGATTAATCGTTAATTGCACTCCAAACCATACGATTACTGGTACAAATGAACATAGCAACACCACTGTAGGAACCGTCCGATCGATATTTCTTTATCAATTCCTAGTCTTCAATTGAACACGTATCGGTATCATCGGGTTCTTTTTTTTGTGTGAGAGGTTTTACTAAACAATCCTCGGATGTATGACTGAAAGCATGATGGGCTTTGGTTAGATAATGCCTTCGTTTGTGAAAAGGCTCCGTGCTGTCGATTCGGATCTTCCCATTTTCAAAACAAACAAGAGCACGAAGATGTGAAACTTGACATTTGTTCGTCTCATTTTGCAAGTTTTCTTCTTTCTCCGCACAAAAAAGAAATATCAGAATCAGTTACTCTTCAATGTCAAACGAAATCTAAATCAATTACACTGTTTATTTCGATTATTTCTAAGAAAAGCTTTTTAAAAACCAAGAGAATTTCTCTGGAGTTGCAGCCTGTTTTGTCTCCGCTTCAGATAATATTGAGACAGACTTTAGTTCGATACATTTAATTTCAATAATGAAAATGATTTCCTCTTAATGATTAGAGGGCGCGTCAAATTAAAGAAACAACAATATTCTACTTTTCAGGGGTAGTGATGACCGGTACATTGGACTAAAAGCAGAAACACTTTCTAACCCACCAGTGCCATCCGACTTTAAATGGATCAATGGTGCCCCACTGACTCTCGACATTTTTTTCGACGATAATCCGTCCTCCAGTGATTCAGTTCCAAGATGTGTCGCGTTAGATAAGGATCCAATTAAACTCGAGGACCAAAGATGTAGCAAAAACGAAGATGTAATTTGTGAAGTATCGTAAGTAATATTGAATTTTTTTGTCAATTGGGTGTCTACTGGAAGAAAAAAGTTTGTCGCGGAGTTTTTTCGTCCCACAAAATATATCTAGTTTTATGTGGACACCTTGCTTTAGGGCAAACACGAAAGTTACTTTTTATCAGCTATAATCAACTTTGTGAGACATTTTACCTCGTCATGCTTGGCGAAACGAATTTTTTGAGCCTCCAATATGCTTATGTAAGCTATACCTAATGGTGCAACTTACACATTATGCAATTTATTATGCAGTTATTACGCATTATTTACAGAGATTAAATGCTTTGAAATTTTGTAAACTGAGGCTCAGCATAATGCTTAGGTGATGCTCAAGTTTTTCCAGATTTGAGCCTTGGTATGCTAATAAACGTTACGATCATAAAAAAAAACTTGTAGCAACCTGAAGAAAATAATGAGCAGATCATCCGGGTGAGAAAAGAGCATTTCACACCTTGGAGCGTGCAAGAAATTTCCACGTGATGGGAAAATTCATGTTCCCACTGTGAAACGTACTTTTCCCACCCGGGTGATTTACTCAATTTCTCTGCGAACTAAGGTAGAGAGATCAATTTCTTTTTTGAATAATTCACAGAATGCTGATTTCCTTATTTTCTTCATTCTAGCATACCTAGCGTACCACCTAGCGTAGCGTCAGAAGCATGTGAAAAAGTCAAAACCAGATATTTCCAAATCGACGAAGACAATCAACAACTTTCCTGGGAAGACGCTCAAGCGGCTTGCATGGAAAAAAACGCACATTTGATCACTGTGAAATCACACAAAGAAAACCTGTGTGCATTTGTGAAATATCAAACATCTTTCAGATCGTTAGAGTAAGTTTCGAATAGTTTCGTCGGTGAAAGAAATATCGCTGTAACTTACAGTATCTAAACATCCTGCCTCGCAGTCCTGTTGGAGCCTTTTCCCTGAGTGGGGATGAAACCTTCTATCAAAATCTCAATGGAGATTCTTTTGATCCTAGCTCATAGATTTCAATTTTTTTTCCATTGAATTTCAAGTGGGGATGAAATCAAACTGTGGTGTATTTTTTTCACCGGGACAAAATTTTGGTCCAATTTTCCAGCGGGATTGGGGTCCCAGCGGGTCTGTGACACAGGGGTTTGCGTAATCAAATCAATATGGAGTAAAATATTGAATAATGCTATCTAATTATAAAATCTGTTATTTAGTAGGACATTAAGAAATTCCATTTTCTCAATTCATCTTTAGCGCATTTTGGCTTGGCCTGGTTAACGATTTGGAAGAGAAAAAGAAATTTCGATGGATTGATAACGACCTCTCGCCTTATCGAAACTGGTGTGGTGGAGTTACTCCAACTCCTGGCAGTGTAGGTTGTGTCTTATTTCGTTTTGGTGACCCTTTTGGTGCAACAACAGGGTGTTTTGAGTTGGTGGCTGATTGTTCTACACCGCACAGTTTTGTTTGTGAAGCTAATACCCTTTGTGATAAAAATGGTTTTCAAACTCTCGCACAAGCCATGTCGAAAACCATTCAAGGAACACAAAACAACTGCAAATCTTGCAGAAAATAGAATCACCCAGGAAAAATGAAAAAACCCGGTCATGTCGCTAATTATTCTTTGTTATTTAATAAAATATGGATTTGTCGTATTTTCTTTTTTTTCTAGCCCAAAGCTCGCAAAGTAAACAAGTATCTATTTAGATGAAGGATAAAAGGAGCATGAAGAATAACTCTGAATATAGAAAGTCATTAGAAAAATTCCTAAGATAACTTCGAGTTGATTTTTTTAAATTAAATTAGCAATCCTCAAATAACAGGGTTGTTTTTGCTGATATATTCCTTTGATATATTACTATCCAAAATATTTTTGCACTCTAACGCTGTTACCCGTTTCTATGAAAACGAATTCTGCAAGATTGATAAAAACCAGTTTGATAACTTTTTTACAGAAAGCGCGGCTTGTTAATTTTCTATTTTAATCGTGATCATTCTAGGAAGTTTGCCACGGGAATTTCGCTCCTCGGGAATCTTATTCTTAATCTTAGTCTAAGTCTTAATAAACTAGCATAACTTTATACAATATGTTTGAATCGGATATACCTATTACATTAACACCCTAATGTATGTAAACACCTTAATGTATGTATTTTTATTGCACTGTATTCTTAAGCTTAAATAATGTTTTAGAGGCATGAATTTTACAATATATGTTTTATATGAGTAATTTTGACATGAGCATAAAAAATAGATAGTATTAAAGCATAGGAGATCAAGCTCATGGTTAGTATGAGAAAAAGACGATGCTAACATTTTTGTCAATATATTTATGTCTAGAATTGATCAAAGATAAAAGTTTCTCAAAAAGGTATTTTGTATTTCATTGTTATTTCATAGGAGATCAAGCTCATGGTTAGTATGAGAAAAAGACGATGCTAACATTTTTGTCAATATAATTATGTCTAGAATTGATCAAAGATAAAAGTTTCTCAAAAAGGTATTTTGTATTTCATTGTTCTCCCCCAGACCTCAAACTCAGACCCGGGAAATCTTTTTTTTCATAGCCACCCTGGTTAATTTCAAAACTTCATCGAGTCACTGAGACCCCGTTTTAAATGCATCGAATTTGTCATTGAAATTTGAGTTTAATTGCAATTTAAATGTAGTGAAACCTGGACCTAGACAAAAATGTTAAACAAATTTAAATCGCATTGCTAGAGTAAAAACTTTGTAAATAAAATGCATCATGGAATAGCATACAGTATGCACTTTAATTGCATTGAAATAACATTTGAAAAAATAGGATATATGGCTGATAGGATATAAGGCTGGCTTACTGATACTGGCTAACTTAACAGCCGTAAATTGAGGACCTACTACTTACCCTCTAAAAATCCAAAATTCAGCCAAAATTCCAAGAAAGTAAGTCCAATGTTCGGTCAAGTCCAGCAACGTGATATAAGCATATAATCAATTCAAATATCCAAAATTCCAAAGAAAGTAAGTCCAATGTTCGGTCAAGTCCAGCAACGTTTTTTATCCAAAATGTAGTCAATATAATCCAATAAATTTTTTTTCGTGAGTGTGGTTCTCCATTTCAGATTTTCTTCTTATTCGACCATGCACTGCGACAACACTGACCAAATCAGAAATGTTTTTTTTTTCAACAAAACAAGTAAAAACAGACAATTACTATAAATGGCCATAAATAGAGGCATACCGAATAAGTGGGATGGGGGAATCTGGGAACCTAAAGTGGGAACCTAAATGAACACCTGAAAAGTGGGATGGGGGAACCTAAGTGGGAACCTAAATGAACACCTGAAAAGTGGGATGGGGGAACCTAAGTGGGAACCTAAATGAACACCGGAAAAGAGGGATGGGGGAACCTAAGTGGGAACCTAAATAAACACCGGAAAAGTGGGATGGGGGAACCTAAGTGGGAACCTAAGTTGTTTAATTATTAATAGAATTGAAATATTTTTCTTTAAAACAATACATAAAGATAAGAAAGATATTATATGCAAGGAAAGAAAAAACCTTTTATCATAATAAGAACACCAGTTATTTACTTTTTACATTACGGTTCGCAAACAATAATGTTTGAAAATAAAACAAAGGGAATTTATTTATTCCAATTAGCTCAAAAAAGCATGTTTATTTATCAGCAGTTTATAGTGCATCTTTTTGAAAGGTTCTTTTTAGTAAATTGACTTAATTGACTTTAACTTAAACTTTAAACCGTCATATCTTCAATCTAGAAGGAATTAGAAGTTCGTTCATAGCTCGATGGATAACTTAGAGCCTCTTCTTTCTTTTGCACGGATCTAATTTGCTTGAATACAGAATCTAGTAAAACATTATTTACGATCTAGTTTTTGTTCACTCTTGATGCAATACACATTGTTTTTTATTAGCAGCTCCAATTTTCGGGTCAGGGCTGGGGTCGCTTAGCATTTAACGGATTCTAGCTCGTTTTTCTTCTGTACCAACCAAACAGTACAGCGTGGGAGTACACTTCATTAATCAAAAATGTTTGATAGTAAAATAGAACATATTGCACGGCTTGCCACATTTCAATACACATAAGCATAGATCCACGGGGGGGGGGGCACTCAAGGTAAACGACCTACTGTACGTGCGGCCCTTTTTTCCAAGCTTCCCAAAGTACACTGTAAGGGTGGAAATGAGCAAAAATGAGAATAAGTGCACTCTAAGGGTTTAAAATTTGGTCAAAGCCAGTCCGGCTTTTAGAATTTCATCCGAACAAGTGTCATGTTTTTAACACTGGGTAAATTTTGGAACATCAAATATGTTCCATCCTTATCAGGATCTGTTCTAAAACATGTTGACCAAGAAAAAGATCTAGGAGTGATAATCGATAGTGACCTGACCTTTGAAGCCCATATATTCAGTAAAATCAAGAAAGCTAACTCTATCGTTGGCTTGATTAGCAGGAGCTTCGAATTTCTCTCACCAGATATGTTTCGAACGCTTTTCATTGCATTTGTCAGACCCCATTTGGAATATGCACATGTAGTATGGTCTCCAAGGCTAATCAAACATATCAATGCAATCGAGGGCGTCCAACGAAGAGCTACAAGGCTAGTTAGTTGCTATAGAAACTACTCATACGAAGATCGGCTACGACTTCGACGACTCATCAATCTACCTAGCCTAAAGACCAGGCGGCAAGTTGGTGATATGGTGGAAGTTTTCAAGAACCTCCACATTTATGACGAGTCTATAAGATCAGAGAAATTTACTCCTCGAACACGACCACGACGTCAGCATGATTACGAGCTTCAAAGGAACTTTGCTAATGACGGTATGAGAGGCTACCAAAGCAACTCTCTTTTTTACAGAAGTGTGAAACCTTGGAATGATCTAGAAGAAGATATTGTTGAAGCACCATCCTTACAAGTCTTCAAAGAGCGTTTGATAAAAGAAAGGGAGAAAAAACTTTATAAAATTGTTATGTTCAGAAACAAGAGTAAAAGCATGTGTTTTCATGACGCCATCTTGGAATATTCTAGCTCCTTCGATATACTATATACAATCCTATACGCGTACGCTACTAAATATAATACCGTTCGCGTACATAACAAATAGATATAACATCTCTCCCCCACTACAAATAGCAAGTAGATAGAGGTCAAAAATAAAGTTAAAGCTTAAGATAAACATTTCAATCTCTCCTCTAATTAGAAAAAGTTCATAAATCATAAATCATAACAGCTTCAACAAATGTCAACACTTTGAAGTTCGTAAATTGTTCTGTAAAATATCAAAACACTTCAAGTTTTTTTTTTTTAATGTTCATGTAAGTTCGTAATTGGATAACCACTTTGGAGCTTGTTTTACACGTTGTGGTCTTGGAATAAAAAGAGGTTCTGGGTCATGTCTCTTCATTGTATGGGATTGTTGCATCAGATGATGTTGAGTCGTTAACTGCAACATTCTCGTTTTCGTTGGGATTTTCTGCTGTCGGTTGAACATCAACTGTACCGGAAAAGTAGTCATCATCAGAGGAACTACAACTGTTAGTAGTAGTTGTTTTGGATTTAAGATGAGTTTGCAATACTGGACGTTTGTATTGCTTCGATTGGTTGGCTGAGCGCATGATTTGCTTTGCCGCCTTGCTGAATGATTAAACTGTTGCCTTTAACTTTAACAACGGTTCCTGGATTAGTATTCCATTTAGGTGTGGTTTTATTTCTCTTGCTAGTAACATTCGTTGTGAGAACTTCATTCCCAACTTTAAATTCGTGCGGCTTTGCTTTGTGTTTGAGGTCATAGTGATGTCTGACAAGAATCTTTTTGTTTTGATCCCGTTGACAGACCAATTTGCTGGATGCGGACGGTTTCGATTTCTTGTGTTTGGGATTTTGTCGCGAATTACTCGTCCAAACATAAGCTCGGCTGGAGTTTTGCCGGTTGCGGCATGTGGCGTGGTGCGGTAGGACAGGAGGAAGTTATCAAGTGCTTGTCTCCAGTTCTGTCCTTCTGCGATTGATGCTTGAATCGTTTTCTTAAGGTTTCGGTTGAATCGTTCAACTTCCCCGTTGGCCATCGGATGATAGGGTGTGACTTTGCGATGCTTAACATTAAATTCCTTCAATAGTTTCCGAAATTCAGTGTGTTTCCGAAATTGAGGACCGTTGTCGGTAACAATACAATCCGGTGCACCATATCTACAAAACAATTTTCTTAATTTCGTAGCAATGGACTTTGACGAAACGTTGTGAAGTAATTCCACTTCTGGGTATTTTGAATAATAATCTACACAAACGAGAAGGTTTTCACCTGTTGGGAACGGTCCAACAAGATCACATCCAAGCAGTAACCACGATTCATCTGGAATTTTTGTTGTTGCCAGCGGAGTTGGTTTGGGTAGCGGTCCAACTACTTGGCATCCATGGCATGATTTGATAAATTCTTCAACATCAGGACCCATTCCTGGCCACCATGTCTTAACACGCAATCTTTGCTTGGTACGAACGATACCCTGGTGGCCCTCGTGAGCGATTTGAATGATGTGTTGCCTTAACGATTTTGGAATGAAGATTCTGTCATTGAACATGATAACGTTGTTGACAATGGAGAAACTGTGACGCATAGTGAAGTACTGGCATTTTGGTGACATTTTATCGTTAGTGATGAAATCTATGATACTCTTGATGTCTGGGTCCCTGTGTTGCTCGTGAGCAATGGTTTCAGCTGAAACAGATTGTGGTAAGGTATGTTCATACACATAATTAACAAAATCCTCTGTCGCATTACGTTTAACAGTTATATGTTTATCATGATTAGATCGGGATAAATAATCAGCTCCATTGAATTTACCCGGCTGATATACCATTTTGAAATTGTATGGCATGGCTTTGATAACAAGATTTTCAATGCGGGGTGTGATTGATTTCATTGGGGATGAGAAAATGGGTACCAGTGGTTTGTGATCAGTTTTAATAGTAAAATAAAGTCCGTAGAGGTATAATCGAAAACGTTCGAGGGCATAAGTGACTGCAAGACACTCACGTTCTAGTGGGCTATATCTTCTCTCCACTGGTGATAATGATCTACTTGCATAGCTGACTGGTCTCCATGTCCCATTCTTCTGTTTCTGCATGAGGACTGCACCAAGACCAACACAAGAAGCATCAGTTGATATTTGTCTCTGCATTCACATCAAAGTAAGCAAGTGTTTCACTGTCAAGTAAAAGTTCCTTCAAACTGTCGAATGTACTTTGATGAACGGAGGTCCATTCCCATGGAACGTCCTTTTTTAGTAGATTTTCAGTGGCTCGGTGACGGTAGCAAAATTTGGGAAAATTTGGACACAGTACGTAATCATCCCAAGAAGCTCGAAGTTCTTTTATATTTGTTGGAGGTAGGAGGTTAACGATGGATCGAACTTTTTCTTCATCTGGTGATACACCAAATTGGGATAATTTGTGTCCCATGTAAAGCAGTTCTGTTTTTAGAAAGTTACACTTTTTTGGGTTAACTGTAAGATTTTTGGTGCGCAGTCTTTCAAATACTGCCTCTGTTCTTGAAATTAGCTCTTCTTCAGTTCTGCCGCCAATAATAATGTCATCTGCTGAAATGTTTTTAACTCCTGGGAGACCAGTGAGTGCTAATTCAATTTCACGTTGGTAGATCTCTGCTGCAGCAGATGACATTCCGAAAAGAAGGCGAGTGTACCGAAATATACCACGATGAGTAGCAAATGCTGTAAGCTCTCTGCTCGCTTTATCTAGTTCGATTTGATGATAACCTTTGTTTAGATCAAGTTTGGTGAACAGTTTACAGCCGTTGAATTCGTGCAATAATTCATCAAGAGTTGGGATTTGATACGGTTCCCGTATGATAGCAGTGTTAGCAGCTCTCATGTCCACACACAAACGTATATTGCTAGAGTTTGGCTTTGGGACAGGTACGATTGGATTGACCCATGATGGTGGATCTGATACTGGTTCAATTACACCTAACTCGAGAAGACGGTCTAGTTCTGTGTCCACTTCCTTTCGCATTAATATTGGAAGCCGTCGAGGTTTCTGTGCAACTGGTTGAATAGATGGGTCAGTCTTAATGTTCAATGAAACACCTTTTAATTTACCCAAGCCTTGAAATCGATCACTATATTCGGTAATAATGTCATTCATCTTTGAAGAATTAGCAGTAATGTTATTAACTCTTTCTGTAGTGGTAGTTGTTGCAACTGGATCAGGTCCGACACGAAGTAGGTTCAATTCAATTGACGAGTCATATCCAAGGATAGTAACGGATGGGTGAGGATTGATGATAAATCGGGCATTTGTTTCAGAGTTCCCTGCCCTGATTTTTACATAACAACATTCTTTGAATGGAATTGGAGCATTAAACGATTTAGCTTGCCCCTTGTATGGAAAACGTTTGGGTTCAAAGTTCATTTTGGTTAGAGTTTCTTGACTGATAATGTTTAAATCGCTTCCACTATCAATCAACATTTCAACTGTAATGTTATTCATTTTGATTGGAAAGATACGATGACGTTTATTTGCGGAATGCGATGGGTTGTCAATTGCTAATACGAATTCATCATCAGAGGATGAATCTTCAACTGTGATGTAACGTATCGTTGGGTTATCTTGCTGGTTAGGGTTTTGTTTTGGTATAAAATGGTTGTCCAACTTTTTAACAGTTTTTGTGTATTCTGTAGGGTTATTCGGTATCTCAATTTCTGGTAAAGTGTTATGCAGTTCTATCATGGCTTCACCAGCGCAATGTAATAACAAAGCTTTCTTTTGCTTGTCATCATTAATACCAGCAGCAATAAGGTAAACCTCAAAACTTTGTTTCCATTTTTTCCAGCTGGCACCCAGATTCGTAGGGTCACCATGGATATTGAAGCCTTTTGGTGCAGAAATATCAATTGCTTTTGCCATCTCGAAGAAATAAAAACATCCAATCTGGATCGTATGGCAGTAGAAGAAGAATAGCAGCAAAAATCCTGCTCTAGCAGCGCCAAATGTTATGTTCAGAAACAAGAGTAAAAGCATGTGTTTTCATGACGCCATCTTGGAATATTCTAGCTCCTTCGATATACTATATACAATCCTATACGCGTACGCTACTAAATATAATACCGTTCGCGTACATAACAAATAGATATAACAAAAATGTAAAATCAAAAGTTCTGTTTCATAGGAGGTCAATAGTCGTGCGAAATATATTGCTATAAAAAAAAAATAAAAATAAAAAATAAAAAAAATAAAAAATTAGGTTCCCACTTAGGTTCCCCCATCCCACTTTTCCGGTGTTCATTTAGGTTCCCACTTAGGTTCCCCCATCCCACTTTTCAGGTGTTCATTTAGGTTCCCACTTAGGTTCCCCCATCCCACTTTTCAGGTGTTCATTTAGGTTCCCACTTAGGTTCCCCCATCCCACTTTTCAGGGTTCCCACTTGGTTCCCCCATCCACTTTCAGGTGTTCATTTAGGTTCCATTAGGTTCCCCATCCACTTTTCCGGTGTTCATTTAGGTTCCCACTTAGGTTCCCCCATTCCACTTTTCCGGTGTTCATTTAGGTTCCCACTTAGGTTCCCCCATCCCACTTTTCAGGTGTTCATTTACTTTCCCACTTAGGTTCCCCCATCCCACTTTTCAGGTGTTCATTTAGGTTCCCACTTAGGTTCCCCCATCCCACTTTTCAGGTGTTCATTTAGGTTCCCACTTTAGGTTCCCAGGTTCCCCCATCCCACTTATCCGGTATGCCATAAATAGATAGTAAAAATGTGTTGTTAAATTTATTTTTATCATTTACTATTAAATTTATTTAGACTAATCCTTAACAAAATGGACAACAATAGTTTTATATAAGTCATGGTTTTGTTTCTGTATATCACGAGGTCGCTTCGTCGCTTCACTATGTTTTCCGCTTCGTGCGCACTCGCTGATTTCTTCAACTCGGGGGACCTCGGGACCTCGGGACCTCGGGACCTGGGGGTGTGGGTTTTTATGGGTGAAGAGAACATAAATCAACTCGGGACCTCGGGACCTAGGGTTGTAGATCTTTTGGAAATAATATTGATATATAGTTCATTCAACTCGGGACCTGGGCGGGGTGTGGTTTTTTTCGAGTGAAGAGAACATAACTCAACTCGGGACCTCGGGACCTCGGGACCTAGGGGTGTGGGTTTTTATGGGTGAAGAGAACATAACTCAACTCGGGACCTTGGGACTTGGGGGAGTAGATACTTTGGAGAGTGTTGGCACAGTTCAACTTGGGACTTCGGGACCTCGGGACCTGGGGTTGTAGATACTTTGGAGAGTGTTGGCACAGTTCAACTCGGGACTTCGGGACCTCGGGACCTGGGGATGTAGATACTTTGGAAAGTGTTGGCACAGTTCAACTCGGGACTTCGGGACCTCGGGACCTGGGGTTGTAGATACTTTGGAGAGTGTTGGCACAGTTCAACTCGGGTCTTCGGGACCTCGGGACCTAGGGTTGTAGATCTTTTGGAAATAATATTGATATAGTTCAACTTGGGACCTCGGGACCTGGGGTGTGGTTTTTTTTGGGTGAAGAGAATATAGCTCAACTCGGGACCTCGGGACCTCGGGACCTGGGCTGTTTAATTTTTTTGGAGAGAATATTGATATAGTTCAACTCGGGACTTCGGACCTTGGGGTTAGAGAATTTTTTGGAGGTATAACATATCGGGTGTGCTTGTTCCGTAAAATACACGCAAAGAAAATCGCATCCCAGCTTGTAAAAACTCCAGCTCATCCGAAAAAAACTAATTCGTAATCAGTTATTATATAGTATTGTACTGAAATTTTGATTGGATTGCGGTGGCTTGTTGTATGATAAAGTCTGGTACTGGAGCATTGAGGGGACACTTGGGAATTGAAATGTAAAATCTTTTAAAACGACATGGGTAAATTTTATGGATGGAATTTTGAAAACTGTTTATTATGAAATGATGGTGAAACGTTATATAGATAAATTATATGTTATAGTTACTACACAAACTTGCAACTATACTATATTATACACTGATGATATTATCGTGTAATATGTAATATGCAATGTTTTTTGTATTGTAGGAAAAAAGTTTAATGTTTTTTTTTGATGATGGTATGACAAAGGAGCTCGTCCATATATTGCTTGGTATGCGAATTTACGGAAAGAAGTAAAATTTAATTAATTGTTATAATAAATATCCTTGAATGAAATTGAGAAAAAAAGATTGTTATCATGGCTTATGTTCCGTTTGACGTGTTGTTCAAAACAAAAATATCAACTGGATGGGGTGCCCATGCAGGCATGTTCCGTTCAATCAATTTTTGACGACATTTCTGGTCAAAAAATTGAATTTCGATGGTAATTTTCAATTTTCAATTTTTGAGTCAAAAAATTGAAAATTTAATTTTGATTGAAAGTTTCAATTTTATTTTTATTTCTGCCAGAAATGAACTGAAATTTCCAGTATCATCTTTGATTTTCTAATATAAACTTTTTGCATTGAAAATTGAAAATAATATTTTCAATTACTGAAAATTCTGTCGTGAAAAATTGAATTTGACAAAACCAAACCAATTTGTAAAAAAGACGTCTCGGATAAAAAATTTGAAAGTTGAAAATGATTTACAATCAGTTACAAAGAAGACGAAGGAAACAATAGTTTTATTCAGTCGCTTCTTTGTTAGTCTAATTTATCTCTAACTCAAAGAGTTACTGTAGGTCATTTGAAACTTTCTGATTACGCAGTACGTCAAAGGTCCCTTAGTTGACAGGTAGTTGTGTCACTGAGGTTGAAGAAATTTCATTCCTAACACAGTCCTGTGTATCCTAAAGACTTAATCAAGCACTTTCTAAATAATTACAAGTTTTTTTATAAGAACCAGTAAGTACTTTGGCCCAGGCTGGGCTGTTCTTAATTTCTTGAATTTTTCAGGCTTAAATGTTTTTACGATGTATTTTACTTGAGAACTTAAAATGGATTTAAAATTAGTACTTTCTTAGAAATCTGAGGCTCAGATTGTTTTTAATTTGTTCTTAGGTTTTGGCCTGGATATCAGCCTTGTGTTCTTGTAAAATTGTACTTATAAAAAAGGGCGTTGCTCAATAAAAAAGGCACACTGCAGGATTATGTTTGCAGACAAATACCAAAGAGTATCCGAAGAGTATATATTACGTAAAGGAAATTTTTCCACGTGAAATTTATGTCATAGTGTATTTACCCAGAAGATTAAACAGCAAAAGACCTGGTAATTAGACAGCAACAAATAACAATAAAACATTCTACATTTTTTTTCTTTTTTGGTACCGATGAAACACTACTTGTTTTGAGCATCTGTTTTCATGGAAAAGCAAGCGTGATAAAAAATTGGTTTTGTTTCGTCAATTCAATTTTTCATGACACAATTTTCAGTATTTGAAAATATTATTTTCAATTTTCGATGCAAGAAGTTTATATTAGAAAATCAAAGATGATACTGGAAATTTCAGTTCATTTCTGGCAATAAACAAAACAAAAATTGAAATTTGCAATCAAAATTCAATTTTCAATTTTTTAACTCGAAAATTGAAAATTGAAATTTGCCATCGAAATTCAATTTTTTGACCAAAAATGTCGTCAAAAATTGAATGAACGAAACATGCACACACGGGGCGTGGTCTCTATAATTTTGAACAATATTCGGGCGTAATTTGACTATTCAAAATGATATTCTCAACTTGTGGTGTATCATTTGTTTCTGAAATAGCTCAATTATATAGTCTTATTAAGTCGTATTTGTCTTTTGACATTCTTTTTTAGCGTTTTTAATTAAATGAGAATTTTTATTCTGTCTATATCACATGAGACCGTCTTAATTAGTTTGATGAAATTTCACTTAATAAAAATCCAACATTTTTGATATATATATATATATTTTTCGATTCAAAAAACAGACCGACATATTTTTGTTAGGTTAAGTTTTTTTCATTGGAACACAACATTATTTTTGGGATGAAAAAGGTACTTGAAAATTGTTTTCCTAGAACCTACTATTTTATCTCGTCAAGATTGTTAAAACTTAATTTTGTTGCAATGGCAGTGTCATCTTTACATTATATAAACAATCATAATTGTTCTTATAAAAATACTTCATATGACGTAATAGTCAACTCAATTTTCCAATATTAACTTAATTACCATAGAGACCATTTATTTTTTGTGTTTCTTTTTTAAATTGACACTCTTCCATAAATGGAATTTATATGTTGAGAGTAGGTTGAGAGTACTCAAAATAAGTCCTATACAGGGTGTCCCTAATTAAAGTATCGAGTTTGAACATGCGATTGAGTAGAAAAGTTTTATGTGCGTGTTCACAAAATTGTATTTTAAGCTCTCCCTCTTTTTTCTTTGTCATTACGATTAATTTATACGTTGTAACTACCTTTTGTAATAAGCCTGTGTGATGGAGAACGTTCTTATATTTTAGCAATAACACACACAATCTTTTCTACTCAATCGCATGTTCAAACTCGATACTTTAATTAGGGACACCCTGTACAGGGGGGTTGGTGTAATTTAAGATGCACGATCTAACGATTTACGATGCACGATTCGCGATCCGTGCATAAAATATGTTAATTCATGCGTAATCATGCTAATCATGATAAAATATTTAGGCAATGTACAAACTTTCATTCGCTGAAACTCAATTATTTTTAAAAACATCATTTATGTAAGATTATACAAATTATTCTCTTTTCAATTTAAATTCAGTTATAGATCAAAAGAAAGTGAAGGCCACGTGCATTCACCTTCTGTACTCTCTCTTTTTCATAGCTTGAATCATGCTTGAATCAATATAGGGGAATTGTTTACCGAAAGAAAATTCTTTCTCATAATAGAGCACCCGTTTTTTGCTTCGTACATTATGGTCCGCAAAACACATTGTTAGCCAATATATTCTTTTATTTGCTTTAAGAAAGAAATTCCTAAATGCCGAAGCCAAGATCTGCTCAATAATAGACAGACTTAAAAATCTTTCAAAGAGATGGTTTAACAAAGCAGTAGCTACACCTCATCACCCAATCAACCACACAGAATACTTAACGAGAAATAATCCTGATAAACCAACGTTATATGAGATACTATTGTCTTTTTGAACTTCTTTTATTACACTTATAGTATTTCATGTTCTTTTCTTTTCACAAACCCTTACATCTTTAAATCGACACATTTTTTCTGTTTCACCTCACACATTCTTAATTCTTAATTTCTACAAACTCCTTATTTAAATATTTAAACACACATACACTGTAAATAATATATTACCTTTTACTTCATGCAAAAAAATGCCCAAACACACTTTATAGTTTTTATTATCAAATACATCAATACAAAAAATACTTTACTTTCCACAATCATTATTTTAACTTATAAAAATCACTTATTTTTCTTGTTTTTGTCCGCTCACATCTTACTTATAATATAAATATAACTCATCGTATAATATAAGAAATACTCTTTTATCCTCTTCTGTTCTTTCTTAATTAAAATAATCCTTTTTTGTTTATAATTTTTTATAAAACTCCAAGTGCAAACCTCTTCCTTTAATGTTATAATGGTCTTAGCTGGTAGTTGTCTCTCTTCTTCATTTATCATTAAGATAAATAACATACTCAGTATCTAATAACCTCTTCCCCTCATAGTCTTTTTTTAATAATCTCTTTTCACATGTCGTTCAGTAGGCTGGAGACAGAACTTCTTCATTAACCTAAATCCATAATGGGCAAAGACTTTCCTAACTGAAAGTGACGCCCCCAAAATAACATAACATATGATTTAAGAAAGAAATTCCTATATTCGATTATGATTGTTAAAACTGAGGAGAGCAAAAATATTTCTTGTGCATTGTTTACTTTCACTCTCTGTCTATTGTAAGATGTTCACAAGGTAGCTTCCATTATCAACATTATTATGCAAGTTAGTTTTTTTCATAATTTTACGGTCGTAATTATTCGTAGTTCCATTGCTTGCTTATTTCTTTTTTGTTGCATAAATTTACCGTGGTAAACAAAAGCGGGAAAAGATTATGCCATTGTTTTAGAATTATGTTATATAATTTAAGTTTTATGATAATTATTCGGAATAATCAGCATTCTTTATGCATGGATCGTGCATCGTGAATCGTAAATCGTTAGATCGTGCATCTTAAATTACACCAACCCTATACAGGGTGTCCCTAATTAAAGTATCGAGTCGAAACACAACTATGAGTAGAAAGTTTTATGTGCGTGTTCACAAAATTGTATTTTAAGCTCTCCCTCTTTTTTCTTTGTCATTACGATTAATTTATACGTTGTAACTACCTGTTGTAATAAGCCTGTGTGATGGAGAACGTTCTTATATTTTAGCGATAACACACACAAACTTTTCTACTCAATCGCATGTTCAAACTCGATACTTTAATTAGGGACACCCTGTATGTAAAATAATTTTTTTGGAAGTTTCATGTTTCATTTTGGTTAGTTTTGATTCTCTTATCATCATTTGGTGCATTTAGAAAGCAAATTTCAAATGGACACTAGGCGAAACACAGGAAGAAAGTCGAAAGGAAGGTATTCAAAGGCTAATTTTCTTTTTGTTTAAATTCTGTACACTATTTAGCTGTTTTTGTGACTAGAGTGAAACCCTCAATAATTTCCGTTTGGCTTCAATAAACGAAAACATGAAAGTTTAGGCTTCACGCCATCTTTTACCGAACAAATTATCTCTTGCAATTATTTTGTTTTCGGGTTGTTTGCACGTTTTTTATAAGAACATCCAGAATTTTTGATTTTGATCTTGACTTTTGATATACAAGGCCTACGTATCTTAATGAACTCCTTCATTCCTAGGGTTGGAGAATCGAATGGTTGCAAACACAACATAACCGAAACTGCTGTATCCGAGACAGCCAAAAGAAAACAAAAAAACCATAGCAACAAGAACCTCAACAACAACAACAACATTCACCAACAGCATAGTAACAGGGAAAAAGATGGCGGAACAAATTCACAAAAATGTTTATCACGTGATATTAAAAGAACTTCGATAACACCAGAGACTCGTTACAGTGAATACCGATATCGAGAATCGAAAAAGATTTTGGCGCAAAGAGATCGATCATTGAACACTAAATTCAAGACATTAAAGCAAACTAAAAAGACTTCACAGATCGATAACTTAAAATGTATAAACTCATCAACCGATAAAATTATCCCATTAAACGCATCTTCTGGAACCGACGATATTGAGTCCCATAACTTGGGAGATGTTGACAAAAATGACATTTATCAATCCAATGTGAAACTTATAGCCGGGCAGACTTATTTGAAAAGGCTTGAAAATTCACAAAACCTCAGTGATAATGATGTCACGGGCGGGCCGCTACGGCTCAATAAGTAACTCCCGACAATTATCCTCAACAGCAATATTTATATTTGTCCCCGGATTAGTTCAGGATCCCAAGCTATTATTGGAAGAGAACCGGTTAGGTATTATAGAATTCAAAGCACGAGTAGTAGCAAGGTTTAAGTTTGATGCATCAATTCTTCAATAAAATAAATAACCATAAAATCTACGTAGTAAAGTCTCTGTAATTAAATCAGTCCATAGTCCGTGTCTGCCATTTAACATTTACCCTCCGCTGTTGGCTCAGCGGAGACTCTGCTTCATTTTGTCTCAGTCCAGCCATTTAACATTTACCCTCCGCTGTTGGCTCAGCGGAGACTCTGCTTCATTTCGTCTCAGTCCAGCCATTTAACATTTACCCTCCGCTGTTGGCTCAGCGGAGACTCTGCTTCATTTCGTCAGTACCATTTAACATTTACCCTCCGCAGTTGGCTCTGCGGAGACTCTGCTTCATTTCGTCAGTACCATTTAACATTTACCCTCCGCAGTTGGCTCTGCGGAGACTCTGCTTCATTTCGTCAGTACCATTTAACATTTACCCTCCGCAGTTGGCTCTGCGGAGTCTCTGCTTCATTTAATTCGTCACGCCTCATAAGCGTCAGTTTACATGTATACTTGGGTGTCAAACAATAAATCTCCCCAAACAGGGAGAACCCACCCCGATCAGAGGCAGTTTGAAAGACCCCGTTCGTTTGTCTGTTTTCGTATTTCGTTTGAAAATGCACAATATGTGCATAGTGGCTTTCCACAGTTCATCACGTGACAACACCTCCGCCAACGTGAAGTTTGGTCCCCAAACTCTCAAAAGTACTTTCATTATGGTCGGTCACACTCTTGTTCTGCGGCTATCTCTGTCGTGGGCACAAGTCGAACACTCCCAACGAATGCTTCAGAGACAGATTGGATAGGAGCTCGCGACATTGCATCTGCATCACTGTTCTTCGCTCCCCTCTTGTAGCGGATCTCGAAAGAATACTGCTGTAGCAGAACAGCCCATCTGGACAAGCTTCCACTCGAATCGCGGAATCGCAACGCATGAGTCAGGGGTTGATGATCCGTAAATATGGTGAAGAAACGTCCTTCGAGATATTGACTGCAATCCCTCACTGCATACACCAAACTCAGCAGCTCTTTCTCCGAGATCGTGTATCGTATCTCTGCGTTTCTCAAAACCCTACCTCCGTATCTGATTGGATGTGGTTTATAATCACCCCAAGTCTGTGACAGCACGTACCCAAAAGCCAACCCAGAAGCGTCTGTGTTGAGGATGAACTCTTTGTTGAAATCCGGGAACTCCAACAAGGGCGGGTTTATCAATTTTTCAATTAGGGTTTGCCAGGCTTTGTCTTGCTCTTCTCCCCACTGAAACTTTGGGATGCACTTGTAAAGAGGTTTGGCGATCTTCGAGTACCCAGGAACAAAGCAACGATAATAGTCCGTCAGCCCTAGGAATGACTGGACTTCTTTGGTCGTTTTTGGCTTCTTGGCGTCCAAAAGCTTCCTGACGTTATCGACCTTTGGCTTGATCCCTTCCGCTGACACTTCATGACCCAAGAAGTTGAGGACTGGAACACAAAAGTGACACTTCTTTCGCTTCGTTTTCAATCTGGCGTCCCGCAATCGTTTGAATACGGTCTGGATATGCTCTAGGTGCTCCTCGAAGGTGTCACTGTAAATGATAATATCATCAGTGAAGATCGAAACAAGATCCCAAAGTTCATTTCGGAACACGTCTTCCAATGCTGGTGGATCTTCGTCGAAGGAATACATCATGTTTCTCAGCCCCTACAAGGTTAAATGGGTAAACTTCTTCTTAAAAAAAGTAACCCCAAGTCCGTAGGTAATCAACAAAACGCTAGGTAAGTACTTGGAACAAGTACAAGTTAGCTAAACGTTGACAGCTGAGTGTAAACTTGTTAGAGGACTTGTTTTTTGTACTCCCTCAGCTCCAATGATGTAGATATTGCTTGAATTTCACCAACGAGATCTTTCTGCTTCTTCTCCAAGTACCTCAGCCTTCGAATTTTCCTTTCCGTCGTTCGAAGTTCTCTTTCTTGCCTTGTGATTTCCCTGGCTAGCTTCGTCTCCTTTTTCCCTTTGGGCAATTCTTCCTTAGGTTATGCTCCAACAGCTCCTTCAAGGTTATCTTCTCAGCCGAAAAAAAATCTCATAAACTTTTTGATGATTTCAAAACCATTATCAAAACTCCTGAGCCAGAGAAAAGCTTAATGGGTTTATAATGGTTGTTCGATCAACCAAGACAAACATCAATCAACTACATTCAACAATGTTTGATCAACCGAATTTTTCTTGAAATGTTTCAAAATGTTTGTTCAACCGTGCAAACATTATATAGGTTTTACAGCTACTTGCAAGCCATTCAAGTGATCAAACAAACAGTTCGGTCTTAAACAATTCAACCAAAACTTCGTTCCTCTCCTTCAGCATGAATTTCTGTACGTCTTTTGAATGTATTTCTAACTTTTGCTAAAATTGACACCACTTTAATCAACTTTCATATGAAATGTCAATAATAACCACATCCACTTTTAAATACACAATTTCATTCATAATAATTCAACGTCAAATGTCAGTAATAACCACATCCATTTTAAATGCACAATTCCATACGTAATAATCAATGTCAATAATGTTCAAGTTCAATTTCAATACGGTAAAACTCAATGGTAATGCAAATCAAACCAATGTCACTATTCGATGCTTTCCTGAACAATCCCGGTTGTAGCCCCCATCTGTCACGGGCGGGCCGCTACGGCTCAATAAGTAACTCCCGACAATTATCCTCAACAGCAATATTTATATTTGTCCCCGGATTAGTTCAGGATCCCAAGCTATTATTGGAAGAGAACCGGTTAGGTATTATAGAATTCAAAGCACGAGTAGTAGCAAGGTTTAAGTTTGATGCATCAATTCTTCAATAAAATAAATAACCATAAAATCTACGTAGTAAAGTCTCTGTAATTAAATCAGTCCATAGTCCGTGTCTGCCATTTAACATTTACCCTCCGCTGTTGGCTCAGCGGAGACTCTGCTTCATTTTGTCTCAGTCCAGCCATTTAACATTTACCCTCCGCTGTTGGCTCAGCGGAGACTCTGCTTCATTTCGTCTCAGTCCAGCCATTTAACATTTACCCTCCGCTGTTGGCTCAGCGGAGACTCTGCTTCATTTCGTCAGTACCATTTAACATTTACCCTCCGCAGTTGGCTCTGCGGAGACTCTGCTTCATTTCGTCAGTACCATTTAACATTTACCCTCCGCAGTTGGCTCTGCGGAGACTCTGCTTCATTTCGTCAGTACCATTTAACATTTACCCTCCGCAGTTGGCTCTGCGGAGTCTCTGCTTCATTTAATTCGTCACGCCTCATAAGCGTCAGTTTACATGTATACTTGGGTGTCAAACAATAAATCTCCCCAAACAGGGAGAACCCACCCCGATCAGAGGCAGTTTGAAAGACCCCGTTCGTTTGTCTGTTTTCGTATTTCGTTTGAAAATGCACAATATGTGCATAGTGGCTTTCCACAGTTCATCACGTGACAATGATACTGTTGCCAGAACTTCGACTTTTGACCTTAATAACAATAATAACGATGGACGAACTAGAATTATATCAAATGACATTCGAAAATCCGTTCTACATCGAATCAGCGAAATTAGTGTGAACGAGGATTCAGAATGTATAAATAAAAATCAATTATCGTGTCAACAAAGTCCATCTAGACAAGCGTGGAAAGAGACTGAAACAGACCAATCAGACAATGTTATTGACAACCTAAACCAATCAGAATGCACAAATGACAATCTAAACCAATCAGAATGCACTATTGATGAGATGGATGATTTGATTGGCGGGGATATTGATGAGACGAACCAATCAGAATATAGCATTCATTCAACTCATGATTTGATTGGTGCAAATAGTGATGATGAATTTGATACTGATGTCGAAGAGGATTTCCCTGGTGATTATTATGCTTTTAAAGTTTATTAGGGCCATAGTTTCTACCCCCTTGGGGCTTGGATTTTGATGAGACGTGCACAAGAGGGTGCTGGAAGTTTCCAAGGGTGTTGCCAGTTAAAGGGGGGTCTTCATAAAATTAAGTACAAAAATTATACATTTCTTTTGGAGAAAAAGATTGCCTACGCGCTATACAATCTTCTATAGCATTTCCGAAGGTGAACTGAACCTTCAAATGTATTTCCTAAGGGGGCCTACCACTTACGGGTCTTCCTACCTAAGGGGGGGGTCTTGACCCCTCTAGAAACTATGTATTTTTGGATTATTTAAATGGAATTTAGCCTGTTTTCTTGTAGAACTTCACTGGTGTTTTTACGTGATTGAAGTTTGATCTATTTAGCTTATTTAAAGAAATATTCATTTTCCTAGAGGTTGAAGAAGAACCTTTAGATTCTTACGGGCGAACCGTATATCGTGAAGAATGCTTACGTCAGCAAATTATACCTATTACGTCATTTATCAAGCAATTACCTGAAGAAAAAATGACATTGAAATTTCGAGGATTTAATGAAAAAGCTTCAAATGCACTCTCATCAGCTCTTTCGGTAAGAAAAAATCCTCACTTATATCTCTTATCAAAACTGTAAAAGAACATAACGTTTTGAAGGCAAAAATGTTAAGAACGAGTTTAAAGAACATTTTAAGGCTTTATGGACTGTAAAACACATAATTTTTTATATTAGGAAAATTGCAAAAGAAAAAACTCAATCAAAAACATTTAAACATTTAAGAAAATCTGAAGAATTCAAATGTTTAGGTCTTTCGACTGACTAAAATGGGCAAATTAGTTTGAGTCGCGTTCGAAATCGTATGGATTGTATGTTTAATTATCAATTTATGACACCTATCTACTTATATAGGCGAACAGTCGAATCGAGATATGCGATTTATCCAACAACAATATGGGATACACAGCTGGCCTAAGTTTGGTTGAAATGTTGAAAGAAAATACTTTTATCACACATCTTGTACGCTATCGTCACCGTCGTGCGACTTTATTATCCACCGTTTTTGACGACATTTGACTTTATCGTACATTTTCAGTAGTTTAGATAATTCGCTCCATGATTCGAACGTACTTTCTTGCCCCTTTCGCTCACAAACCTTTATAAACGAATCGTTGTGTTGTGAGTTTTAGGGTAGGCATTATATATACAATTGCCGATTTTGAAGGTGAATAGGATTTTCATCAAGTAGTAGAGTGTCGTTTATGAGAGTTTCTTGTTGACGATGACATTCAATATTATCGAATAATGGAGCTTATCGAATGAATGTCGAATTACATATAAAATGTGTTTTCAGCTGGCTGCCCTTAAGGGGAATGGGGATAGCTTTTTGATCATTTGTCAAACTGTGTGATGTGGCTTCGGAATTTTTCATTTTTCATTTTCTTTTTTCAGGATTTATCAGAAAATCAACTTGGTAATGCAGTTGGAATCAAACTTGGAGAAATGTTGCTCACAAACATATACATGAAAACACTCATTTTGAAAGGTATTTTAGGTGATTTTTTGGAATGAAAAAAAAAGAGAATTTAACGTTAACTAGAGAAAACAGGCATACTATGGATACCCTTATGTTTTCTGTCTGCAAGACCATTATAGTGACTCATACCAACACGAAATATAAGTAGACTTTACTAATGGAAAAAATGGTTTTAATAAAGTCTTTTCCAAAAAAATGACAGACCGCTTCAAGTAAGCATATATTTACAGGGGGGGTCGAGCAGTTAGTACATGACACCCATGATACTTAGTACGGTGGTGGTCCATTCTCAAAATTGGAAAAAATTCAGTGTAAAAATAGGTGGTTATGCTTAGTGATTAACAGCAAACTTAGTGTACAACATACAATACAGTATTCCTCCAAGAGTGATGTATTAAAATGTGCGACCTGTGGAACAGACTACCGTTTTTCCATTAGACTACTTATATTCATGTTGGTAAAAGTCACTTTAATTAGTCACTTTTTTAGAAATCTTAGTGTTAATTTAAAGCCGATCTGTGAAGTTGTTGTCAGGGGTGTTGTAGTTCTTTTAACTACCTTTACCCATTGAGGATTTTAATTAGTTTACTTAAGTTTCTGTACCCAGCCTACTGAACTTGTGGAATTTCTGATTAAAATTTAAATATGTAAGATGGAAAAGACATGGAGATCCCGGGGGGGGGGGGGTACTACCCTTGACGACTGACGGGGGTGTTCCGCTGAGGTTCGAAAAATGGACCCTACGTGGGACTCGAAATTTGCGAAAAAAGTGACCCTGAATGGGACTGAAATTCCAAAATTTTCTCAAATTTTCTACTTTTTCCCCAAATTTTCCAAAAATAGGCACCCTACGAGGGACTGATTTTTCTATTTTGCTGTTTTTGTGACCCTACCTGGGACTCGTGGAGGTTAAAAAAGGTACCCTGACCAGCGGAGCATCCCCGTAACCCATCTTGCCCTAGTACCCCCCCCCCCAGATGGAGATAGTAAGAGATTTAATTTAATTTTAAGAAAGGATTAAGAGGATTTTAGAAGAATATTAATTTTAATTTATTAGTGGTTGAGAAGAAGCATGGATTTTATGGGAGATTTATTTAATAAAAGAAAAGAAAGGTATGTATATTATACATATATATGGTTTGTAATATTAACTTAATTGGTTAAAATGTTTACTATAACGTAAGGGAGTGGTCAGAAAGTATCTACTAGGGGGGGGGGGGTGGAGGATTCTTTCTTCTAGGGGGGGGGGTTCCAAAATTTTTTCGAGGGTTTAGGGGGGGGGTTTCAAATTTTTTTTGAGGGTTTAGGGGGGGGGTTCCAAATCTTTTGGGCAACTCAAGAGAAAATGTAGGAAGTCTAATTTCATAGTTTTACGTTTCAAGATTTCAGAATTTATTTTATTTCATATATGTACATGTCATACTAACATTATTTGGGCATCATCGCCTTGCCCTTTTGGTTTGTAGCATTGAGCTAAATGAGGGAAGTAGATTAGTGGCTTTCACAGCTTATCAGAGTGGTTTGAAAAAGTACTTTTTAGAAAGAAATTTGTCAAAACAAAGTGTCTTTTAGCTAAAATGGTGGTCAAAAACATCGACATTTTCTCCCGTCTGCGCAAACCATGGTTGTGCCTCCTTAGTCTCTACTAATATCTTATAAATTATATACACAGAGCTTTGACAGACCCTTGAAAACCTGAAAATATAGGTTTATAGGGAAATTTCAAACTCAGAGAATTTTATTTTTCAGACTCCTTTTAACAACAGAATAGCTTGTATTTTAGGTTCTCGAGTACCTGATCTTCAAAATTTTCTCCCTTCGGGGCCAACCATGATGGCCCCTCAGGATATTTTGAGTAATTGAGTAATGCTCTGTAATTAGGGAGATTATGTATCCGGGAAATAAGCCGTCATTTTCTCCAAACTTTGGGAACTCAGAGAAAATAACTCGTTGATTCTTATTTTAACCCTGGACTATTCCTAGGAGATCTACCATTTTGATGACGTTTACACCCACGGGTTTTTTTCTTTTTTTACTTCAGAGAAATTCCGTCGTAACCATGGAAATCGACGGAAAAAATCCCGTGGTGTAAACGTCAATCAAAATGGTAGATCTCCTAAAGGACTATACTCACTTTACAGGGCTAAACTATCTCCCTTACCTAATTTTGACATAAAAAACTGTCATACAAACAAATAATACTTTGTACCGCATCTGTATGAATTCTTTTTTTGCGTAAAATTTTCTAGTGGGGGGGGTGCGAAAAATATTGGGCCTTATGAGGGGGGTTCGAAATTTTTTTCCAGGCTAGGGGAGGGGTGCGAAAGTTTTTGGGGATTTTTCAAATATCCCACTCCCCCCAGTAACATTTCTGACCACTCCCTAATAAAGTAATCTGAAAATGCATATGAAGGTGCATATAAAAATAAAGAATAACTTTTATGAGTTAATCAAGATTATGTAGAAAGGAATAAATATTTTGTATAAGATAAAACAATAAATTTTTTGTATATGATTATAAATACAAGAAAAGGAAAAATAAAAGGAGAATAAAAGAGAGTGTATGAGATAAGAAGAAAAAGATATATATGAAGTTAATCTTTCAAATAATGTTGGCTTTTCAGGGTTTTGTCTAGTCATAAAGTTATTTATATTTAGAGGATGGTGGAGAACTCCACCACTTTTGGTTAGCCAGTGTTAATTTAAAGCCATCACATGTTGTACAATGTATGTTACATTCTTACAGGTAATAAATTCACCAACCCGGTAGCCAGAATATTTGCTGAGGTTTTCAAAACAAATGATACACTGGTCGAACTTGATTTGAGTTATAATGAATTTCATGAGAATGGTTCACTTTACTTGGGTGCTGGACTGGTAAGTTATTTTTCTCTTATTTTACAGACTAGATACTACCCATGATATGCACCATTGCAATGTCTTCCACGGACCCAACAGCTGATTGGTTGAAAGTGACGTATTGTATTGACTAATTTTACCAATCAGCTGTTGGGTCCGGTAATGTCAGAAGACATTGCGATGATACATATCATGGATAATTTCTAGTTTGTAAAATAAGAGAAAGTTTTTCATGTTTGTTAAGTTGCGTGTTTTCCGCCATTA
The DNA here is from genome assembly GCF_902728285.1 of Clytia hemisphaerica. Taxonomy (NCBI): domain Eukaryota; kingdom Metazoa; phylum Cnidaria; class Hydrozoa; order Leptothecata; family Clytiidae; genus Clytia; species Clytia hemisphaerica. The sequence goes on from NW_027103319.1 coordinate 454,713, forward strand.
TGGAAGCAAACGTTCGATTTGCGTATGGGATCGCCTCTACATATTCGAACGTTTGCTTCCATGATGGCTGATAAAGTTACGTAACTTAACAATACATGTAAAAGCTCTAGATATTATGTTGCTGTTTTTGACCCCATTTTCCGGCCCAAAGCTGAGGGGTCCGTTTAATATTTTGTAGCCATTTTAATTTCTGTATTGGGAAGATTTCGGAGAAGAAAAAAAAACAGCTTAACATTAAAGTTATAGTTTGATCAATTATTTTCCTGAACTAACATGATATGAGATAAATTTATTTATACTAGCAGGCACGACTCACAGAGTACGATTGTTAAAGTATTTCCTTTTATTCTCCATATATCAGATTGAGTAATCCCCTTTCTCTATTCAGGCACTAAACGAAAGTATAGAAGTTTTGAGCTTGAAGTGGAATTCCATTCGTGGTAAAGGGGGTGTCGCAATTGCGGCCGCCCTCAGTGTAAGTGAATTTGATTCAAATGATAATTTATTGTCTTAAATAGCAGACCTCTACACTCTCTACAAAACCGCAGATAATCCAATCTTTAGAAGGGCCACGAATTCGTTAGAGGATACCATAAGGGATTCTAAGTATTGTGATCCAAGCTATAGGGATTTATTTTTCCAGGATTCTATAAAAATGGACCCTGATTGGGGTGACATTCAGTGAACATTTTATTTGTATTTGATTCTTCTCTTGTTTTATCCTAAGGAATATATCCGATGTTTCTTTCTAGAAAAATTCAACATTGAGGAAACTCGATTTATCCTGGAACGGCTTGGCTTTCATTGGTTGTTTGGCGATAGGGCGCCATTTGAAGAAAAATTCAACACTTGAACACTTGGATATCAGGTAACAAATGATTTGCGTTCCCCACTAGTCTACACGATAGACAGCTCCAAGCTTTTACTCAGGTAAGTTATGGCATATCTCAAAAACCTGAAAATTACCATAATTTTTGAAGGCCATTAGCCGGCAGAAAATGAGGAAACCAATGATTTGCAACGAAGGATACCATGATGAAGTTTCGCTGTAGGGGTGTTACCTATTGTTACGCCCTTATTTCGCGAAGACCGCAAAAACCAAGTGCTGCGTCAGCAAACTTGTTTTTTAATATCTCCAGTTGGTAAGGTAGAAACATGAATTGGACCCATGTTGAATATCATTTGGGGTCATTTGCAAAAAAAAAATTTTCGAATTTTCTATCGTCAGCAGAAACAGCAAATACGAATTTTGCAAAAAAGTGCTGATGTCAGCAAAATTCAAAATTTTTTTTTGCAATCCTTTAAATGATTCTAATTCAGTCCAAATTCATGTTTCTATCTTTGGCCCAAGGAGTTCTCAAAAAACAAGTTTTGCTGACGTCAGCTTTTTTTAGTTTTGCGGGTTTTCGCGAAATAAGGGCGTAAAAATTAGGTACACCCCTACAGCGAACTCATCATGGATCCTTCGTTGCAAACATTGGTAACTTTGATAGAGTTCGAATCAAGTTGCGATTAAGTGCTTTTAAAATGATATTCGTGAGTGGAATATTATCAAGTAAAAAAATTGAGAAAAAAAGGAAAATGAAAATGAAAAATAAAGAGAAAAAATCAACTTTTTGTAAAATGTGGTATAATTACCATTTCACAGGAGTGATTTTCAATCTTAGGATCATCAGTGTCAAAAATTTCAAAATATAAATATTCATTCAATCAAAAGATTCAAAGAAAGTTTATTGCTGGTTGCTCTAAAATAGTAAAAACTGGAAAAAACACAAAAACAGCCTTTTGTCGATCACCGCATAAACTTTTTTTGATCTCTTTATTGAATAAATATTTTTAAAAATTTTTTCACATTGATGATGATCTAAGAAAGAGCATCCGTGAAAATGGTAATACCACATTTCTACAAAAAGTTGATTTTTTTCTTCTTCATTTTTCATTTTCATTTTCCTTTTTTTTCTCAATTTTTTTACTTGATAATGTTCCACTCACGAATATCTTTTTAACGAGCACAAAATCGCAACTTAATTCGAATTCTATCAAAAGTTACAGCCATTTTTTTCTCCAGCTGCAAATTATTTCGAGACAGACTTTAATTTTCAGGTTTTTGAGACATGCCATAACTTACCTGAGTAGGCTTTACTCTTAACATAGTAAGGGTTTTACGCTCGAAACGAAGGAAGATATGGCATGCCTTGTTCTCCACGTGTTGTTTTCACACTTTTGTAATTAATGTTGGTGCATTTTCTTATGTTGGAAATCATGACTTACGGCTAAATCTTCATGATGCACAGAGACTTAAAGAATTTTTTGAGACTTTTCAATACTTTACCGTGGTTCGAACCTACATGTCTCCGATTATGAAACATGTAGTCTATTGCACTGGGCTACGACGGTTGCTGATTTTCCGAAATTCAAGGTTATTTTATAGAGTGACATATATAGTATATACGGGTGAACAGACCTCACGAGTTAGGCTAACTGTTATGATCGCCATTCCTCCAGGAAGACCCCACACACGGGTGCACCACCGGGGGGTGCACAGTCGTCTGGGTGCATGTTAGGCATGAGCCACAGGCTGGCTACGCTACGATATTTTGCTCGCTACTTGCAAGGCTGGTGAATCATCAAGATCTAGCCATAAGCATGACCAGATCTATTTTTCAATTCATGCTTAAAGGGATAAGCAGGAGACTAAGATGGAGTTTACCAGAAGGTTACGTGTTGAAATTCTCAAGCTTTTGTATGGGAAAATCAATGTAACGACTAAATACTTTGGATGTCAATTCTAAGAGTTGATACGATAGTTTGAGGTAATTTGTAGTAGCAAAACCTTCAATTATTCAAAACGAAAATTCTCAATTTCAGTAACAATCGAATAGGCTGTGATGGAGCAACAAAGCTTGTAGGCGCTCTTTCAGTACATCCCGTTTTGGAGACGTTTAAAATCGGATTAAACCCGATCGGGGATGAAGGTGTTCAAAAAATCTTGAAAGCAATGGAAAAGAACAGTTCTATTTATTTATTGTCATTTGAGGTGAGTTGAACAGTTACCAAATTGAGACTCAACCTTTGATGTTTCAGTATGTTAAGAAGCAAAACACGATGGAAGATTTTTTTCTACGCATGATTATCAGACGTAGAAAAAAATAATTTCTAAAATAGGTCGTTGACTTTGATGAAAAATTCTGGAGTACAAATAAAATTTAGGTTGAGCGACCTTAGTCTCTCTGGCATCAAAGGCTGTAAAATTCTAACAAGTGTGAATTGTTCTTGACGTATTTACATAGTGGTCTTTGATTATTTCATCTATGAATTTAGAAAATCACAATTTGTCAAAAAACACTGTGGATGATCGAAAACCTCCAGAAATCTCGAGATATTGAAATTATCACAGGTGGGATGGGAGGATTCTCAAAAGGAAAGGTAAAGGTCATTATTTCATTTATGATAATATGTCACTTGGCTCACGGGCTGTATACCGTAAATTAAACTTTTTACGTGCAAATTACGTTGTGCTTCTTCTATTCTAAAAAACGCACCCACCGCTTACTGCCCTTCTCTCTCCCCTCATTTGCTTTATCGTCAGTCCCTTGATCTTACTGAGTGAGGTGTTTTAGAGGTAATTTTAAGCATTTATCTAAATCATCAGAGGAAAACAAATTTTTTTTTGGGAATATGCATGTAGTTAATTTCTAAGGATGGGCGGGCGTTGTCCGTATATCCTATAGACTACAATCAGTGACAAAATATGTAGCAATTTCTTGAACCCCCCCCTAATATCAGTGCTGATGTGAGCTTTTTCTGAACATGGTAGCAGTCTTTCCACGCATCAACATTTATACTAGGGGGAGGGAATTCTTGCCACAACATCTAGTCACAACATCTAGTCACAGATTGTAGATTAAGAAAGCCAAAATGTGTCGTTAATTTCTTTAAAAATCACCCACAGTATTAAATATTCTTCGATTCTTATTTCATTTTCCAGCCACCACCAGGGAATATGGAAGTTTTAGTACAGTTTATACAGGACAATCGGATGAGGTTGACCGACATCTTTTTCCGATTGGATAAAGACAGAAACGATAAAATAACAAAAGGCGAGTTTGTCAAAGGTTTGATGAATGCAGGTCTGAAAATGGATAAGGTAAGACTCAAGCTTTCGATATTGGTACATAAGTATACAGGGTGTGCTAGAAATAAGTTATCCTCTTTGATTTGATATCGCAGGTAGTAGAAAAGAAGTTTTTCAAAAACTCTTTCGGAATTGTTCAGAAGAAAGCCTAACTTAAGTTTTGTTGTGTTACTTTTTAATTTTACTTCATTGGCTTAAAAGCTGTGTCCAGAAAACAAAAACGTCAATTTAATGTCAAAAAGGCGGAAAACGAGGGTATCAATTTATGAAAACAAAAGTTTCTTTTACCAAATTATCGCACCCGGTAACTAACCTGGTCTTCTTGTGGTGCCAAAAAGAATAAAACTCTATTATCTATTATTCATCTAAGCATGATAAGATTTCGGATTTGAGCTAAAAACATTAGAATCTTAAAATTCACCAGGTCTTAAAAGCGAAATATTTTTATGGTATAGAACAAAGAAACGCAATTACAAGCGTCAACCTCAGTGCAAACTACATATTCTCAAGAGCAGAGCGTGTAGTACGGAATATACATTGCCTTTCATATTTTTTTTTTCACTTCAGGGGCAGATAACAAATCTGATCGATCAACTTGACACAAACAATGATGGAGACATAGAGTTTAGGTGAGAAGGGTTATTTTTAGATCATCTGCTCAAATCGTTCGTTCATATTTCTCACGTCAATTCTTACTTTTTCTGAAAAACACGTTACGTAATTCACTAAAATGACCAATGGGAAAGGCTACTTTTCTAGGTACTCTATTTAGCCCGGGCACAGGGTATATCTGAAGACTTTCTAACATCGCTTCTCAATTTCGAAAAGAAAATTACATACTACAATGGAATCTCCATAACTCGATCACGCACATTGCTAAAGGGACCATAAAACTTGTTGGAGTTAAGGAGACATTCAAGTGATAGAGGTTCTAGCTATAGATTGTATATGTTTCTTTTTTTTTTTTTCTTTCAGTGAGATTTTGAGTGGACAACAATTAGTGATGAACGAACGAAGATTTCAAAAGAAGATAACAAAGAAAACCGAACAGATGGAAAAAGACAGTATACGTTTACCTAAAATTCATGGCTTCTAACATACAAAAAACTGGACACAAGCATGCATAGACATTACATTGTGGCATATTGAAACATTTGAACTGTTTAAACATTAGCTCTATATAAACCAATAGAACTTTTTCTAAACCCTAGGCATTTTTTTTTAATTTTCGAAAGCTCCAGGCTTAAATGTGATGGATATCTGCAATACCATATTATTAAGAAAATTAATTTTGGCGAGCAGCAGAAATCTTTGAAAATATGTAAACTGGCGAGGAACTTACATTGGCAGAGTAGCGAACTGGTAATTTTGTCGAGAACTGGCACCAATGTCGGTGTAACGAGATTCTATTTAGCCCAAAAATGAGTATTCTAGACAAACATTATGGAATTTTGAATCGAAAAATATGTAAAAACTCACTTTTAGTGACTTTTAGAAAAATTCGCCAAATTTGGTGCACAAAATTATTTCCTAAAACTAGCTAAAATGGCAAGGAGCAAAAAGTAGAAAAAAGAAAACAATATATATAATAATTTAAGTTTTATTTCATAATATAAAATCAACTAAACTAAAATACATGTAACTTGGATATATTATTATGATGAAAATTTACAAAACATCTTTTGAAATAATTTTAATAGCATTTTCTAAACAGTTAACTAGTAAAGAATACTGTATCTTGAATTGGTCCCAACGGTCCGTTTTCCGCTCGATATCAATTTCGTATAATACGATTCCGAGGCCTGGGAACGAGTTCCGAGAAAATAAATTCTTCTGACTTGGTGAGTAGATGACATGCCTGCAAGAAGAAAATCGTTTTATTAATCCAAGATCTTGCTTTATACTAAATTAAATGGATAAAATTCCCATCGTGCTATTATTGCTATTTTTATTTAAACAAGGTTGACAACAGCCAGATAGTAAGAGAAATTTGACACAATAATCCCTAAAGAGAGGAGCCAAAAGATCCACAGTCATTTCGAAAGGTTTAAGCAAGTTAATTTTTGGCACAAGGTCTGTAAACAAGCTTTCAAAAAAAGCGTGGGTTCATTCATTCATGCTTGGATCTCTAACATCCTAAAAGAAATGATAAATTTGTCTTAAAAAATCTAATTAAGGGTGTGGTCAAATGAGCTTACTTTAATCCGTAGGTTCCCATCACACCTTCAGGAATGATGAAAGCTCGTTCAAACCACATCAATTGATCGTTCACTTTACGTACACTGTATATACTGAAAAAAGGAAGGGAAATTAAGTAAAGTCTAAATGTAGTTCATAATTCATAGATTTTGAGTAACTACTACCTACACTGAATTTGGATTTGAATTCCAATAAATTACCATAGAATCATCACTAGTGATCGCTATTTTAACTTTTTATGTAAGCTATTCGTTTTGTATGTAGTAGATGAAAATGGATAACTAAATTGAAGTCCCGAAATTGTAAACCGAACAGCGTCGCACACGCTACATTAGCAATTTTTGTCTACCAAATAGTTTTTCGAAACTTTCTTCTGTAGTGAAATGGAATATTGAAAACAGATTTGGCAGAAACGGCGTATTTCTCTTATATCACGGTCAACATTGACAGCAAAGATTCTCAAATCCTTATTATATTATCACCACATGGCAAGTTTGACACCGAAACACCGTCACTTTCTCTTTCGAACACCGAAAGGCCGACAGAAAAAAAGGACTAATACCGATGAACCAGTACACCCCCTCCAACATATTCATCGAAAATTAAGAACGGACTCTTACTCTTGTTTATGTATATGTTTTATCCTTTGATGAAAATCAACAGTTGCTTCTTTCAACCTGGAGATTGTCGTCTTCAACAAATCTGAAGAAAAAAACCATCAGAATAGTTAATAAAAAATCAGCGAAATACTCTGAACATAAATTTCTCGAGTTATGGGGGGGGCGAACCTTTTCAAGTCGAAAAAAAGGTTATTGAAAATGTGTAGTTACCCCCTGGAAAATGGCAAAATTTTGTAAAAATACCCTTGAAAAAATTATTTTCATACCTTAAAGCGAGGGTGGACGAACTAAATTAGTCTTTCACTCCCTGAAAATTTTAGAATAACTTTTTACCCCCTTGGAAAAATGAGAAAAGACCCCATGGAAATCTTTCTCGGATTACCCCTGGAAATGTTCGTCCACCCCCTGTATGGATATAGAATGGAATTGCACCATAATGTTAATGATTTTTTATGGATTTTTAACGAATTTTGGTAGCAAGTGAGAAAACTGCTACGGCACTTGATGGGTAATTATTACTTTTTAATATTTTATCATTATCTAATTGCCTGTTAATGATTTTTATTGATTATTTAACAAATCTATGCCAAAAGTAATGGAATTGCTCTAATTTTCCATGGCAATTGCCACTCTTCCCCCTTTTCCATCCTACAATTTTGAATTTGAGAATGAGGTCCTTGAGAGACCTCAAACTGACTCAGCAGCATTGTCAAGGAGGGGGAAGGGGAGGGCAACAGGAAGTACCAGTAGGATGGTTAAAATTCCATTTACTATTGGCCTGTAGAAAATTAGTTTTCTATATATCTAGTTCATTTAATTTTGATTATAAAGAATACAAAGGTGATGTTCTTATTTTTTAGATCAATATGGCGCGCCGTAAAAATAAAGGAATTTATGAAATTCGTTAGTGAGGTTATGCATGAGTTTATTTTGACTGTAAAGTGCGATACCGTAGGCCTGTACATAGCTTGTCAAAGCAAACCATGCAAGTGAAATGTACAGGTCTGCGATATCGCATTGAACGGTCTAAAAAAACACTTGCTTAACCTCGCTATTTTACCTAAAGAGATCGAGTTATTTGCTAATTGCTCTCCATACGTCGTTTCGAGTGCTTCAAAATCAGCTTGAATACTTTGCGCATAACTTGTTAAGTTGAACGGTAAGATAAGATCATCGGTGAGTCGCATCATTTGTCGGAGTAAAACCTCGGTGATGGTTTTGTGATATCGGGTATCGGGATCGACAAATTGTTTGTAGTATCGGTAATTATCGTATATGGTGTGATAAGAGGGAAAATTTTTGTACGTCGGATGTATACTCTGTGAATGGGAAAAAGTAACAAAATAATTTTTATAGTCAATCTCTCTGTAATTCGAATTGAAGCGACGGTACACAATTTCAAGTATCTACATAATTTTAATAGACCTTTTCATAAATTACGTCACGAACATTACTTGCCTCGTTTTGAAATTATTGCCATGGTGATTAACTCCCATTTTATTGCAGCTACTTTCTATTCATAAAAAAATCATTTAACGTCTCAAGGGATATGATCACCATGGAAATTGTTTGAATACGAGGCAAGTGATGTTCGCGACGTAATTTATGAAAAGGTCTATTGGAAAGACAAAGAATGCAAGGAAATCGCTTATATTCCTCTATAATTTTTGAATTGAAACGACATCAATATCTAGTTCAAATGAAAGAAAATTCATCGAGTTCAACATCAAAAGCGATTTCAGTGTTGACACTGACGCTGACCGCCATCTCGAAAAAGATGTTTTCATCGAGTTTAACGGGACGACGACCCACGTTTCTAATCTAGATCTTTCTACTGTTTATATTAACGACGACTATGGCGTTCGAAATTAAATCCATGAAGACGCGAATTCAATTTCTTATTTTATGAGCCACAAAGTCTGTATGGTATTCAAGAAATAAACTGAAATCTCTAAAGTAAAAATGCCATTAGATGGCAAAAGTTAGTTAGTTCCTAATGGAGAATAAGAAATTCCAAAGCTCATAGACATAGTTCCAAATGAAAAATCAAGTAATTAAGACACGACAAACAGTAGCAAGTTAGAGAAGGATGACTCTGCCGGACACACGGTAAACAGACATACCTTGTCATACTCATAGCGGACATCGGTCACCGGTATCCCGAACATGGTATAGAATCCTTGAAAATCGCTACCGGATTTCGGTGTAGCAACGTACGGAGCACCATTTCGTGCTGGGTCCGGATACCTTGCTTTCCAATGTTCGTAAAGGTTAGTGAACTGTTCCTTTGTTGAGTCCTTTTTATCTGGATCCTCTGTCTGAAAGATTTAAAGTTTAATGTATAAAGGTGAGAAATGAAGAGAGATTCGCTTGACTGAAACTTTGACCGTAATTTAATTGTCTCGGCATTCTAACTAGTGTTTTCACTTGGTTAAGTTTCAAGATAACTTTTGAGGAGGCAAGAGGAAAGCAAAAACATAAAATCTAATCTTCGGGGAATTCAATCTTATAAAGCGTATTTAAATGACCAAGCTAGGGCTACCGACGGGTGTATAACAGAGTCATTTATTAGGGGTATTTATGGGTGTGGATCTTTATCAATTTGAACCACGCTCAACTGGGTACACCCTCGGGATAACATATACTACCAATGGACCTTTTCAGTAACTTGATACAGAAAGTCCATCATGGAGGGTGTTCCTCTAGCACGAAAACTGTAATCACCTGAAAAATGAACAAATACGTTCAACCAATTATTTGACGTATCAGATATAAAAATTTGACCTTTCAGAGAGAATCTGGTTTTGATAAAATACCCCTTAGTTATGAAGTTGGCAATTCCTACCAAAACTTAAAGGTCATTCGCTTCACGTGTCACTCTTTACCATATAGAAACCATGTCAGCGTAATTACAGTAATTCCCTTGTGTGTGGTTTCCACATGGTTGCAAGAAAGAATGCACACTTAAAGCGAACGGTCTTTAGTACCCCAGATTTGTTAATGAACACTATTTTTCATAAAAATAATCCCCATAACTCACCCGACACTCCGATATCAACATTTATATACGCTACTGTTTTCGCCTGCATTAAAGTGAAGTGCTCCTACGAAGAAATAAATTTATCAAGCATTTAAAAATTAATAAATCTGTTCAGTCTACAAAATGTTGTTAAGGAAACTCCCTCAATTTTACCATAGTAAGTGTACGAATTTGTTAGATTTTCTTTGAGTATTCAGCTGGCATACAAAAATACCGTTACATTGTATTGTAATTATATGGACGTTGTACGACCCCCTTCTTCTCCCTCATCGAATAATCATTCAAGCTCTAATCAATTATTGACATTCCGTGCCAGACGGTTAGTTTGTTTGAAACGTTAAGTCTACCTGAAGCCATTCCAATGATCCAACCAGCCCGTACTCCTCTGCATCCCAACTAATAAAAACCATCGTACGTCTGGGTTTCCAGCCTAAAGATGAATGAATAGATTAGTAAGTTTGTTTTTTGTCTCTTATGTATTACTTCCAACATGGTCAGCGTTCGTATTTTTATTTAATAAGCCATTACTTAGATACTTTTAATCTTTTACAGAACTTTTAAACTTTTAGAACGGTTTTGGAAGCTGCACTTATTCTCAGAAAAATGAATATTACTTAGGGTGATAGTAAGGGCTGACAGGTAGATGGCAAAATTATAAAAACGCCCCTGTCTCAATGCTCCGGCGAACCTAAAAATTCCAATTGGGATAGAAAAGCTCCTAGAGCTGCTGGCTCAAAATATCTAGTAGGATGTGAAGTTTTTACTTATGTTTTTCCCATGGGGATAAAGCTTTAGGTCAATTTCCAAGTAGGGCTGAGATTTCATGGTTATTGGCGAAGTTTTTCAAGAGAGCGGAAGTCCTACCGGGTCTGTAATACAGGGGTGTATGTTTGTCTGATATTCCGATGGCAGATTGGCGGCCGCTCAACCTAGAGCTCGAGAGGAGCAGGCCAATTTCTCAACGGAAAGGAATGATAGTTGACCTACCTTTGCCACGTAAAACTGAAAAGGTTTCAGTTGGAGCCAATCCCCAAAATCGAGGGCTGGATTACCAGGCCTCCCACTGCAAAATCCTTATACAGTCTTGCAAAATTCCGTAATCTAAACCTTTCAGATCTTGAAAATATTCCCGCCTTTCAGAGCCTCAGCGTGTCGGATGAAAATTTCTGCATCTGGGTGCCAGATAAGGTGCTATGTTGCGTTATACCTGCTACTCCATCATACATTTGGCCGACCACTCTGGACACTTCCATCATGCAAGCCGTCCCACTAGAGGGATCGCCACCTCCATAGACCCATGCATCACGATGGTTTCCCATGATGACTAACCGATCTATAACGAAAATAAAAAATACCATTCACAATCATTGTCTCGTTGGTCCGGTCTTCCAGCCAATAAAGATATCTGTTATCTTATATAAAACACTACATAGAGCTAATCTGTAGCCGCTCTGTATTTTCCAAGCAAAGGCAGGTGAAGCAAGAAAATCCACCATTTTTGCTGAAAGTAGGTCACTGTAGACACCTTGGTTTTCACTATATTAAAGCCTTTTTTGACACTGCAATGGCTTTCAAGTTTCAAGGATCCTGCAAGCTAAATTGTGGCCTCACTTCATCCAAGATGGCGGATTATTTTGCTTCAGCTAGGGTAGGAAAAGCTCTATCTACTGTTTTATATTTAAGATATCTGCGGTAAATATATATGAAAGAGTTAAACGGCAATGTTAAGTCTCTTTAATTTTAATAAGCAAGATTTTTTAATTCGTCTACGCAAACTCGCCCAAAAGTACAATGTGGGAAGGCGATTCAGGCTAATAATTCTACTGCTTTCAGCCTGACAAGGGGCTTAGAGTGACACAGAGTGGTACAGAGGGTAGAAAACCATAAAACCTTTCCGGTGAATAAGGTCTTTAACCATTTTTTGGATCAGAAATATCCATTCATTATATTCGACTAAATATATGACGTAATGTTTTATACGTATGTGCCCAAAATAGACCGAGTGATTGCCACCAGTGTCATTGTTCAAATTCAAAATTAGTTGCAAACACCCGGTCTTTTATGGGTGCTTCCGTATGAAACATTACGTCATAAATATCACGAAAATGTTTTGAGAATCAGGGTAGTTTTCAAGTGTCTAACGTTGCCAAGACCAATATTTTACCTGGCTCGGTATCTCCTCGTAGAACACCAACGATATTTGTAATGTTGTGCTGCTCACGCGGTACATCAAGTGATAAATACAATTCCCTATAAAATGAGAAAAGTCAAGAATACATAACGAATTTAATCATATAAGCTAATCCCATCGGAGATTTTTAAAAGAAAGTTCAAACACAGAAGCTTTCTTCTTGTTTTTTTTTAAACTAAAAATATTTGGAATTTAAAACCCCGAAAAGCATAAGGGAATCTCTTGAACGGGGAATAAAACCACTTTTTTGTGATTTAAACCTCGTGTTCCGCTTGGTTTTTCCACAAATCTCCGATAAAAAGTAAAATCTATCGCCATATTTCGAAAAAAGAAATTGCCATTGAAAAGCAAAGAGATCACTTGCTTTAATCTGTGGTCATGATTGATGCGTTGCGGATCTTATCCCTTCATCCATCTCGGGAGGACTAAAGCCATGCTTTGTAAACTTGTTGATATCTTTCAATCCCCAGTAAAGAAGAACAAATAACTTACCTTGAAGAATCGATTTTGGTATGATTGTTCATTCCCCAACCAAATGGTGCGTCTGTACCATCCATATCGCTAAAAAAAAAAAAAGGATTCAAAATTGTTTGATAATAAGGTGAGGTCTATCTGATGATATCGACTGAACTTAAAATTTTCAAAAATCGAAATGGAAATAAAAGCGATTTTGTCACTCCATACATTGTAATTACTATCGATTGCCAAGTTTCTGAGCTTTCATACTATTCAAATTTTCAAAATTTTGTATGAAACCATCAAATGGATTCACTTCATATTTTCTAGTTTTCCCCGGTTGTCTCTGGCAAAAAACATGTGAAAGTAGAATTATACTGACGCATTATAAAAATAGTCATTTGTCTTACTCAATAAGATGAGCGGCAATTTGATAGCTGATTGGCTGCACAATAATCTTTGGAAGTGATGTTTCATTCTCGTGGATTCTGTACATACCCTCTGGATTGAAAATAATTAGATGTAGGTGAAAAGGGGGACATTTCCTCCCCTAAGCAACGCAGATGTTTAACGATAAGGGACAGTGCGTTTTCACCGTAAAATTGCTTTAGGAGCTGTCTATGTTTGGATATTTTAAGTTGCAAACAATCAAAAGCATTCTATCTTACTATACTAAATGAGTTTATGAAAAATGTCTGTAACGCTAGCCCAGTAACATATGTTAAGGTTTCTAAAATTTAAACGCCGCGGCTGGAAAACCTATCCACCTTCGATACAAAAAATCTCGCGCTAAGTTTGACAAGCGTAGAAAACTTAGACTAGTAAACTAGTCGTTGAAAACAGACCCATATACAAAAAATCAAGCTCCAAATAAAAAAGAATCGAAGGGGTGAAGTTGCGTCTCTTTTCTGAATTTCAACGACTAGAAGCTACTTCCCTCAAAAAACGTTGTTTAATTTTACAACTTTTTTTAGGTTTTTGAGAATCCATCCAACTTTTTTGACTAAATGATATTTCATAGTAACATTGAACATGGGAACATGTAAATAAATGAGCATTTCTAAAAACGCAATAGACAGAAAGAAAAATAAACGCGATCCCGCACGGGTCAGACATACAGAAATCTGTATGTCTCTCCTTACGATTTTAGGTGAAGAAAAAAAGGCGTTGGAAGTAGCTTCTAGTCGGTTATTTTCCTTTTCTCTCTCACGCGCGCTGAATATTTAATTAGTGTTTACATTATTTGATTGACAGTTTTATTATAAGGTTATAAGTAATAACCGACTAGTTTACTAGTCTATAGAAAACTCGGATTAGAGAAGACTCTACACTGCTATTTGTAAACGAAAAAAGTTCTGACGTCAATTTCATGAAAAAGTACTGCGACGTCACAAAGTTTCAAATAAAAAGGATTGGCATTTTTGTTGCACGATTTCGAATTATTTTATATCAACACTCGCAACAAAATCCAACATTGCTGTTTGATGATTAAACTTCGTCTAACATTATTTAAAAAGGTTTCAATGTTGGTTGCATTGCATATGCGCCGGTCTTAAGCTGTCCGCATGTGAAGCCAACAAACGGGAAAACCTTCAGTGCTCGATCGCAAAGCGCGAGCCTCTCCTTCACAACTAAGGCTTTTTCTTTTCCTAGAAGCAACCCTCTCACCACCTCAGACACCTTTGGGCGTCTGCAACGACTCAGGCATTTTAAGGCATGTCCAAATTTTCTCCAATTTTTAATCACCAATAGCACTCGCCAAGAAGTGTTCATTCATACCTTTTTGGAAGCGTATTAGGGTGTAGAATATGAAAAGTGCTGTTCAATAATTGTTTTGCTTGCCTAAATAAAGATATATGAATAAATATTGCAAAAAATGTAAAAATGCTGACGTCAGCAAAACTTATTTTTTGAATAACTTTTGATTGGCTTAACTTTAGATGCTGAAATTTTAACCAAAGTAGGACATTATAAATAGGCACATTTTAAATCAAAAAATATTGTGAAATTTTGCTGACGTCAGCATATTTTTGCAAAAATGCGTTTTTTACTTATTTCTGCTGACGTCATCAAATTTCTAAAAAATTTTTTATCCAAAATGTGCTTTTCAATATTCTCTTGCATTCTGCAAAATTTCAGCATCTAAAATTAAGCCAATCAAAAGTTATTTAAAAAATAAGTTTTGCTGACGTCAGCATTTTTACATTTTTTGCATTATTTATCCATATATCTTTATTTAGGCAAACAAAACAATTATCGAACAGCACTTTTCATATTCTACATCCTAATACGCGTCCAAAAAGGTATGAATGAACTTGGCGAGTGCTATTGGTGTTTAAAAATTACGGAAAATTTGGACATGCCTTAAAATGCCTGAGGACGGGTACCCTCGATAATTTTAACAGGGTCACTATGGCATTTCATTGAACACAAACTTCCGTTATCTTAAAAAGACATATCATCGAGGCTTACAGACACAAAATTTTGACTAATGTGGAAAGTTTAGAAGTATAATTTTTATTATTGTATTCGGCATTTTAAGCCAAAACGATGTCAGGCATTAACCCACATTATAGTATTTTAAAGGATTTTGATGTGCAAGCAAAACCGTTAACCGGCGTTTGCGACGACGGGAACCGTCTAGTAGGTTCTATAGCAATTCTGACATCTCTAATAAACGGGTTCGCATCTTAATAGATGACGGAGGTTTTATTTTTTGTAGAGGTCTGCGATTCAGACTAAACTTTACAATAACAATAAATAATGTAATTGAATTCATGATATGACCCATTACAATGTCTTCTGACATTACATCACGGACCCAACAGCTGATTGGTTGTAATTGACGTCAATACGTCACTTGCAACCAATCAGCTGTTGGGTCCGTGGAAGACATTGCAATGGTGCATATCATTAATAGTGCGATTTAAGGTCTCCATACGAGGATTCTGTTACAACTTGATAGGGACAAGCCGCCGATCGAGCATTGCTTCCAGATGGATTAGGTCTTTGTACACAAAAACACTTGACTGAATCAAGCATAAGTATACCTGTAGAGGGCCATTCCGGTGTTAGCGGATCACCCTTCACACTGTTGATCGACCCACGTGGTTTCCCACCTTCCGGTAGTCCCCATGTTTCGGGATAACCGGTTTCATTTTCGGTTTTCACGTCTTCAGGATGTGGAAACATTAGAAGCGCTACTGCACCATGTTCTTCAGCTAAGCGAACCTGGTGAATGAGAAGATAATGTTGAAAGTTAATTTCAGCGTTGTAATTCTACAAGTGGTTTCGAGAGAAAAATCCTATTCATAATATGCACCACTGGAGAGTCTTCTGTTTTAAAATTTTCCACTCAATACGTCACTTTAAACAATTGAAAAAGTATCGTATTGGGTGGAGTTTTTTGAAAATTCTCAGAAGACTCTCCAGTGGTGCATATCATAAATTGATTTGGACAAAAATGATTTCTTTTGAAAAGCAATTCTTCAAAAGTTTTGGGGTCGCGGAAAATGATTTAAGCACGGTAAATTAAAGGTAAATCAGAAATATTTAGAATCTCAAGTCATTAATGAATATACTGCTCTCTTATTTTGAATTTTAAAGTATAAGATTTTGCTCGAAACGAAGAATGTATTCGAGAACCGATCTTACCTTTTCACCACGGTAAAGTGACCCATATTGAGTGATGAAAATTTTGCCTTCCAATGAAATTTTTCGTTGTTTCAAATCATAGTAATCTAACATATCTCCATTATTCACATACACATATTTCGCCTAAAGATAAAATTCATAAAATATTCACACTGTACTTTTACCTATATTTATTACCAATAACAATTCAAAATTTCCCTTAACAATCAAACGCCTTTTCTGAGCACTGATTGGTTCGTTTCAGTCAATTACATCATAATTTTGAATTTCAACCAATAAGATCGATTAGATTGTTAAGGGAACTTTTGGATTGTTATAGGTAAGTACGATACATATGATCAAGGATTTATTATACACTGGATATACAAGTAACAGATTTTTGCCGATTTCTCATGTTCTAGCTACCTTATTGGTATATATTTTCGCGTGTTACAAATTTTCGCGGGTACTTAATTTCGCGAGTTTTTTGGTCAATTTTCGCGAAATTTTCGTTTAAATTTTTCAAAATTACAAAATCGCGAAATTAAATACACGCGAAAAAAATTTTCTTAGTATTTTGTTAGTATTTTTACATAAAAAACGTTGTGTTTCAAGCAAAATCAGTCTTTTTTTTGCTTAGTGAATCGCGAAATTTAATGCACGCGAAAATTTTCCAGAAGTCGGCAATCGCGAAATTTAATACACGCGAAACACGTTTTTTTCGCAAAAATTTCGCGATTCGCGAAAATTTGTAACATGCGAAAATATATACCAATAAGGTATGTCCGCAGTAATGATATTATTGTTCACTCTCCTTCCCCATTAAATGATTTTTCGAAGCATTTTTATTGCATTTCTTATCGAAAATCACTCATCCAATTCCCATAAGAGACTAACAACTTTCCTGTGAGAGTCAGATTCTCCTACTTAATTGTTAATTATAAGTCGTTATGACGTTTCAAGCTGTGAGAAAGATGCAAAAGACGTGTTGTGTATAAGAAATTGAATGTTGACACCAGAAATTTTCAAACTTCAACCTCAAAAAAACCATCTTGCCACCACGTGCCTCCAAAAGAATTTCATACCACAGTGGAGCCAAGACAATCAAGTCTTATGTGTGTTAATTTCAGCTCTTCTGGAAACAGTTTTAGAAAGATATTTTCAATTGAAAATTTCGTGTCACTATAAGCATTTTGTCTGAATTTCCTGTATAATGATAATTTTCTCACACCAGATTTCACAAATGTATCCAGCTTGGTATGCTAGCCTTACTTTCAAACTTTTTTTCTGCAAATGTACAAAAAGAAAGAGGCAGAGAAAATTTTTTTAAAAATAAGACTAATAAACATTTTTAAAAATCAGACACCTTCGAGCCGCCATGACAATTGTCCTTTGCGGACAAAGCTAGAACATCAATTGTTTTCTGAAACAAAGGAAATACAATGATCGCTCTCCATCGTTTTATGAGTCGTTTATCCAGTGTATAATAAATCTTTGATATGATGGAGGATACAGATAATCAAAGAACGATAGATTTGGAGTTTAAAATCTGTTCAATTTGCAAAGTTGTTAAAATAGGCTTACATGAAAAGCTCAAGTAACCATTGGGTAAAATTTGCCTAGACCTAACTTTTTCAAAGGTCAAATTTTTCCAAAAGTGATCCAGTAGTTCTGAGATTGAGTTTTGAAATGAAATTTTAGCCAAATTTTGGTTTGAACAGTTAAATTTATAATATATTCACTGTGTAAGGTCGTTTTGAGCTTGAGTGTAATAAGTAGTCTCGCAATTAGGTGTTGTGAATATGGACAGACCCTTGAATCAGATTGTCATTTGAACCCTTTGAACCAAAAAACCATCTCCAAGGGCTCCAAAATTACGAAAATCAAAAACCAACTCCCTTAAAGGGTCGTGAATTTTTGAAAATGGACACAATTTTCGGAATTTAGTCTCTCTAAGGGTCGATTTTCAAACTTTGGGTTGGAGATATCCGCCATCTCGCAAACCTACTACCCCCCCCCCCGAATTTCCGTCCACATACACTGAATAAGATTAAAAGAAACATTGTTATACTTTTACAGAACCAGATGCAGTGTAAGCATTAAAAGGTGGTGCTGCATCTTCGTGTGCTTCTTCTTTATAGAACGGATGTTCCGTCATATCTGGTTCATAATCAACACTACCGTTCAAATGTAAAAGTTGGAGAACAGCTGGTCTCTTTGGTACACTTAATAACACTTGATATGTTTTTTTGTAGACTTTCATTCCATATGATTTCCATTTGTCAGCTATGTAATCGCCCAGATGATTGTTTTGTTGTGATCCAGCTAAATGTGGCTTCTCTGTTAAATATCTGAAAATATCAGAAGATTGAAGTATAGATTATGACTACGCGTTTTCTTTATAAGACATTAAAATGTTTTGAAGCCTTCAGATTTTCTTAGCTTTTTTGTGTGTTTTTGTCCACTTCTTTAAGAAATCGGGTGTTTTAAAATCCACAAAGCCTTCAAATAAATGTTTTTAGCCTTCATGTTCTTATAAACTAGTAGTTTGTTTTGTAAAAAACTGGTATAGAGTTTAGTGGGACAGTTTCTAAATCTCCGGTTAAAATCTTTGATTGGAGTGTTAATCATTACTAGATGTGAGCCTTCACTTACAACGGGCATTGTACCCCATTGAACCACAACGATCAGTGAAACCATTTTCGCTCATATGACCATCACATTCATCCATTTATCCCCATTTTTATATAGTTTTGTTTCGTTTATTCTGTTACATTAGATAATAGGACATACCTGAATTGACTTAAGAGCTTGCATGGAGTCTAAATAATTCGAACAATTGAAATTTGTTCGAGCTACGGAGAGTAGTTTATAAGGTAATGTTATTCAAGGGACAAGAATACTTGTTCGAATAGACGATATCGGCTTTCTGAATTCTCCCCGAATGATTACCCATGATGCATTGTCAGGGTTTGGGTTATCGTCCGTGAATTTTTTTGCGCAATGCATCATGGGTAATCATTCAGGGAGAATTCGGTAAAGCCGATATCGTCTATTAAGGAGAGACATTCGAGTACTGTAATTGAGATTCAACTTACTGATGGACTTGATCGATCTCGGTTGTATTGACTTTACGACTTCCATCATCATGGAATTGTGGGTAATTAAAATCCATATCACTCCATGACTGATCACACCAATCAAAATCACGTTTAAAGTCTTTAGTATTAGGTCCCAGACCTCTATAATTAGAACTTAGGCTTCTTCTTTTTCGTTCTACTAAAGTTTTTCGTAAATAACGATCGAAACCATAACCACATAAGAAAGCTAGTGCGCTGATTGTCAGTAAGGAACATATCGAAAATATAATCTCTTTTCGCTTCATTTTTCTTTTGCTCCTAATTTAGAGGCTTTACTACTCTTGCTTACAAAACACCCACGACCAGCAACTGCCTTTATTGCTGGTTCACTCACTCATTCTAATGTTTCCAAGAGTTTTTTACGTATTTTAAAAAAAAGTCAAAACGACTAGTATTAATATATGATTTATTGTCAAAAAAGCCTGATTTATTTTTGCAGATGCTATATTTTTTTGTGGAATTTTAAAATATTTACGGAATTATGTTAAAATGTGCGTTTCAAAACAAGTGTTTGTAGAACGGTTCAATTGTTTAGTTTGCTGTTTGGAGAACTAGTCAACCATTTGTAAATAGATAAGGGTATTTTATAATTTTACAATAATTATTATCTAAATTATTGATTTAAACTCTTTTCATTAATTTTTTGAACTTTTTCAGCACTCGGAAAATTTTATTCATGATGACAAACTTTACTGATGACAAAGTTACTTTTTTAAAGAATTTTCTTCGGAAGTATTCAAAACTTTAAAGGTAAATTGTGTCGGTGGAAAAGGATCCAAAATAAAATAAAACATGATCATAGAATCTAAAAAAATCTTCGATTAACAATCAAAACAATACAAAACAAAAATTACAAGAAATAATACTAGAAAAATATTAAATACAACAGATATCGAAGAGATGATCAGCAAAAATTGAATTTAATTAAAATTTATCTCATTAGAAACTATCCATAAGTTCCTTAGAAGTTGCATATCAACTCCTAAGAAAATGGGAACATCAATTTCGTCCAAAAATTACAAATAATTTCTTGATTTAATTAACAACAGAGCCATGACATACATATTGGCTGGCTGGTACACATGAATTTTGTGCAGGGTTGAATCTCAACAAAGCAGGACAATTTTTAGGATAAGTGGTACCATCTTCGCATTCATAATAACCATAGCAATTGTATCGGTTGACGTACAATCCGTCTTTTTTGTTCTCACAGAAGTTTGGTTCTAGAAGAAAGACGTTTAGAATTGAAATTAAATGTTTTCGGATATAAAAAAAAGACAAAAACGGATCGAAGTAGATCGAACTTTTATCGAACTTTAAATATTTTCCCAAACTGTAAGCTCGGCAAAGAGAATGGGTTTAACTTTTGAGATCCTTGACATATAGAGAGTCTTAGTTGGGAGTTGAGTCAATATTGGTTGTTTACTCTTGTGTACAGGTACGTTTATTAATACCCTACTTTCTGATGATAAATATCTATCTTTGAAAATTGAGGTTCTATCCTACTCGTCAAATGAAAGCAAAATACTCCATTTTTAACCCCCTAGTCTCAACGGAAAGATCCTTCAACTTTCGTTTGGTAAGAACTTGAGTAAAATAATATATCTTACCTAAACAAGAGTAAGAGTATGACCATTGGCATTTCATGCTTTGAGGATGGAAATTACGATGTTTCGGGCAAGTCTTCAGTTTTGGTGTGTGAGTGCTTCCATCGCAAACGAAATAGGTGTTACAACTGAAAACCGTCTTAAATGCACCAACTCGTCCGTTGCATGAGAACTCGTTCACATCACGTTTGGCTGAAATTTAGAAAAAATAGCTGAGTCACATTTTGGATTTAATTCATGGCAACCTTTTTTGGCATCCGAGGTCTCTTGCATACAAGTTGTATTATATTTCTAGTTTTGTAGTAGCCAAAATCAAGTGTGGTACCTCACCGTGTAGAGTGTTTGTAGATAAAGGGTGAAGGTTAGGATTTCAGCCCAAAAAATCAAATGAGAATGAAATTAGCCTTTTTAGTCATTAACCCAGAAAATTTATTAAGAGCCATGTGGCTCTTAATAAATTTGCACTGATGCCCAAACTTTCACACTACCAACAAACATTGGTCTGAGCATGTGGTGATATGAAAAAATAATCGGATGAAAATAGTACACGCTTTTTTATAAGAATAGTGTACTTTGGATGAGAGTCAAGTATTCTTAAGAAGGTGTCAAAATTGAGGGTGAAATATTTTTAACGTATTCTTACTTTTTTAAACTTGACCTTTTTACAAACATGAAAAATGATCAATTTGAGAATTTTTGACTTTTCAGTGAACATTTGGGTTAAAATTACATTTCTTCCTCAAAGCTTCAATTTATCTCTAACAAAGGAAGCAGTTTTTTCTGTTAACCAAATACAAAATGACTGTATTTTTAATCAAATTCTGTGAAATTCAACCTAGATGGTATTCTTAGGGTATTCTTACGATTTGGCCAATTTTCACCCTGATATTCTAATGGGCTCTTCCAGAAAATATCCGTACATGGGGGGTGGAGGATATATTGTCCAGGGGGTAGCGAAAAATCATCTAAATTTGCCTTGTCCGGGGGGTAAATTTGCTCTGTCCGGGGGTAATTTTGGTTGTCCGGGGGTCAACTGATGCTTGTCCGGGGGGTCAACTGATGCTTGTCCGGGGGGTAAATCACTGAAAATTGTTATATCCTCCACCCCCCATGTACAATTTTTTTCTGGAAAAGCCCAATAGAAGATATTCTTATAAAAAACCGTATATTTCCAAAAGGAAAAAAGACACACCTTGAATATTACATTGCACATTTCGTGGGAAATCACACAAATCATCTTTACTGTTGTAATAAAGTCCAGCAGGGCACGCCATACGAGTACCACGCCCAGATTTATCACATGCAATGTATGTGTCACAGCGTGTTGGGTCGCCATGGTTACCATAACCATTTGCTTTGCAGAAAGATGGGGCAATAGTCGTGGTGGTCGGCGGAGGAGTGGTTGTTGTGGTGGTTGTTGTAGTGGTTGGCGGATTCGTGAGTGGAGCTAAGAAGTAAGAAAAGAGTAAAAATAGAAAATTCTTCAATAAGAGTCTCCAACATCGTTGAGACAAAATGAAAGAGACGCTAGTTTTTTCGGAGAAATTCGAATCCAGCCTTTGAAGTATCGCTATATCCGATATAAAGGGACTAAAAGTAGTAGTTTTTTATCATCATTAATGTAAGTGGAAAAATCCAGGGAAAGGAGTGGCGCCCTCCCCTACCGTCGGATAAAAGGAAGCCTTTGGGTCGCCCTCGACTGCGGTCGCAAACTTACTTACTTTTGTTCGACCGCAGTCGAAGACTTTCCTGACTCACTTTTCTTATACAAAAGGTTACACTCCTAAGTTTTAAAACTTGTTCATTGAGAGTCTTTAATACAGAGAATATTCTGAATATTTTAAATTAGAGAATGATTTGACTTAGGCTGAATAGGGATTCAACCTGAGTGCAATTCACAATTTCATGTATTTGACAAGACATTTCATTAGGAGAGTCCATATCCTAAGTATTTATAACACCCCATTCTCACAGGTACCCGGTAGGATTTTTTCAGTCAGTGGGGATAAAAATAACGAACTGAATCTCGATGAGGATTGATATTCCCATATTTTTTTTGGCTGGGGATTTCAATGCTCTTGTTTTGTGGTCGGAAAATTCAGTGGGGATGGGAAAAATAGCGTAAAGTTTTGCAGTGAGGATTGGTTTATTTGATTATTTTCAGTGGGAACAAAAATTGGAGGAAAATTTTCCACCGAGAACGATATTTTGGACAATTTTTCCAGTGGGAAGGGGTCCTAGCGGCTCTGTGAGAAGGGGGTGTTCTATATAAGATATATGTGGATATTAAAACAGGACTGTACACTCACCATTGCATTTCACGTTATGTGGATTATCACAAGCATCTTGTCGTGCGTCATACCAAAGACCTTTGGGACATTTCATGACGTATTTCAATGTGTTACTACATGAGATGTATTGATCACATCGCTTTGGGTCCACATAATTGCCATCTTTCTTGTTATGACAGAAATTGACTGATTTACCTAGAAGGAAAATGAAGAAATCATCATTAGCCAATCGGAATTATTTTGAACTGAGAATTTATAATAACCTCTCCAGAACCTACTCACAGCCGAAATATAGTTTTGGATCTTTCAGAATTGCGATTTAGGAGGGGCTAAGTGACTTCCAATATTGGGCTTTTCCAGAAATGGTCCATGCCCCCCTGTTGAGGATATCGGATATCCAGGGGGTTAGTTATTTTTGTTCAAAAGTGGATATTCAGGGGGTTAAATATCTACAAAGGAGTGGATATCCAGGGGGTAAAGTGTCTTTTCAAGTAAAAAATACGATATCCAGGGGTAAGCATCTTTATAAGAGAGAATATCCAGGGGGTTGAGCATATTTTTAAGAGTGGATATCCAGGGGGTCTTTACTAATAAAGTAGGATATCCAGGGGGTGCGATACTTCGAAAAATCAATATCCTCAACAGTGGGGGTAAAATCTTTTTCTGGAAAAGCCCATTTTTGAGCTTTTATGTTCTGATATCCTAAGGGTCCTATGTTAAGACTACTCAACTTCCCAACCTTACTTTAAAGCACTTAAAAATCACTTGCGGTTCCTTAAAATTCTGAGGAATTCCCCTTTAGTGCCAAATATTACGGTGGGGATTGTTATGATACAAAAAGACAACAAAAAAATTGTCCTTCCCACTGCTGAAAAGAAAAGCGTTGTGAGCGACATTCATAGATTTCTAATTAAATCTCTAGCAATTACCCAGATAGCATTGGACGGACTGTAAGGTTTTTTAATAAGTAAGTACGATAAGTATGACTTTGGTGATCGATTTGGTTATTTCTTAACCTACTTAGATCTTATCAATACCCTTTGAACAATAGAAAGTTAAAATATAGACGACTCACCATTTTGGCAAGGATAATTTTCTGGTCGTACGCAAACTTTCAATTTGGGATGGAAGTTCAAGCCGTTAGGGCATTTCTTGATAACAGGAACCATGTTAGCATCACAAGATACATATTCTGTACACGAGCCTGGATATGCTGCTCCACCAACTTTCGCGCATTTCACATTAGATTGTTGGGCAGAAAAGAAGATACTCTTCTTGGCATTTTCTACAAGGAAAAATAGAAGCAAGCAAATGATTAAACATTTGATCAAATTATTCAATCTTGGTAGCATTATATATCGGATCCTCCAAAGGCTGCACCTCGATTCTAAAAATTTCTACCTAGAAAGAAGACATTCTATTGACAGCTTTTTATACCGAACATTCGAAAGCAATGTAATGACTTCAATTCATGATTGTATAAAAAGAGAAACGTTAAAGTCAAAAGCAAGAAAAATGTATAGAGAGTGAACCGGGATATGGGTGGAGGATGGGGTCGAGGCCCTGTTCCAACCTGTGCAATCAACCATTTCTGGTTTTTGACAAGACTTTGTGACTTTGTCAAACAACATTCCAACAGGACAGTCCATATCATAACCAGCTTTGTTAACACAAATCACATAACGATCACACTTCCCTGCTGGATCAGGATAGAGTCCATCAGATTTATCCATGCAAAATGGAGGCGGGGTAGTAGTTGTGGATGTCGTTGTCGTTGGAGGTAGGGTAGTGGTGGTCGTTGTTGTTGGAGGTAGGGTAGTGGTGGTCGTTGTTGCTGGAGGTAGGGTAGTGGTGGAAGTTGACGTTGGAGGTAAGGTAGTGGTGGAAGTTGTTGTTGGAGGAAGGGTAGTGGTGGTCGTGGTCGTTGTCGTTGGAGGTAAGGTAGTGGTGGTCGTTGTCGTTGGAGGTAGGGTAGTGGTGGTCGTTGTCGTTAGAGGCAAGGTAGTGGTGGACGTTGTCGTTGGAGGTAGGGTAGTGGTTGACGTTGTCGTTGGTGGTGGGGTAGTGGTGGTCGTTGTCGTTGGAGGTAGGGTAGTGGTGGTCGTTGACGTTGGAGGCAAGGTAGTGGTGGTCATTGTCGTTGGAGGCAAGGTAGTGGTAGTCGTTGTCGTTGGTGGTGGGGTAGTGGTGGTCGTTGTTGCTGGAGGTAAGGTAGTGGTGGTCGTTGTCGTTGTCGTTGGAGGTAGAGTAGTGGTGGTTGTTGTTGTTGGAGGTAAGGTAGTGGTGGTCATTGTCGTTGGAGGCAAGGTAGTGGTAGTCGTTGTCGTTGGTGGTGGGGTAGTGGTGGTCGTTGTTGCTGGAGGTAAGGTAGTGGTGGTCGTTGTCGTTGTCGTTGGAGGTAGAGTAGTGGTGGTTGTTGTTGTTGGAGTTAAGGTAGTGGTGGTCGTTGTCATTGGAGGTAAGGTAGTGGTGGTCGTTGTCGTTGGAGGTAAGGTAGTGGTGGTCGTTGTCGTTGGAGGTAGGGTAGTGGTGGTCGTTGTCGTTGGAGGTAGGGTAGTGGTGGCCGTTGTCGTTGGAGGTAGGGTAGTAGTTGACGTTGTCGTTGGAGGTAGGGTAGTGGTGGTCGTTGTCGTTTGAGGTAAGGTAGTGGAGGTCGTTGGAGGGAGGGTAGTAGTGGTGGACGTAGACGTGGTCGATGTCGTTGGAGGGAGAGTGGTCTCGGGGGATTCTTCAAAGAAAAAGGAAAAGCAAATTCATCTTTATATGCAAGTACTATATAATTTGCTTTGACATGCAGCATGCGCTACAAACGTGTATTGGTCTCGTATGATTTTGTATGTTTTGAGTGTACATGCATAATTTTGATGAGTTTTGCTTTACCTTGTTCTTTGACTGGAATGGGAATGAGATGGTGGGAATGGAGTGTGGTGCGTATAAGAAAATTTCGATCCAAGGTAAGCTCTTTCTTTCAAACTATTAAACAAAGTTGAACATTTAAAACCGATATTGATTTTAAATCTTCACTTCACTTCGACTAATTCTCATGTTTTTGAGAAACAAAAAATGGCCTTACTTGCACAGTTGACGTTTTCAGGCCAATCACATTGATCTAATGTTTTGTTGTAATGAAGTCCAGGCGGACAATTCTGGATATACGCATGACGTTGAGCAACACATTGGATGAATTTCGTACAACTTGTAGGATGTTCGTAATTTCCGTCGTTACGCCCTTGACAGAAATCTGCTAAAGGGTTTTGGCCAGTTGGCGGTGGGGCGTTTGTTGTGGCGGGCGGCGATGGGGTTGTTGTAGTTGTAGGTGCAGCCACAGTGGTTTGTTGTGGTGCTTGAGATGATGGAACATCTAGAAAAATTTCAAAAGAGGGGGAGAATGATTTTTTAAAGAAAATACTTTAATTGATTCGTTCCAGTTCGCTTTAATTTTGGTGATACTCTGCCTTTAATTCACTAAATACAATTTTTCATTTGCCATAGTTCTGAGAATACAAGATCGAAAAAATTTATTTACGTGGACAGTTAACATTTCTAGGCCAGTCACATTGATCTATTTTGTCATTGTAGTATAGTCCGGCAGGGCAGTTGCGAATATAGACTATTCTTTGAGCGACACAAGAAATAAATTTGGTGCATGAACTTGGATGGACGTAGTTTCCATCATTCTTTCCTCGACAGAAATTGACGAGTGGATTTCGGGCCGTCGTGGGTTGAGGAGCTGCGGTAGTTGTGGTAGTTGGAGTTGTAGTTGTTGTTGGGGTGGTCGTTGTCGTAGTTGTTGTTGGGGTGGTCGTTGTTGTAGTTGTGGTGGTCGTAGTTGTAGTTGTGGTTGGAGTGGTTGTTGTAGTAGTTGGAGCCTGAGTGGTCGTTGTTGTTGTGGTTGGAACTGTTGTGCTTGGCGGGGGTTTAGTAGTAGAAGCTACATAATAAATATAAAAGAATGTCGTTGATTTCACTAACTAATTTTATACAATTATGAGTTATTTCTATAGCTCCCTCAGCGTATTGTAACCAATCAAAAGGTTTGAAAACAGGACAACTCAATTCCTACGAGTTAGATCAAAAATGACGATTTCTTACTCAAACTGGGCATTACAGGAGGGCTTCCCCCTCCTATATAGCCCATGTCTAGTATACTCGTCATTGGTACTTAAAGGGTTAACGTTCACAACAGGTCATAACGTTAAATTTTGGCCTCGCTTCCTCCAAAAGATTACCGAGACGAGATTTTAAAATAAAATGCTCAGTGAGGAAAAGTTTGTGATAAAATTGCTTTGAAATGGGGCAAGTGTTATCGTGTCATAATATGACTGGTCCCAAAAAGACCGTCTCAAGATTGGTCCGATTTCAAGGTACTCTTAATCGGTAGGGAAATCACATTTACGAAAACGGTTCTATTCTAGTTGGTTGAGTCGCAGGAGGCTTTTAAGGTCCATTTTCGCAACTATAGACGCTTTTAATTAGCGCCTCTCCAGCACCTTGAACTGACTACGCAATTCCCCTCACATGGCATGGGTTGACCCGGGCGAAGGTTCATTCACTTGCCAAGTGAACCGCTGCGAGTGGGAATCGAACTTCAGTCGCCTGTGCAGCAACCAAGGTCAATGACCACTATACCACAGCGCCGGTTATTGTTGTAGAAGTTAATAAATATCTTACGTGGGCAGTTCACATTTCTTGGCCAATCACATTGATCTGTTTTCTCGTTATAATAAAGACCAGCCGGGCAATTACGAATGTAAACGACTCTTTGAGCAACACAAGAGATGTATTTGCCACAATCTCCAGGGTGTACGTAATTGCCATCATTTTTACCAGTACAGAAACCAGCAAATGGGTTTGAATTTGTTGGTTTAGGTGTGGCCAGAGTTGTTGATGGAGAAGGTGGTTGAGTTGTAGGTGGTTGAGTTGGAACTGAAAAAAAACGTTTTGGACTCAAAGTACAGAGCACCATATTGAAATAAAATATTAAAATAACGATTTCATATCAAGATATTGAAAATCTTTTGTATAAGTTGGTTTCCAGGTATATTTTTCAACTGGAGTTAGATAACAAATTTTAGAAAGAATATGCTACCATGTTGACCTAGTTGACCAATAAAATAGCTTTATTTCACTTCGGAACGACATTGAAATGTAACCTTTAAACATGGTTCAAATATAATACACTAGTTTGAAACAACATCTTACAAATCCTCATTCAGTGGAGAGTATAATGATATATTATTATGGAAGTTAGGGAACCGGATAAGCTGCAACCCCTCAAGTTGAAAAAGGACCTTTTTTTTTCTCTTTCATAAAATTATGAACGAGACTTAAAGGTTTTGCTTTAAAAAAAGAGTTATATCGTTTGCTAACTCGTCAGTTTTAATTTACAAGATATTGAATTGACACGGATGTGGAGCAAGATTTGTCAGAAAGAGAAAAAGAAGAACATTTTTTTGCTTATATCAGCATAATATAACAATAGCAAGACACTGTCCTGATATGAAACATGTGTCTGATATGAAACATGTGTCTGACACTGCAACCCTGCAGATGCGAGCTACTGAGCCATGGCGTATACCATGACACTCGAAATACACGGGAGAACGGATGTCCTCGCAGGTGTAGAACCTCTTAAGTGTCTCAGCACACGCACAATGTCTGGACAAAAAAAGAAAAACAAAATCATATAAAATTACCAGTTGGACAATTAACGTTAGCAGGGTAATCACAGTAGTCTTGAGCAGCGTTGTAATAAAGTCCATTGGGACATGGCATGGTGTTTGTTAGTCCACCAGAACATGCAAAATATTTGGTACACAAGCTTGTGTGAGCGTAATTCCCATCCTTCTTGCCTTTACAAAAGTTTGGACCTGAAACGAATCAAAAGAAAGAATTGTGATGATTGCAGTGCAGTTATTAGTGTAGTAAATAAGTAATAATGTTTTTATCCACAATCTTTAGAGTTTTTAAGACATGGAATATTGGATTTCTAAACCTTTATAAGAAAATTAAAACAAGTTTCCCCAAATTTGTGGTAGCTTTCAGACGGGAATCTTATACACGTTGCACATCCCCTTTATCAAAACATATCAGAGGGGATGCATGCAGCCTATTTTGTATATATAGATAGAGTAGATATTTAACGTTAGAGTCAATATTTTTCGTGGATAGCCCAGTAATCTGGGACTTGTAGACAGTTTCTTGATTGTTTTCACCGGGTCCAACCGGCTCTGTTTTCTATCAACGTAACATTGGAAGGAGTAGGGATTCGAAACTCCTGGTTTTAAACATTGTCGCCTTTGACAAGGGGATATTATATATTGATCTTACCTTTGCAATTATAAACACTCTCCCAAACACAAACTCTGTAATCAGGATCGAAATTTGTCTTATCTGGACATGTTTTGACCACGCCCAAACCATTACCAACACACTGTACAAATTTAGAACAAACAGAAGCATGGGGAACTGGACCGAGTTTATTGTTTGAGCATTCAGCTTGTACAGTTGGTGGTGTTCGGGTGGTTTGTGGGCGTTGGTTTGTTGCATAAGCATTGAAGCCAGAAGGTGCTATGAAAAAGAAATCAACATTTCGTTAAAACAAAAATGATCAGACTGGAGAGACTTCAGCCTCCCTACTTTTAAACAAATGAGATATTTTTCTCAAATTCCTATGCATATTTTATCTCATTTTGAGCTTTCAGCCTCTCCACCTCCACGGTTCTTCCGCCGGGCCTGAATGATTCTTTTGACTGTGGTCGTGACATAATTGGGTTTTTGAGAGACTAATAGGGAGGCTGGAGGTCAAAACTTCACTAGAGCTTCGAAAGTATCTTTATATGCAGAATATCCTGTACCCTTAAGTAAGTATTTCAGTTTCTCTAAAGCATGTAAAAACCTATACATACATAACCATCAGGGAAACCAGATTTGACACTTTTGCATTTCAATCAGGAATTTTTCTCAGCCCTATATTACTGGTCATAGTATTTAGGTTAAATTCTTTATAATTTTGTAATAAAAGAAAATCTAACCTTTGCATGGTGGCTTTGCTTTGATATCTTGTGGTCTTTCACAAGTTTTGTTGAGAGGGGCATACCATAATCCAGTGGAGCAGTTCATGATGTATGCTATGTGATTTGCACAATGGTAATATCGTGCGCAATTCGGTGGGTAAGTATACATGCCATCTTTCTTGTCCTTACAAAAGTCATCTGGAAGAAAAGTTTAAATAGCATTATTTTTGTTTCATGGCATTAGTTTTCTTTTTTTCGTAAAATGAATTTTGGAGTCTTCATAACTCGAACACGCACGGAAAACACAAATTTGAACACAAAGGACATTTTGATCATCTGGTATAAGGCTTATAGGGCAACTGTTAAACGAACGAACGAGAAAACTTGTTCGAGATAAGGAGACATTATCTGGATGAAAGTTCAAAAAGCGTTATTTTTGTTTTATGACATGATTTGTTTTAGTGAAACAAATTTTGGACCCTTTAAAGCGATAGTATAAAATTTTCTGGATTTGTATTAAGCCAGTTATTTCGCGAAGTTTTTGTTGAAAGAATTGCCATCTAAAATTCAAAATTCTCCAAGAACGGAGGACAAAGCAATGTATATGACACCCCTGTCTCACAGCCCCGGTGAAACTTTTTTCCTCAGTGGGGATAGAAATTCCTATTGAAATCCCAATGGGGATAGAAATTATTTTGTTCCAAGATTAAAAAATTCAGTGGGATGGTTTTGGAGTTCAATTTTTAAACATTGAATTTTCTAGTGGGGGATGAAATCAAAGTCAATTTCCTGGTGGGGCTAAAATTCCAGGGTTTTCCACTCAACTGGGGACGAGATCTTGGCCAAACTTTCCAGTGGGGCTGGGGTCCCTGCGGGTCTGTAACACAGGGGTGTTGTATGGTAAAAAGTACTTAAAATTTGTGTTAAAATTAAAATTGAAATACAATACAATAAATAATGACTTACCTGCTAAAACACATGAAATTGCTAAAATAAAAAAAGAAATAAATATTAATATCAAAAGTAGTATTAAAAATGTAATAAAGAAAATAGAAAAAGAATTCCAATAAAATTATCCATATTAAGCAAGGATTCAAGCAAAATTCATAAGATGTAGTTTTCATAATCAAAGTTTTTAAAGCAACAATATAAGAAACGAGAGAAAAAATGATATAAAAACTCACCAATTCCTGCCAGCAGGAAAGTAAATAAATAAGATTTCATGGCGTCGTAAAAAATTTCTATAAAAAAAATCTGTCAAACCATGTATATGTGTGACCCACTACTAAGGTTTTTGGTTTTTGAGATACCTCGTCAACGAGCAGCTTTTTATAATCATTTGATACATTCTTTTGTTGTCTTTCAGCGCTGGCATTACGTAATGTTTATATTGTTATCGGCTGACAAGTGTTTGTTTGTTTTCATACCACGCATTCATTTATAAGACCATCTACGGAGGAGATCGTTTGCTGGGCATAAAGGTGACAAAATGTTTAAAAATACGCTCCACCTTAGTGTCTCTTTGAAGTGAAATTTGATATGGTTGTAAGGTATTGATTTACTTCACATTATTTTTTGCGTCAAGTTTACACGTATTGACTAATCCTATACTTTCTGGGAAGTTTATCTTATTCTTTATTCTTCAAACACAGGATTTAACACGTCGGGCCACCTAAAAAATTCAGCGAATTGGTGTAACATTTTTGCTGAGCCTTGTGATATTTTTGCAGTTATTTTACCACAAAGTGGGGAAGGGAAATCCTCTTATATCATGTAAGGACCTGAACACACAACAAATCTTACTGAGTGAATTGTCAGTGTCCACTTTTAATTGAAAAACTTATATCAACCTATGCGGACCTGTTAGAAGGTTTAGGACCCCTCGGATCTAATTGATGAAAAATTTAGCAGTTCTATGAAAAGTCATGAATTGAAGGTAGGACGAATCAAATGTAGAATAAAGTTCTTGTTAGACCGGCATTTTCAGTCGCGAAAGAAGGAGAATAGACCTTACACATTGAATATAATGAAATTTTTATTGAATTTTGCTGAATTTTGAGACGAAAATACCTTTCAGCGCCGTAGTCACCGGGATGACAACAAAGAGCACTTTTTCCGCCCCCTTGAACTTGGATTTTTCAAATTAACCCCTTGGAACAAACCATGATTGGCCCGCATGGTGTCAATAAGCCTCAACCCCCCCCACCAAATACTAAAATGCTTCTTACAGCACCATGTAAGAACTTTTGAACACTGATTTTAACAAGTTAAGTTAATCTTTTATGTCTTTCGAACCAATTACATAACGAGAAAACAATATGGTACGAAAACAGTCTCAAGTCCTGCATAAGACCTAGTAAGGGTCACAAGAATTTTTATACTGACTTATATTTATGACGCAGCCTTTAGAAAGACGAGACCCCGAGAAAAGGTCACGTGTTTGATTACTAGATTTGAATGCTTTATCAAAATACAATTGAGCGTGGTAACCGCACTAGCGGAAATTCAGTAATCCTTTGCACAACTCCTAGGCCCAATTATAAAATCAATAAGTAAGCTTATATTTTAGCCAAAAACTCGTCCCCAAACCCAAAAAATGAAAAGTTTGAAAAAAAATATATTTAAAAACACACGCAGGAATCCAGCCAAGGATCAAATGTGAAAATTTCACTAAAATCGTTTTTCAATCAACCCTCATTTTTGAAGTCTCCAACCTATGCCCCCGAAATCTTTAGGGACAAAGACCCGCTTGTTTAGGTTTGTGAATAAAAGCTTTACTAAGCGACCGATATTTTTGGGTGTCTCTATAAAAAAATCCACGAGTTCATTTTTCAGTTCAGTCTTAGTCTTTCTAGATCTTTCTTTACATGAAAACAACATGCTTTCTCGATAAGTTTCAAGTTTGACAGATTTTATGACGAATACAAAACATATTTGGGGAGACACAATAGAAAGACTTCTTCCTATGTTCTGAGAATCATGCACTCTAAAATGCGCCCACTTTCTCATGTGATAATCACAACCTTACTTTTTATGACTTTGACCCTTAAAATAAGATAAGACTTTTGGTGTATTTTCAAAGGAGTTTCCAAAGTTTTTAGTCCGTTTATTAAGGCAATCGAAACCCAGTCTTAACTTTTTACGAAAGTTTTTAGTAGCCCCGCGGGTTATCAAAAAGACTGGATTGCATCATCCATATATAACCTCATTTCTTGCCCTTTAAAATAACTATGAATCTGGTAATAGAATGCTGACTAGAATACTGGCTAGCCCATTGTGTTCAACGAGATACCCAATGATGAGCTAAAGATAACACCCCTTCTTACAGACCCGGTGGGATTTTTTCAGCCAGTGGCTGGGGTGAAAATAACGGACCAAAACTCGACGGGGATTGATATTCCTATGTTTTTTATGACTGGGTATTTGAATTCCATTGTTTTCTAGCCAGAAATTTTCAGTGGGGATAGAAAAAAATAGCACAATATTTTGCAGTGGAGATTTCCTTATCTGATTATTTTCAGCAGGGACAAAAATTAAAGTATAATTTTCCACCGGGGACGATATTTTGGTCAATTTTTCCAGTGAAAAGGGGTCCCAGTGGGTCTGTGAGAAGGGGCGTAAGGTATATCCCCAAAAAAAGCTTCTCAGTAACTCAGTTTTTGCTATGGTAATTTTGATAAATTTTAAAACAAAGGAAAACTGGCAAATTGAATTGAGCAAGACTTCGCTATATTATCGTTATCAAAATTAAAATTTGTATGTATAAATTAAAAGATTATCTTTCTAAATATGAAATGTCAGTTTGATATGCGTGCGATGGAATCGAGTCCAGTCGACATGATTTCACATGAATTGAAGAGGAGTTCTATGAATTCTCTATCCATAATTTCATAAATATATAAAAAAAAGAGAATCTCAGGACATTGTGAAATGTGGTAATGTCCAATACTACGAAAAAAGTACAGGTTTAAACAAAATTCAACAATGGCGCGACTTGACTATTTCGGGACTAATTCTCAGAAACATTTTAAAACAATGCCAAAGTCACTGTTAGAAAAACGTATGCTTTACCTGATTCTAAATGGAGCAGATCTTAGAATTTTGGTGGTGTGAACAAAATCAGAGGAGCTTGTTCCTCCAAAATTATAGGTAGTAGAATTAAAAAATATCCCCAAAAAAATTGACTTTAAACGATAAGCCTATTCTATGAATTCTATCCATAATTCCATAAATATATAAAGAGAATCCCAGGACATCGTGAAATTTGGTAATTTCCAATTCTACGAAAAAGTGCAGGTTTAAACATATCCTTCCATATAACGTGTCTTGACTATCCTCGCAAAAGAATTTTTAAAGCAGTACCAAAGTCTTTGTCAAACAGTCATATGATATATAGAGTAGACCTTGCAATTTGGTGGTATGACCTCAAAGAGAGGAGTTTGTTTTCCCAATATTGAATGCTGTAAGAAAGAATACCTTCTCGAATCTCCCTCACAGAGCACAATAAGAATTTCTAATACCGATCCTTTTGATGACGTCAGCAGGCATACAGAAGACCGGGTCGACTTCTGCAATGGTTGTTTTGTCGTAACCAAGGAGGGAAAGGCCCGCTAAGCCGAACAGTGTGTGGAATGGGTCCACCTAAAAAGGTGAATTGAGTTTGTAAGATTTGAAGTATATTGATTTTGTTGTAAGTGCAGTTGCATTGCAATCGCTTGGGAAAAAAACATAAACCATTTCTAAAGACTGATCATCGAAACTGGTATTCTTGAAATTCATGACGTAATCTCTATACGGAAACACCCGAAAACACCGAGTGTTTGCCACCAGTTTTTAAATTTGAACAATGACACTGGTGACAAGCGTCCGGTGTTTTTCGAGTGCTTCCGTATAAAAGATTACGCCATGAATATCAAGAATTATCGTCCATTCTATTCGTATAAATTTGCGATGCCGGACATTATACGTCATGTCAAAAGACGGGCAGCCGTTGAACAATGTAGTTATCGAAAATATTGTTTTAGCGAAAACTTGCAAGGGAACATTTTTAGGATAAGAGTTATTATACATACCATATCACCTGGCCTATCAGATATGCCTCCAGTTTCGTCATCTTGCGATGCTAATATGAAATTTGATAGCTTGTCCTTGAGTGAAAAAAATATTGTTTTAGAATGAGGCGCCAAATGCTTGACAGTTTCAAGTCCTGTAAAGGGGTTGGGTTTAAATTGAAACCACTTTATTTAAAGGCAAGAAAATGACAAAATCACGAATTAGCTTATTCTCCAAAAAGTTGGTCTTGAGACCATACGCTTTAAGTTTGCATAAATTATGGTTTATGTAGCCTTTTCAATGAAAGTTTCATTTAAACATCAAAATCTAAGAAAATCCTGAGTTTTCTCGATTTCCCCTGCAATTATAGGCTTCTGCTCATCCTCTAGTGAAAAGAATTTCTATGTAGGAAGTATATCTATAGATGTGTACGATTCAAACTACTGCAATTACCAATGAAAAAGGGGCACAAAATGTCTAGAAAAATAACATTTACAACACTCGCCTTTACCTTATCGGCCCTTTTTACGCCGGCCCTTATTGGCGTTATTTTTGGGCTTGTGGCGTAATAAGGGCCGGTGTTAAAAGGGCCGGCGTAAAAAGGGCCAAAATTTTGCAATTTTTACCTAAAAGCGGCGTTAATTTTTGACCATTTTTTCTCGTTTTAAGGATTTTAAGCATGATTAGAAGATTAAAACTATCCATTTTTTAGTCTATATATACAAAAACCTGAGTTTTCCCAAATTTTTGTAAAAGCCTACATTTTCCAGGTTTTCTATGATATCTGAATGGACCACTGATCGGTCTGCCGATGACAACTTTTTTACTAATTATGATTTCTATTTTATCTCGTGAATGATAAAGCAAAAAGCATTACCTTATCAATCCAATCGATACGTCCGAGCATCTTGAGCGAAGCAAGTACCCACCATGAATAACATACATCAGGTAATTTCTCAGGGCGCCCGTTCAAACCGCCCGAGGGTAACTGGCGTTCGCAAAGCCACCAACAAAGTAGATCAGGGTTGATATGGTGCATCGAGTGAGTGATAGAGAGAACACCAACACAACAGTAAATCTGCGAAAAAGAAAACTGTCTTTTTGAGAAGCTGGTAGCCAATACACGGGGTTACTAATCAGTGATATATAAATTTGCTAATTAGATTTGGTCATTTTTTTTGATGACGTTATTGTCAATTTTGATTTTTTTCTTTCATATATTTATCGCGATTTATGGACGGTTTATTGTTAAAAACGCATTTTCGGTATTTGCCACATGTTAATCTTTTGTCCATTACTTTTATACCCAAGACGAAAAAATACCTCACATTCGAAAGGTGATAAAATTATCTTTCCAACGGTATATAGAAACCTTTTTTTAATAAAATCTTTTTGAGTTGACCCAAAATTCTACTGGACAAATACGCTAACATGTACAGTTTTTAGCCTCTCAAAGCTAGTTTAACCTACCCCGACAATTAATTCGGAACCCGTGTTTTATTTTTTTTGAAAAATGTAAATGTAAATTGTAAACGGGATCATGCCTCAGGATTTGGCATTTTTGTGGAACCTTTTAACATTGCTGGGTTTTAATGGTAAAATGCACTTAAAATGGCATTCTTAGGTTCAGTTGCCAAACTTCATGATAGTGATATTCTTACCATATCATTCTTAATTTTTTGGCTAATTTTATTATAAATATTCTTATAAAGTATATTCTTATAAAAAAAATCGAACGAGATAAATACAAAAGTGTGAAAATTTTGGGTTGTTTTAAAAGGTGGTGCCGTACCATGGGGTACCCCAATACACCGTTTAGGAGTCTCGCCATTTCACGGTACTCCATTGCAGAGGCCCGGTAAAAATGGTAGGTAAAAATGCGCACTTTAGTACTGTGAAAGGTTAGAGGAATGTAAACATTGTGAATTTTTGTCTCTCCTTTAAAGAGAATGATTTAGATGTTTGAACATGATATCAATGATAATTTTATAAGTCTCTCCTGAAAATTTCACAAAAATTCATCAAGAGGAAAAGAAGTTATGATTAAAAGGAGTTCTTTACCTACCGTTTTTCTGCTATGTTTCCTTATGAGAACCAGATGTTTTCCTACCGTTTTTTTACGGAGGAGAGTGAATTTTCCGTGATCGCTAAAATCAAAACAATGGAAAATTGGATTGACGCGTGCGCAGTCGACACTCCTAAACGGTGTATTGTGTACCTTATGGTCTACCCCCGAAAAGAATTTACAGGCTAGACTAGAAAATAATACGCGAATGATACAACCTTACCTCTATGAAATGGGTTAATTTTCACTATTCTGATATTAATTTGTCTCCAACCACATGTCAATAAACGAATTTCATTGGTCTAAAATGATGGGATCTTTGATCAAGCCAATCAAAATGATGGTGCTCACTAGCCTGTGAATTTTTGATGCACAAAAAATAGCAGGCTGTCTAACCCGAATCGGAAAAATATTGAGAAATGAAATAAACATTAGTCTAACATGCTAGACGA
Source organism: Clytia hemisphaerica (assembly GCF_902728285.1). NCBI lineage: Eukaryota > Metazoa > Cnidaria > Hydrozoa > Leptothecata > Clytiidae > Clytia > Clytia hemisphaerica. The sequence goes on from NW_027103319.1 coordinate 492,610, forward strand.
CTTAACTCAGTAAAAAATAGGAAGTAAAAAACTTGTCAGGAGCATCAATATAGTCGTCTAGAATATTTTGTGCACAACAAACTTTTCATAAAAATTCTCTTTTTTCATGTTTTTGGATAACATTTTCAGGGGGTCTTGTTGGTTTGTTTTGGTTTTTTTTTTTTTTCTTTCACTTAGAAATTCTCATTGGCTGAAATTTTTATTTGTTTATGTATTTTGTTGTATATGATTGTTTTCTCACCCCGCAGAAATCTGCGGGCCCTGCTGGAACTCCCGTAAGCTACGGAAACCACCTTAGCCCAGTCGTTTATTTTAACCATATCCCGACATAAAAATTTCCCGCTTTCAACAAAAACGTTATAAACGACTGGATTCCCAGTCTAAATAAACATACGTTTTCTGGTCTGTAAAATTTCAAAGCCCGCGTAAAGATTTTTCGTGAAACGACGGCGCTACATGAGATTCTTCTCTGTATGGTATACAAAACAAGAAAATGTTGTTTTTTCAGCGAAGTTTTATTTTGGAACCATTTTTATTGCTATTGGGGAGTATTTAAAGCTTGAACAGTCAGCCTATCTACGAACACTGTAAGTTATCATGCTGTGGGAATGAGAAATCAGAGTAAACCATAAGGAACACCATTGGGGTTCCCCATGGTGCGGCACCACCTTTTAGAACAACCCGAATTTTTTTTCCTTGATTAATTATATATTTGTTATATTAATTATCAAATTATAACGGAATAAGAGGAAAATAGAATTCTGGCTTTAAATTTCTAATTTTTATTGATAGAAGTGGTTGTATGATATATACGCTTTTTTAGTTCCAGTTTTGTTTTAGTTTTTGCTTTTGTTTTATCTCGACAAAAACGTGCTAATAGTCGAAATATTATATTACAAAAAAATAAAATACAAAATGATATTATGGTTGGTTTCCTCGCTTTAATTGACCTCAATAGCATCCTGTATGTCAAACACGTTCTAGATATTTAAAATATTGATCAACCTTCAAAAACAAAGTAATGAATTAAAGTGATTTGTTATTGTGCGAAAGAAATAATTAAATTTTCGGAGAAGAACAAATCCATTTACAATATCATAATATTGTATATTTGGTGTTAAATTATGATGAATTTTTATTGCAAATGCATTTTGTTCTTCTCCAAAAATTTAATTATTTTTTTGCACAATAAAAGATCACTTTAATTTATTACTTGGTGTAGTCAGAAAAAACTAACTATTGGAAAGTTATGCTAGTGAAGAACTTTGCACTTAGTTTAAAACTAAATAAATATCTTAAAATAATTCAAAACTATTCTAATTCGGGTTCAGAATTTTATATTGTTTTTGGGAGTTTTGGTTTCATCGCTTATTTACAGTCTAATCAACAATCTACTGTTGTTGTTTGGCCATCGGGCAATTTGTAGTGTGTTTCAAAAGAGATTATTCTTTCAAGTTTGTATCGAATCTTAATCATGGTATTGCTGGATTCAATACCAAACTTCATTATTGGAATGCTCGGACTCTTGTATGCAATACAGCATATTTTCATATTCATTGTCATTTTATGGTCAAGGAAACTACGAAAAAATAAGACTAATCAGATCTTACTCAATTTGAACGCAGCATATATTATTACAGGGCTAGCTAATTTTATCCCGATCGTTATTTCGATGCATTTGGCGTTCCTACAATTCCCTGGCTATGTGTATAGTAACATGTCATTATTCGTGTTAAGTATTGATCGTGTTATTTTCATCAAATGGCCTTTCCACTATCAACGACTCGATTGGAAGGTTCAATCAATGTTATTACTCTTAACACCGATAAGCTTCCTGGCACCTTTAACTGGCACCATAATATCCGGCTCCTATAATACACAGGTCGTTCGTAACGAAGCCGCCGTTCGAGTCAAGATTTTCGGCACCGTAGCAGTCATCTTTACACTTGGAATATCAAATATGTTGATTTATCTGGTTCTCAGAGGTCACCAAAAAGCAATTAAAAGATTACAAAACACAACAAAAAACCCTGATACACAAAGTTTTAAATTCACTAAAAAAGATATATTGACACTTTATACATGTTTTGGTTGCGTTATATCATATGTTTTATTATGGTGTCCTGCTTTAGTTGCAAATCTAGTTGATTATTATGGACATGACAGTGTCTCAGTTGTGATTTACAAAGCTACTGTCATCTTTGGTAATTTGAATCCAATTTCTGATGGAATCATTTTTGCATGGTTCAATCGGGATTTTCAGTTAATTATGAGAAGGATGTTTCGAAAAAACACAACAGTAGAAATGGTGTTTGAGAGGACCGAGAGAAACTCTGCAAATATTGAAGTGACAAGGATTGAATCAGAAAAAGGTTCGTCATACGTGGTATCGTTGGCTTAGAATAAGGGTAATATTGTAAAAGATGGTTCCAGTCACTGACCTTTAGATACCCTGGACCAGGTTTCTCAATCCTGGCCAAGCAAAATCTTTGATCGGAGTTTTTTGAAAAACGGCGGCACTACTCAACGACGGCGGAGCGACTAAAACGATTTTAAAGTAACCCGTATTATCGCCCCACAAATCGTGGACAGTGGAAGCGAAGATTTACTGTGGTCCTCAGTTGGTCAGGATTGGGAAAAGCCAATATTTTTAACCGTCTCCGATGTAGAAAACACAGCAAACGAGACCGTCATTCTATCAATCAAGACAGATTATTGACCTAACAATCTATGATTTTGTAGATGTAAAAAAATACAACTTGGGAGCTACTTTTCTGTATTATGATGTAGATGAATCCTCTGTCGAGAATTGATAAGGACAACAATTTTATTGCTTTGCGATGCTTTTTTCATCTGTCGTGGTAAATGTGGAACCTTTGGTAAGATTTATAATTTGAGTAGAAATTCAAAATAAAAAAAATACCGTGTTCATTTTTCTTGGTTTGTTGGTTCAAAATCGAGGGAGTTTTTTTTCTAGTCAGACACCACACATATGTATTCTTGCTATACGAAGAAATAGCCCCAGCTGACACACTAACACCTAACGTTATATGGACGTTGTGAACGTTAAATAAACGTTGAAACAACGTTGTGTGCCATAGCTGGGATATGAATACTTTCTCTTTGTCAAACAAATATACCCCTTTATTAAGGTGCAGAATTGAGATAAGACATCTAAAAATCACTCTATTCCATTCCAAGGCGCCAATTTTGATATCATAGGAAAAAGAAGTACTTAAAAATAATTACCTGGCCTGCATGAGATTCTGAACCTGGAGTACATCCAAACCCACCATCGAAATTCATACATCTGACAACAAAATCCACGGCTTTCTCCACATTAATTGCTTCCATTCGATCCTGCGAAAAGTAAAATTTACCGGCCTTTCAGATCACGTGTCCAGTAGCAGTTAACTCTTAACAGACAAAAAGTACGCCAAACGTACCAAGAAACTTTTAAATATTTTATCAAAGTTCCTTGGCGTGCTCAGAAAACTCTACTTTCCAACGACGCTACTTTAAAGCCTTCAAAAAACATTTCCTTTTTTAAAAGTCTTCACCTGAGAAGTCATTCAACTACAATTTTTGTTTCGAAAGTATCTCTTCGTACGTGATACTCTATCGAAAATTCATCATGTCTGGACGAGGTAAAGGAGGAAAAACCAAGAACAAGGCCAAGACCAGATCATTTAAACGCAAAAACAAATCACAGACGACGAGCAGCTGAAAGCAAAATTCAAAGAACCCGCGTAAACATCACAACAATTCGCTAAGGATGGTAAGAGACAAAGAAAAACGACATATTAAGTCCATTATTAAACGCACAAATCTTCGTCATAAAAATTCTCAAAAGTGCGAATACATAAACTCGCTATTGTAGGCTTAAAGGAAGATGTGAATGAGAAAGTAGACCACCTCAACTTGTTGCTATAAGATTCATATTACCGAGTTTATGTATTTGCACTTTTGAGGACGGTAGAGTGACTGAAGCGATTTGGAAAAACCCGCAATTCCGCCCCGCAAAATCGAGGACGGTAAAAGTGCTGATTTACCGTCGTCCTCAGCTGGTCAGGATCTATCAAATTAGAACCTTACCGTCTCCGTCGCTGAAAAACACACATACATAAACTCGCTATTATTCTTGAGTTACCGGGCACCGAGTATACGCTTGGCCTTTGGTTTCAAGATAAGGTATGTTTTAAACTGAGTAATGACTATTTATAAGGGCAGATTTTTGATAAAAGAAATTTCATCAAGGGTTTTCTATAGCATAAGATAACATTCTTTGCGCATTGAGAGCCTTGAGGATTCTTTAAATAAATTGACGTCACAATTCAGCAAAAGTTTAAAAAATGACGTCAAATAATAAATTTGTAGTTTTTTCTATAAGGTCAATTAAAAAAAGAAAGTTAGTAAAATATTTTTAGCGATAGCAATAGACATTAGTCGTGTTTATTTCTATTGCGAGATTTTGATTATATTGCTTATTTTGAAATTAAAATTTGTGTTGTCAAAATGTCTGACGACATTCGAAAAATGTATAACAAAGTTCTTTGCGAAGAAAGTGAAGAACAGATGGTTCAATTTCGTCAAGAAATGAAGTTGAAAGAAGAAAAACATAAAGTGATGTTTGAGAAAATTCAAATGGTAAGCTTTGATTTGTTTGGAGTATTTGTTTTCGACTTTGGTCTCTTAAAATTACATTCACTTTCCCCATCAGCATCATTTCATTACACCTCATCTCGTCGTTATTAAACTTTAAGTAATTAATTCATCACTTTTTGTAGACAGCTTTTCTAACCATTAAAGCAGTGTCAAACAAATGACCCGTTAAACGTTCCAATTTGCCTGAAAATGGTCGACATCAATTCTTTCAGGAACTCTTTCATAAATAACTTTCTACTTTTTTCATGATCAGGAAAATGATAAACTGTTGGAGAACCTCACTCGAGTGCAAGATGAAAACAATCACTTCAAAGATGAGATCTTTCAAAAGGATAAAGAGATTGCAATCTTGCAGAAGGAGATATATCATTATGAGCATTTTCAAGATAAAAATGATAGAAAAATGTTCCTCCAAGACAAAAAAATCCAACAATTACAAAAAGAATTAGATGCTTACAAGCTCTCAAATTATGTCGATGGCTTGGCAGTTTCGATGACCAAAGAAGCTTCTTTGCATCAAGAGGAATCAGTCCAACGCAAATTAAAAGAATGTGAAAATAGTAAAAAATCACTCGAAGAATTGATGAACAAACTTGAAAAACTGCGGGAAAGTCTTGATGAGAAACAAAGTAGAATCGCCTGCTTAGAGGAACTGAATGGAGAGCTTGATGAAGACTTACAAATGGCTGATAATGAGATTGATAGATTACAAGGATGTGTTGGTAAGAAAGAAGGAATGAATGCAAATCTGGAGAAATGGAATACGAAACTGGTAACAGATCTTCAATCAGCTGACGCAGAGGCTGACCAATTGCGACAGAATGTTCAAGCTAAGGAAGTTGAGATTCAATCTTTGAAGCAATTGAACGGAGAGCTTGATAATGGTATACAAATGGCTAGCCAGGAGCTTGATGCTTTGCACCATAACAATGCTAAATTGGAAGATACCTTGGCCAGAGTTACAGAAGAAAAGGAACAATTTGAGAAAAGATTAGATGAAGCGATAGACGAACAAGATATGCTGGATAGGTGGATTCGAAAATTGAATACTGATAAGAAAGAATGGAAAGAGCGGTGCGAGAAGAATGAGAAAATGTTTGCCAAAACTGAAGGTAACCTTGCATTGATGACTGGTGAACGTGATGTTAAAGCCTCATTATTGGTAGACGCAGAAGAAGAACTTAGATTAACCCAGAATGCTAGAACACGCCAGTACTACCATGACTTGACCATTCAAATTGGTTTACAACACTTGAAAAGTGACATGGAAAAGAAAATGCAATCATGCAATGGTAGTGGTATCTTCAACTTCCGAAAATCCACTTCCAAACTCGAAATTGTCAACAAATTGCTCGTCCACGTTAAAAGTGCGTTGAACACGAATGCCTGATTTCTTTGTAACATCTTTCATCTCGAATAAATATAACATCAAAAAACATAAAAAAACTTTTTTGCTAGGGACATGTGTTCGGATATCGTTGTTAGAAATTATTCATAAAGGCTCATTGTGTTGTTGGGGTCATAACAAAAGCAGGCTTAGGCACCGGTCTACCCGAATGAATAAACCTTTCCAAGCTATTTGTCGGTCTTAATCAACAGATATTGTCATTCACTCGATCGAATAAGAGAAAATAGGCCGATAGGAACATGAAGGAAACTCACCAATAATCGAAGAGCTGCAATTGCACAAAATGAAAAACGACTGTCTACTTCACCTAAAATAGATGAAATCGAGTAGTTTGAGAAGTGTCTTTCAGCACCAGTTTTTGAGTCATGCATTTAAATTATAATAAGGAAAAACTTAGGACATCTCTACTTCAAACCATAAGACATAAAAACATAAAATTCAAGCTGCATCAAGACCAGGAGAAATACGGCAAGTCCATTTTCGTGTCTTTTTGATATTTTAAAACTCTCACTTGAATATCCATGTAGGCCAACAAAATCGACAATAGTATCTTACAAATAATTTAAAACATAAAAATGTGTCGGTGCATTTTACCCCATTTGTCACCAAAGAAGGATCCATCTTCTTGTTGCAAGCCAGCAATGAATGAAGAAGTCTTGTCCCTATCAATGTCATCTAACCGATCAAATAGTGCTAAAATCTACAATGAAAAAGGGGAGTTTTTTTCATTTAGAGCTGTGCACAAAAAGAGCGGACAGTAGAAAATAATTCTAACTCGTACACATTTTTTATAAAGACAAAGTATATATAAGAACATAAGGCTTCGATGACCAATCTGTTAGGATCCAGTTAAAAACATTTTAAGGCTTTTGTGGACTCAAAACACCCGTTTTCTCAGGAAAATGGGTAAAAATGCTCACAAAATGGTGAAAATAAGAACATTTTAAGAACATTTTTTAGGCTTGAAACCCAAAAAGTTAAGAACATCCGGAGGCTTCAAAAATGTTTGACGTTCTTATAAAAAAAAGATCAGAAATTGGCTTATATCGATCGACTCGTTAATGGAGGAAAAATTAATTATGCGAAATGACTTCATCAAAGATGGATTGGAAAGTTTATCTCAAGTTGAAGACGATATTTCAATTGACGATTGTTTAGAAAAAGGAAGAATTGAAATACAAAGGTGATAAAGATGATCCGATTTTCCACATTTTGTTTAGTTAATGATAACTTTTCACTGTAGATACCACCCAAGTAGCAATTTGAAAGTTGAACTAAAAACAGTTAAAACAATTTAATATTTTTCCGAAAGACAGCCATACAACACATACCTGAATTGAACTTAGCGTATAAAGCAAGTGAGCATCGTGATTCTGACAGGCACTAAAACCACCATTTGGATGTTGGCAAGCCAAAACAAACTCTAACACTTCTTTTTGGTTCATCGCTTCCAGTCTCTTCATCAACGACATTGCAGTCAACCCCCAATAAACACCACTCACTCGCAGGTATTCCGTCATTACGTATTCCTACGTACAAAGATTGAAAACAAACAAATGCTAAATTTCAAACAAATTCCTGGGAATATTTGTAACAGTAAGTGGGAGATGCGAGGCATCATGTACACTTTCAAATTAGAGAGTCCAATAGACCTTTTCATAAATTACGCCACGAACATCACTTGCCTCGTTTTGAAATTATTGCCAAGGTGATTAACTTCCAGCGGATTTTATCAAAACTACTTTCTATTCATAAAAAAATCATGTCTCAAGGGATATAATCACCATGGTAATTATTTGAATACGAGGCAAGTGATGTTCTTGACGTAATTTATGAAAAGGTCTTTAAGGGACCCTGTCCATTGTAAAGTAGAAATTATCTTAGGACATCTTGATTACATTCCAGATTAAGTCCATCCGCCAAATGTGCACTCTTTTTTTACAACGGTGTGGAAATCAGCGTAATTCGACAAATTGCCATGTAAGTGTTTTCCCTATGGCAGCGAAAAAGAGTGTACAACTAAAACGAATGAACTTTCTTCGAATGAATGAAATTGAAACTTAACAAGTCATACTTACATAGTCTTCCTTCTTTTCTTCGTAAGCCTTGATGTATTCTGCATGTTTTTCCATCAAAAGTGTTTTCGGTGCATTTTCTGGGATTTTCGCATCTTTGATTTGAGTGCTCTGAACAAAAAGATATAGCATTTGGAAGGCTCGATGGCCAAAATAGAAAGAACAAGTTAAGAAAATTTTAAAAGCGTCCAATTTCTTAGGAAAATGGACCAAAATACTCACAAAATGGTGAAAAAACGTTAAGAACATTTTCAGGCTTGAAACTCAAAAAGATCCGAAGGCTTCAAAAATTTTGGATGTTCTTATTAAAAAAAACATGCATGCCAACAAGTAGAATTTCCGACTATCTTCATAATTGGTTGGCTTGCTACTCATCAAATAATTTTTGAAACTTTAGGATAAGAGAGTCTTACCATATTTATTTACTGTATGTATCGAATCAATCCCTTTTCCAAAATTTTCATTTCATTTCATTCATCTCATTTTGTTTTTCATGTTTTTTTTCTAATTTTATCTAAGAAATAGAAATAGAAACAAAAAACAATTGTCCTATCAGAGTTTATGAAATAAAGTTTGCCTGGTAAGGTTAAAGTCGTCTACTGGGTGTTTCGATTTCAATCGAATTCGAGTGAATATGATGGTGAAATATTTAACAACAAAGCTTCCTGTAAAAAAAAAATTAAAATCTTCAAAGTTAATACATAATAGCCTAAAATTTTATAAATTTACAAAAACCATATATTTTTCTTGCAAATCTTCAGTTTTCGTCACCACCTGCAACTCCCGTCATTTAACGTACGCAGTTTTCAATTTTAAACCATTCATTATTATTTTCAAGATAGTAATCATCATCAACGATGGTCAAAACGTCATTTGATTGGGTCGGTACTTTTTAAAAAGTGAGGGATAGAATGTCAATAGAAACAGAAGACACTGGAAGAACTTAAAAGCTAAAACCACTTCTACCACGTGAAAAGTCACAAAATAATCCGCTTTCAAGACATGCATCTTTTCAACATTCTGGTAACCACGAGTGATGAAATATCTCTGGAAAAGTGATATCCTTGTTAAATACCAATGGAACCTTCTTTGTAGATCGTCACGTGTCTTCTTCTTTGAGCGCATCTTTCAAAGCGTTGAAGAATCTAAGGCATCGATTGAAAAAAAAACTAAACATAAATTTTAGCCAGACAAAAGGAGGTCAACAAGCGAAGGGAAAACGTTTTACTAATGAAAGAGCTCCTGTGTGTCTTGATTGCCCATGCTTAATAAAATGAAGCAATAATACTCGAAAACATGGGAAAATTAGAGAGGAGGTTTACAAGCTACAACCCCAAGTTACAGATTACATAATTTGTCTCGAATAGTCTATTTCTATTTTTACGCCTCAATATCATATCATCACACATCAATTCTACCCGAAAAGATACTTTCGGGAATCCAATAAACGAGGTAAAAAATATTTTTTTTACTTATCAATCTTGGCGAAATTCTCGTCTAGTTTGCCATTCGCTAGTACAACCAGTTTCTCGAGATACTGAAAAATACAAGTATGACGAATGAATGACCTACAGTGGATTCTCGCTAATCCGAATTTATAATATTATCATATATACTGACTGACTTTTAGTTCCCTTCAAGGGAAAGACCTAATAAAATACTTTTTTTTTTAAATTCGAATCTCTCTGTAATTCGAACAAATAAGACTTCCCATTCAAGTTCCAATTAGCAATACCTATTCAACATCAACATTTTTTAGTTTTTTTGTATAAGGAAATGAAGACAAGGGAGTCAAAAAAACACTTATAAAAATCATCTTTTAAAATATCGTATTTTTTTATAGTATCCTCCAAAAAAACGTCCAGGGGTTAACTTACTTCTTTTGGCACTCGTGTAGTTTCATCAAATGCTAGTGGAACCTCTAAGCCATGAGTTGAACGAACCGCCTGAAACAAGATAGTTTTATGATGTAACGACTGATAAAGATTCGAGAAATATCATTTGAAAGATGTCATAACAGATTTTCAAAAAAAAAGCCAATCTCGATGTAGTTTTTTACTCGGGCGGGCGGAATGGGTCACGGCGATGATTAGTGTAGAAGTTTTCTATCCAAAATACATATCATCTGACCAGTAGCACTTTTCATACCATTAAGAGTTAGTTCATCTAATGTTTCCAGCTCACCCAAATAGAACCTTACATGCAACCGCTAGTTGTTAAATAGCGTAAAGTACAAAACGTAATGAATCTGGGTGGATGTAGGGGTAGTAGTCACGGGTAGTCGGGGTTTGGGATGGCGAAATATGTCGTTCTTTGATAGTTAGAGTTAGGGTTAGGGTTTGTCGTTCTTTTTGTCGCTATTTAATAGTTATTTGTCGTTCTTTTTAACTGGTCTGGAAACGTTAGATGAGAGTCTCTTTAAGTAGTGAATTTTAACACTAAACCAATATTTTGCTGGTTTATAAAAAAAAAGAGTTGTGAAATCATTAGCGCCTATAATAATTTAATAATATAATATTTACATACCAGCATTATTTTTTTCTTTTTGCCGATGACCAGACCAGAATTTCTGTAACCACATTCCAAAGCAACTTTCAACTGCAAAAAGTTAAAAAGAATAGAAATATTATATTCGGAAAAATTATTAGGTACTTAGGCAATCGAAATCTTAGAACCAAAATAATTACTTTTTTAAATAAGTCAAAGGAATACTTTTATAACATGGGCCCCGGCGATCCATTTTGAGTGTGGGGGGGGGGATATTTTGGAAAAAATGTCACCCACCATGGTTGGGCGACGAAGAAATTTTTTCACTTTTTACACCCTCAAAACACCTTTTAAAAACGTTATCTAAATTGGGGAGAATAATAGTTTTTATGGCTTAAAATAGTAACTTTAAACAAAATATGGCATGGTCTGCAAAAACGTGACGTTGACGGGGCCCATGTATAAGAAATCAATTATAACGTATGATTTTCCAGAACGAAATTTGACAAAGTAAGCTCATCTTTATAATTGGAACATCGAGCGTGACTTTTAGCGAAATGGAATGAACAATTTCATATTGAAATAGGTTCTGAAACATAGTGGGAAAATTTGGAGACGCAGCCTTATTCACCTTTTCGACCGTAGCCGCCAATTGCCGCGCGGGCATTTTTTTGTCCGCTTTATCCCACTAAAACCGTTCCAGTTTTTTTTCGCACCTATAGACAATAGAAAAATGTGTCAAAAAAGGATTGGATCGAGTTTAGGGGGATAATCAAATAATTAAGTGAAAAGGTGTATTATAGGAGATAATTTTACTATTGAGAAAAAAAGTTACTACTGTTAATACTGTTAGTCAGTTTATGTGAAATAAAATTTTTTTAATCGAAGTGAGCATCCAAAATTAGTGATTCGACATACTCAAAAAGGGAAGCTGTAATAACAAAATATCACATCACAGTCATAATTACCAAACCCATGGTACTATATTGGGATGAAAAAATAGCTTTAACAAACGAGAGAAACTTTTCAGTTTACGTTGGAATGTTAACCGACATGACTGTATTTACCGTTTTGGGAAGCTCGGAATTTTCATGTTTAGTAAAAAAAGGAACAAAATAGTGAATAATTACCAACCCATGGTAGTATATGGGATGAAAAAATGGTTTTAACATACGAGAGAAACCTTTTAAAGTTTGCACCTTTCGAATAATGTTGGAATGTTAACCGACCCTATTTACCGTTTTAGGAAGTTCGGAATTTTCAAGTTTAGTAAAAAAAAGTAACGAAATAGTGAAAAAGCCGAATCGCCAAGGTTGTTAATTATCATATAGATTTGTTTGAACAGACGGACAGGAGCATTATATGAGTCTCTGATGACAAAAAACTGTTTTTGATATAAAATAGGGTGAAGCATTCGCGAAAACTTGAGACTTATCAAATTAATGACAGGTGAACTAATAGAAATGAAACTTAGCTCAAGAAACTTCTAGGGTCTAGGACTTAAAAGCCCTTAAAAACCTTTGTTTTGAGAAAGAAAGTCTTGGACCTGATCTGAGTATAGAACTTAAAGGAAAGAAGCTTTTACTTTCAGGTGAAGATTTGTGAAAAACAGTTGATCATAATTTGATTAAAACTTTTTCAAAAAGAAACATCAAAAACTAATCTACAGGAATTAACGAGCCGTGTTTCCTTAATAATAGATAATTTCTGAATTTATAAATGTGGATAATTTTTGTGAAGAAGTAATTTTTGTGAAGAACATCATTTTATCATTTTGGATTGAGAAAAAAACGTCGAAAGGAAAATGAATAACTCAAGTACTGGCTTGCAAAACAACACTATCACAAATCAAAGATTCCAAATAACGCAACAGGAGATCGAACTCATCAAACTGATGTTAGAAACACAGAAATATCTATTGGAGTATATTCAACCAGTGCTAATGGGATTTTTCGGTGGCGTAGGTAATCTACTCATCATTGTATACTTTCTGAAAATCAATTTCAAGAGCCTCAAAAAGATGTCGTCCTATCATTTCTTGATTATAAATTTAGCGGTTGCCGATTTTTTGACTTGCATTGGAACGTCTGTTTTCTTCCCGTTTCTCGTCAAAGGAGATATCTGGGCACGCAGATTAGCTTGTCATTATGGAGTTGATTTTTCAGCTGGTGTTTGTCCTCTAACATCATGCTGGATTCTGGTTTGGCTATCCTATTCGAGATATCGTGGTATTGTAGAGCCCTTTAAGCCTGGTTTCAGTAAAAGAAAATGGGCTTGCGTTTGTACCCTTACTTGGGTTGTGGCCCAATTGGTTTTCCTTTATCTACTCCTCAAACGTCGCTTCATCGAAGAGCACCTGTTCTGTACAATCGATGTTAACGACTTAAATATTTTCATTCAAATGTTATGTCTGATGGCGATCGATTGTGTTTTACCGGTATCGCTCATGACTTATTTCTATCATCAAATGAAACAAAAACTTTTCCAAGAAGAGAAAAAGAACACTTTCACACTCAACGATAAAAGCCGTCGAAGGAATCGGATAGCGTTACGAAACATAAAAAATCTTAACATTGTTTACGCAATTTTTGTCATCCCTGGCCGTCTCATAGACTCTTTAATTTATATCACGACGTGGTTGGACGTGAACGAAGGATTTCTATTTAACGAATTATTCAAACATTTCTTAAGTTTGATTTACGCTTTGTCGAACGCAGCAGTCTATCTCAATAACGCATGTAACATCATTGTATATATTAAACTTGTTGGCGGATTCAGACAATTTCTGGTAGACATATTTTGTTGTGGTTTTTTGAGAAAGTGATTGAGAGGCATTGCAAGCCTCATCACTTTAACTGTCCATACACAGTGTGGGACCCTTTTTATATTCATTTATTGATAAAATGGTAAAAATATGGTAAAAATATGATAAAAATCTCCTTAAAATGAATCCACATTCTAAACATTTAAGAACTTTCTCTCTTCCCTTGCCTTCGTTCCTGAGCCCTTTACCTTTTGAAAAATAATGAAAAGCTACACGTAACTACAATTCTGAATGCACCTTTTCGACCGTAGCCGCCAATTGCCGCGCGGGCATTTTTTGTCCGTTTTGCCACCCTAAACTCGATATCCAATTCTTTTTTTTTAACACTAGACGAGACGGTTTTAGGGGGGGGGGGGTAAAACAGACAAAAAAATACCCGCGCGGTAATCGGCGGGTATAGATACAACTCTCTGAGTAGAGACAAGGGGAGTGAAATGTTCAACGTCAGTACCTATCTTAAAGGATAAAAGGATAAATAATTAAGAATGAAAAGTTCTTACAAATGTTTGTGCATGTTCCAAGGTGCGACATTGGACATGTAAAATAAAGGATTCATATTTGAAGATGGCACCAGTCAAATCACCAGCCTCTTCCAAAACATTGATCTAGAAGGGTAAAAACAAAAGGATTAACTGGAGCTGTAACCCCATGAACTCATAATATCAGAGGGGTTTTCAACTTTCCGTTCAGAGGGTTTTAAAAAGAAGACCTAATTATGATTATTAGAACAGAAACACACGTTTTTTTATAAGATCAAACTATATAAGATCATAAGGCTTCGATGGCCATTTTGGACATTTTTTGGACATCATCCACCAAAGTTGCTCTATTATTAAATGTGTATTATTTTATATTATTAAAAACAGGTTTTTCCTTTTTTGGCGTTTTTTGGACAAAAATGTCCTTCGCCTATCCGCCAAATTAAATTTCCGCCAAAATTTCTTCCTTTAATGTACTCACAAATTTTTAGGCCTAAAACTTAAAAAGTTAAGAACATCCGAAGGCTTCAAAGATTTTGGATGTTCATATTAAAACAACGTGCACTAGACCCCAAATCATTCAATCAATTTATTCAGACAAATGATCGCTGATTTTCATACCACATTTTCTGTTGGAACTGGTTCATGGGAAGAAAGAAGCCATTTGCAACCTTTCTTCTTGTTTTCACCCTAAAAATTTATGTGATCAAGAAAATAATAGAATAAAATATCATAAAAAAGATAATTCACAATTAAACAAATTCAAATCACTGAACGTTTGAGAATAGGGTAAGTCCTTTCAAGAATTTTCTTCATTGTTATTGGTAAAAAACTGACAGACACAATCGTACTCGAGATATACCCAAAAAGGTAAATCATTCTTATTTTGACAACGTGCATGTCCTTGATCTCAAGCAATGTTTTCACCAATGACCTTTTAATTGACTTGAAATTTCTATCTTTAAAAAGGTACGATTGTCTGTCAATTAATGACAAAATATAAATGACAATCAATCAATAAAAATCGTTGATCCATAATGATTCGGAGAAGTTTTTGTGATCGAAATCTTACTCTTAGGTTCCAAATAAACGGGGGGGGGGTTGGAAAATTTTCTAGATTATAATAAACGGGGGGGACCTAATTGCCGGGGGGGGTTGGAAATTGTACTTCTGAAACCCAAAAGTAAGGTAAAAATAGGCCAAAATCAGGCTATTTAGAGCAAAATAAGGGGCCTTCTCTTTGACAGCTGAAAATATTTTTAGAGATTAATAAACGGGGGGGGGTCCTAATAAGGTCCGGGGGGGTTGGAAAATTTGCCCGTTTATTTGGAACCTAAGAGTACTTACTTCACGAAAAATGTGTAGCCTTCCTGAGCAAGAACTTGTGGTAAAAAAATTGGGTTGCGTATTGATGAAGACAATCAAGTCATGTATTGGAGCGTCAAAACTTCCTTTCTTACTATGGTCAATACTTTTCAAGCTTTGTACTTTTTGTTTATCAAATACATTGTTACTCATTCTTTACAACTAAAAGAAAAATAAACAAATGGTTATCATAGGAATATTACGAAGACAATTCTTAGAAACTAGATAGACAGAAAGAATGTAGAATAAGTTTAGAGGGAAAAACTATCTATCATCCAGGACTGATGGCCTTGGACAGTTACACCCTGGTCGATTGTCCCTAGTACTGCCACCATCCCAGAAGTAAACTCTGGAGGACCGTTTTACAATTTCATACTAATTCTTCAGAATAGAGTAATGCGAACAGGGAACAGCATCATATAAAGGCTGGAGCTCTAAACTAAAGATTCATACAACTGGAAACAAGATACAACTGGAAACAATAGAAAGTATTTCTCATTATATTCGTGCAAGTCACAATAAATTCACTCTAAATTTTTATTTACAAATATCTCGTTATAAATATCAGCTCACGATATAGTAGTTTAGGGCGCTGATCGTAATAAGGAAAAAGGCTTCCTCGGATAAAAGTCATCATTTTTTGTTCTATTTCTAGCTATTAGACCTATCAAAAGTTATTTTTGGATGCAATATTTCCACGGAATTCATCTCATCATGGAGAGTCAGCCCGCCTCCATATATACGCAACTTATTTTTTCATTCATAGGTTTAATTCGTTCATTTATTCACTGATTTGAAAATTACTTTAAAGCTAATTCTTAATACATTGTTCAGAGCCTACTGTCATAACGCTATATATAAGTTGCAGTTGCACTCTGTATCAGTTATATATGGCTAAGTCATCTATACTTGAAAGTGACATTTCCTTATCAAACGAAAAGCCCGAGACTAAAATAATTCAGCATTTATTAAGTGTAAAATCTTCATCTTAGGTTTCGGTCATCATCCTCGTCAGCCTTCAAAAAAGATTTACCAGAGCCTACGGTCATCGCTGTGTGTTCAGTTTTGATGATGTAAAATGCACCAAAATGTTCCAGTAGATTTTTAGCAACTTCAATATCCAACTTAAATTCTTCAGCTGTTTTATCGGCGGTCCATGTTTGAGGATCAATTTTTTTATTCAAAAACAAATTCTCTAATTGTGCTTTATTGAGTTTTCCTTCTGGTTGGATGTTAAGCTTTCGGGTACGTTTGCCACTTTTCAATACGTCAGAAGGTGCAGCTCCGGTAGAGTCGACACGGACAGATTCAAGCCTGAAGTGAAGATTTTCATTCTTCTGTTTAGCAGTTTCTTTAAATTCTGGATGTGATTTTACTAAATCATCGAAAGCTTTGACAGTTGATGGATGACGTGGCGAAACCTGTTTTTCTTCTAACACTTTTTCTACATTTTTTACCAATGCAGCTGGGTTACGTGTAACTTGCTTAGCTTTGGCAATCCTTGCTCCCATTTATGTGTTGTGTTGTATACTGATAGTACTTATTTGCTATATTTATTCTTTTTCTTTTCTGGAAATAAAATAAACATGAATTTAAGTAATAATGAGAAATACCAGTGAAGATTTAAAATTACAAAGAAATTATCAGAAAGGTAAAATTATTTTCAAACCGATCAGAATCAACAGCCATGGTCAATACTGTTCATTATTCAAAAGGAATTGTTCATTATTCAAAAGGAATTCAATCAAAAGATCCATCCGTCATTAGAAAGACACCCTTTTAACTCCTACATGTCCAATTGACAGCCACAAAATTCTATCACGAACAGACATTTCCTTTTAAACCTCAGGCCCTAGGTTTTACTATTTGGTTGATCTAACAGTACCAGAAATTCGATATTCATCATCTTATCAACCAGCTAATTGCAGCAAGCTTTCAAAAAATGAGAAAGTGGAAAGATGTTATTATATTGAGTTTGAAAATTATTATAAATTTCTTACAAAAGTTATACAGAAAACAACCCTAACTAACGTTACCATATTCACATATCTATCAGCAGTAATATACAAAAAGGCTTTTCTCTTTATTTTCCAATATAAATATACTATATATACTTGTTAGCTACTATGTCATTATAAACAAAAATTATGTACGCATGACTAAAGACAGGGTCTAAGGTGAATTTGGTTTTCAGACAGGATCTTTTATGGATTTTGCATACCAAAAATTCAGTAATTTTTCTTTTAGATGTTTGATACCATTTCAAACTACACTGATGAAAAACCCAGTGTGAACTTTTGGACAGTGTTAATATAGGGAAAACTTCTTTAAAATTTATGGGTTTCTGGTAAAAAGTAGATTCACAGAAATATTCCTGAAAATGATATCCCTCAAGTAGAAAGCGCAGTATTAACTGGACTATCCAATAAAATTCACGTTTACAAAAAGAGTGCCCTATCTTTATCTTTAGCTTTTCCCAGTGAAAAAAATGAAAAATTTGAATCATTATCTATGAATAAAAATCCATATCGTTTTTAGTTTAAAAATAATAAAAAAACGCGATCCATCAAAACTTTGTGAGTGTGTATAACAAACTCAACATAGCCTTAAAGAGTAAATGCTATGATAAGATTTCTTAGAGTGTGGAACAGTCTAATCCAAAATACAACTAATTCCAAAGAGCACAACTCCTCAGAAGTGAATTTAAACGATTCGACCTACAAAAGGAAAAGAGAAGTCTGCGTACAAAATGAGTTTTTTTGGGTTTTAAAATGTCATAAATGACACTTTGTGCATCGGACAAAAACTTATATTTTTTTATAAAAACTACATTCAAACTATTAGGCGTACAAACTTTCGCGAGCAGAAACTTTCGCGAGGACGAAAAATCGCGAAATTCACGACATTTACTTTCGCGAATTTAAGGGAAAAATATTTTTCGCGAGCATAAACTTTCGCGAATCAAGACGTACAATTGAGAATTTTCACACGAAAAAATGGCTTAGAGACACAAATACTTCTTGGGTTGGCTTGAAACATTTGTCCTTTGACTTATTAGTCGTTTATCAGGCTAAAAAGTGCCATCAAAGTTACATTTTATTCAAAGTTTGAAGTTTTACAGATTCTCTATTTTGTCAAGAATTTTTCGCGAGCATAAACTTTCGCGAATGACCCTTCCTAGAATTTTTAAAGACATTTACTTTCGCGAAAAGGGCCAAAATTCGCGAAAATCGCGAAAGTTTCTGCTTGTGAAAGTTTCTACGCCTAAAGTAAACTAAATTTAGTTTATACCGATGTTATAATAGCAGTGGTTAAAGGTACTTGAAAATTTTTCTGTTGAAAACTTTTATTTTAGTTTTGATTGAGCCACCTGAAATTTTGCTTTTCAATTCTGTCACAAATTTACTTTACAATTCCTAACAATGACAACTGAAAAAAAATTGAAAAATACTAAAAAACTATCTTTGGAGCCTCAATAAAAATGCGTGTCTAGAGCTTGTATCATCTTCAGGTAAATACTTTTTATAAAAATCAAGAATCAATGCTTCTGCTTTGAACCCAAATTTTTGATAAAGCAACATAGATGGATTTGAGGGTGAAACATGAAGTGTTATATCTTTCCCCATGCAAGTTTGAATCAAATGGTAAATCATGTTTGTTGCAATACCACATCTTCTCCAGTCAGGATGTACCAATATGAAAGAAATGTAAGCTTCATTGAACTTGACGTCAGGAACCATAAATGCAAAACCAATCAGAAGTTTACGGTACATCACAACACAACTGAATTCTGGGTATTGTAAACATTCTGTTAAATCAATTCCTGGCCAGAAGAAATCAGCACACAATGCATTAACAGCAGGAATATGCATTGGTTGAACGTAACAATAATCAATAGGCCAGTTCCGATGTGTTTGCTTTGATCTTTTTTGGATTTCTTTCAAAATTTTTAATTTTGGTGGGAGTACTGTAAAATCTCTACGAATGTATGGTTTCAAGATGCGTGATGTGTATGGACTGGTGATAGAGTTTTGGTATCCACCAATATTTTCATCAATTCCAATTAAAGCAAACAAACTACGATTTCCAATGTTGTTGAAAGAACTAGTCCTCAACCCAGTAAACTTACAATATTTGTCTAAAACATTAACACCAACCAGAGCAGGGTGGTTGAAGTCAGGTTTTACGGTATCTATCACACCTTTACTTTTTTTAGATTCTTCATTAGTTGTTTGTTCATTAGACTCCTTTTGGTTTTTGGTCTTTTGATCTGTCTGTAACTTCTTCTTTTCGATAGAGAACATGGCAAGACCTTTTTCTCGTCTTGCTTTACGATTCAGTAATTTCCTTCTTAACCGTCGTACAGAACAATCACTGTTAACTGTCAGTGGATAATCGTCTAACTTGACTAGAAATTCTGACTCTTCTGGCAGTGAAAGTTGTTTGACGTTGGCGAATTTTTCTATTGGTTTTATGGATTTTAACTTCTGAATAGGTTTACTTAAAGCTTCAGGAATTTTGATAGGTTCCACTTCAGGTGGTTCAGTTTTGATATTATTTAGGTTGAGCTTGTCAATTTTTAATGTTGTTTTCTGTGCAGCGTTTTCTGAAGATTTGTTCTTAGGTAGTGAGAAATGAGCTGCTTGTGGATTAAGTGTTGATGGCGCCGGGTTTGAATCAGAGAAGGGTGCTTCTACAAGGTGCTCATTGGACGTGAGGGAAGACATTTCAAAAACACTCATATCATCAAATAAAGAAGCAAAAGGGTCTTCTACTTGAACTGCACTACTATAACCAGCATCTCGCAGTTCTGCCATAATGTTACAATTTGTATTTAGACTGTTTGATATAGTTCGATTTCGATTAGGAACAGGTTGTTGTTTTTTAGTTTGTTGTATGGATGGTGATGAATCTGTCTTTTCTTTTTTGATATCTTTTTTAACGTTAGTTCGTGCACATTGGGATTTAGAGGTTGAAGCTGTTGATTGAGATTGTTTTGGTTTTTCAATATTGTTTGCTTCATAAGTGTCAATAGGCTCTTTTTTGATTTTGGCTGATTTAATGCAGTCTGCAGGTGAAATTAATTTCTTTGTAGTTGTTGTCTCAATTTTCATGCTTTTACTTACTGGTCCACTGTCCATTTTGTCTTTCGTTTTACGTTGTCTTTTCCCACGTCCAAGATCTGAGGCAATGTTCATCAGATTGTCTGTCTTATTTTTCAACATATCTTGAGTATTTTTTGGTGGTCTGATGATCTTATAGTTGTCAATGTCAGCTTTGGGAATGGTGACTTCTTGTAAAGCCCACCATCCAGTCTCATTAAAGAACATTTGTCCTGATCGAAAAACGTTTTGACTATGGACAGATAATGTTCCAGCAATGGTTCCTATCCAGGTTGGTGGTTTTACCTTTCCTGGCATGATCACATTCCAATTTTTGTCGATAAAACCACATATCTCTTCCTTCCACCTGGAATAAAAATGGTAAAAGAAGATGATACTTATTATTATAAATTAGTGTTTTATTAAGAAAATAAGCCTGGTGAGTTAGTGCTTGTAGGATAACAACAAATCAGATCGTTTTAGTAAGATTGAAAGAAAAGTTAGGATGAAAGACTTAAATTGCAAATGAACTTTCAATTTTCACTAAGGAAAGAGGAAAACTGGTAGATTTGAAACAACTAATAAATCATATTTAATAAACAACTTTTACCTGAAAAATCCTTGGCGCCCTCTTTCATTGACAGTCAAATTGTAAAGTGCTAGATGGATTATTTGAACCCATGAAAGTTTCATTCGGCTCAAAACATCCTTCTTTTGAAAATTGCAGTCTTTACATTCAAAGACAAACAAAAAATCCCCTGAAAAATAATAGCAAGAGAATCAAGAAAAATCAATTTGGACCCAAAGGTTTCCACCAAAAATAGCAATTAAACTGGTTATTCAGAAAATATATTTTGATTAAATGAATCAAAAAACTACATCCTACAGATTTTACAAAGGATTGAGGGAAGATTTTACAGTTTCAAAGACCCATATCCTAGATTTTGATACAGTAATATTTTCAGAAACAGCATTTTTACAAACAGCAATTTTTCAGACACAAAATATATATTCATTTACTGCCAGTAACTTATGGCATGTCCTAATATAAAAGTTTGGCACAAAAAAACTGGGGCCCTTTAGTCATTTGACCAGATTTTACTTTTTTACCTTATTTCTCAAAAAATATACAATGAAGTGAATACAGTCTCATGTCTTGCATTTTACCATGTGTTACAGAGGATACTCAGAATCATCTTTACTGCCATCAACCACTTACCTTTTAGTCGCGATGGTTTCTTGCATTTCATACAAGCTAAATGACTTAATTCAAAACACTTGCTGCACTTGTAACTTTCCATGCCTTCTTTGATAGCCTTGCAATACTTGCATGGTTTGGTTGCAGGCTGCATTTTAATTGTTTCTTTCTTTGGTTTACCACAAATGTTTTTTAATAAACTAAAAGACAGTTGTCAAAATTGAACAAGTTGAAGAAAATAAACTCTTGAGTCTTTTGGGGACTGGTCGTTGAGCAGCCTTGATGGCAGCCAGTTAGTCACACTAAAAAATTAAGTCATAATTTTATGTATTAATAGGATGTATTTGCAAATACAAGCAGCCAATTCGATTGACTTCAAAAATGCTAATTTTGCCCTGTTTGCCAATTATTTTGCATGTTCAATAGCGCTTTGTCGTGCAAACGTCATTGATTATTACTTCTCTCATTTGACCGAAATTCAATCCCACAATCATTTTTGTCTTAATTCAAAAGTCGTGAAAGTTATTACTTTTTCTTTGTAATTGAGTGTAATTTGCGTGCAAGCATAATAAACGCAAAGGGTGATGGGATTGAATTTCAGTCAAACATAAAAATTAATGTCTATTTTTAGATTCGCGACGGTATGCTATTGGCAAAAATTTGGCAATTGGGGCAAAATTTTTGAAACATGGATGCCAAATAAAAAAGATGTGGGGAATCTGTCATTCTTGGCACTTTTGGAACTTAACTCCATACAAAACACTGTTCCCGCGAGACATGTGTTCTTTTCGCTTTTCGAACGCCTGTCTTTGGCACTTTTGGCAAAGATTTTGAAAAAAAGAAGACCTTCCAATGCTAAAGCAAAACAATGCTGATCTGCAATTTGATTGGCTAAAAAAAACGACAGAGTGTGTAAACACATAGCGTTCCACAAACAGCAACAGAAGAACTGCTGACGAAGCATCACGAAATAGAAATCAAAATGTCGGCGTAGCGGTATAGGATTTTGCCACTAAACTGTGATCTTTTAACATTTACATTTTGGATTTGGCAAACCTGGTGAGTATGGCAAATAAGTTTCTCAATCGAGAGGACTGAAAGAGGAGAGTTTCCTCAAAGAAGTTCCAAAGACAATTAAATCAAAATCAAAAGCTTGCAACAAAATAAATCTTGCATCAAATCGAATAAAGCAACCAAATATATGTCATTTTAAAAATAAACTCTGATGAGAAGGACCCTCTCGGCGCTCCAAAAATGTCCAGAGCAAAAAGTGCTGTTTTTCTGTGCTCCGGAACACTAGGAGTTTCCGGAGCACTTCTGGTGTTCTGGAGCACAATTTTCGGCGATTGGTCTGCACCGGAACTCCGGAACACTTTCGCTAACACACGCATATTTTTAAAAAATTAGCCGACTCATGGTAGTTTTGATATTTCGACCAGTGATGCTTTCGAATATTTCTAATGTGATAAACAGTGATAAATTCAATTTCATTAATGGTTGAACCATCATCCTCAAAGACTGTAAGTACGTATTTTATTTGCCCAAAGTCATGTGCGTTTGCGTAGTGTAAAATGGCGAAATGCGAAAATTGATTTTGGCAAAAACTTTTTGAAATATGACCCTACAAGATTTGACAATATCTTTTTATTCCATGAAGAGATTACTGGGTAAGCTTTCTAGAAATCCAAACATAAATTGCATAGCTTTTACCAAAAAATAGCACTTTAGGATCAGAAACATTCAAAAACAAGCTTTTTCCAATTTTCTTCGAGTTACAGGAATTAATTCCTTGTTTGTTTTGATCTGAAATTTTCAGTAGGGGTGGCCAACATGGTTCCCTTGCTCATATCAGGGGGACCCGAGCCGGGGGTAAGAGAATTAAAGTTTCGAAGTAAAATCTTAATTATCACCCAAAAAAGTGCCTTTTTTTGGGGATGAGCTGGAGTTTTTACAAGATGCTTAACTGATTGGTTATTTTTAAACAATAGGGATGACGCGTTCTTTAGAAAAAGTAATAAAATCGTTTGTCTCAACATTTAACGACCAACAGAGTCATCAAAGAACTTGTAAAAACTCCAGCTTGACCCTTTTTTTGTCCATATCTTTTAAATGGATAGTCACAGCCTTATACCCCTCCTTCAGTAAAGCTTCCTATACCTTTTGTCCTTCAGAAAAACCAAAAATATTTGCCTTAAATGTTTGCTTTCAGTTCATAGTGTCCTTCAGGGTCTCTTCCCCCCCCCCCCATGCCTAGAATGAAAAGAATGAAAATTTTCCATCCCCCCCCCTCATTTTTCCCCACCCTTTCTTCAAAAATTTCTCTGTCCCCCCCCCCTCAAGCATAAAAAGCTGTAATTTGATGAATTTAACGCTTATTGTTTTCCCTAAGGTAGTTCTAATTCAAGAATAAATGGAAAGGATGGTTGTTTTCAAACCGTAATATTGCTGGTTGAAATAAATGAAAGAAAAACTAAGCATATGCTATACACCCAATTGAGTGATAGTTAAAGATACTGCTAAAATAATAACAAGTCCTAAAGAAAATAAAAACCAGATGTTTTTCAATTTTGAAATGATTTTGGTGAGTTCCCCCCCCATGCCTAGAATGAAAATTTTCCATCCCCCCCTCGTTTTCCCCCACCCTGGTTTCAAAAAAAATTCTTTCCCCCCTATACGTCCTTTCGACCTCAAAACCCATTCCCCCCTGAATTCAGGGGGGGAGGACACTATGCAGTTCCTGTAGTCAGTAGTGTGACCCCCTGTATTTCTATTTTATTCTGCGCGGGTTTTTCTTGAAATAGAGATGTCACATGACTCAAATCCCGCAGTCTTATTGGACTAGAGAAAGCGAAAGTGAAATCGGGCGATCTGATTGGATGAAAAAAAGACCCTGTGAACTGGAACCGAAAATAATTCTCATTCTAAAACAAGATGGCGGCGAGAAAAGCATGTCTTTTGCTTTGGACAAAAGGTTGTAAATTCTGGTTGATTTTAAGGTTTTATCTTATCTTATCTCATTTACTTTAATTAGTAGAGGGTTCTAACCATCTTGAAGTGAAGGTGGTTGAACAAAATGTTTTTGGCATATTGATGGAACTGTCTGCTCAGGAAGTTTGGGGCGAGAGTGTTTTTCCATAGTGCGAGCTATATAGACGGGGATCACTATACCTACAAACTTCTCTTACAATGGAGCAGATATAGATACACGAAAGATAATTGCACGGTATGAAAGAGGAAGGTCTAAGCTCTTTACTGTTACCTTGCTTCACATAAAAAGTCAACGGATTACTTGAAAATTTTTGGATTTACTTCTTTGATTCAAATTTGCTCAACGACAATGTGGGAACTCCCCTGATCGCAAGATTTCAAAAGGAAGCTTGATCTACCATCTTTCAAGCTCAAAAAACCATTTGTTATGGGACCGATTTGCTCCATTGTAATCTTAACAAAAGTTAGAAGGGTTCAAAGTTTACAGAAAAATGAAACATTTGGTTTCACATCAACAAAAGTTGTGAGACTTCTGGTGTCGCTTAACACAATAAAATAAAAGTACCGAGGGCTAAAATGACAGTAAGTCACACTAGCGTCCCGCCAAAATGCGTATCAAAGAGTAATGCTGCGAAAGTGCTACATTGTTTACTTGACTCGCAAGTAAAAAAATGCGCCGCAAAACTTCTAAGGGGATTTATGAAAAAATAACCCGGTACTTTTTAATGAGATTAACATTTTCGAAAACTATGGGAAATTGCCTAAAATTTGAGCCATAGATGAAAAAATTTGAGCTAAGCCAACCTTAAAAACTAATTTGAAGATCAACTTCCCAACAAAAAGATCTACGAGCCGAGGAGACGAAACCCACCTAGATCCACGCACTGCGCCGCCGGATAGGCTATTTCCCGGGAATTTTGCCAGACCTCAAATATTGACCCATCTACATGGTCTCGGGAATTGAATGATAAAATTTGGTTGGTTGATAGGATGCGCACTCGTCGGGATTTTTTGCGTGGAAAAGTCGAAAATCAAAATTAGAACATTCCATCCATCATAACTTATCCTTAGCAACTCCAAACTTGTTCATTCTTTTTTTTTAAATACAAAGAAAAAAACCCCATCTCATTACCTAATACCTTCAATAAAAAGATATACCATTTATTAAACATCAAAGTGAAAAAATGGCGACTCGGAATTCGTGGCACCACCGTCGACCTTGACCAACATTTTTCAAATGGCTATCGCTATTGAGCTGGATTAGTTATAGACTCACGGTTTTTTTATAAAACGCAGGAAAGATAGTACTTTATTTTGTCACGTGGTAGCCTTTTCAATAATCTACGGGCTGTCTTTAAATCGAGAAAAAAGAAGAAATTTCAATTTTTCGGCACTTTCCTGAAATTTTTATCAGGACTACCATATATCGTTGGAAAGCTAAGGGTTTCAGCTTTTTATTAGTAAAATTTGTTTTTAGCTATCATTTCCAGCTCATTAGTGATAGGCTAAAGTTTAACAGTCATCGGGCTAATTTTCAGACCGCGCCAGCAAACTCCTCACGCCCCGCCATGCGGAAGGCTAGAATTCACCCGCAATCTTTAATGTTTTTCGGTGCTGTCCAAAGGTCATTTCTTGGTTGCGCTTGGTAGGTTAAGAATTGGTTAAGTATTCCCAAAGTTATTCCATTTTCAAAACACAAAAAAATCACCTTTTCAAAGAATCGCCTCCTTACACCACGCCCGCAAGAAATAATTTTCGGAAGCACCAAAATCGCACCAAAAATTGTTTCCCTGATAATTCCTGATTGATTTTGAAAAAAGAATGAACAGATTTGGATGATTTAAAGGTAAGTACTAATGCATTGAAGTTCATTTTTGTAAATTCTCGTTCCGCACAAAAATCCCGACGTGTGCGCACCTAGCCTGGGAATCCAAGCGTTAAACTTTGTTCACAGTCTAGTTTATGATATTTTTGCTGCTTGTTTAACGCTTGGCACAGGTAACTCGCCAGCAGGGACATTTTTCCCTGCAATGCAGGTTCAGCATGATTGGCCAGCTTTCGGCGTATCACTTAGCAGTGATACGCGCGCATAATTTATGGAAAAAGCTGACTCTGCAGAAAAAAGGAAAACAAATGAAAATGAAAAACATAGATTCATTTTGAAACAAAATGGCTGTTGGCTGGATGTCTAAATACATGTGGCTGATGTTTTGATGTGGTTTTTAGTAGTTTTGAAAGTCTTTAGAGCTTGTGAAAGAGTTTTTATGGTGAGCTGATTATGTGTGTTTGCCTGGGTTTCCAAAGTTCAGAAATTCTGTCAACAAGCAGTGTAGCTGGAACCTCAATATTCCAGGATTAGAAAAAGCTATACCTGTTATCTTTTTTCTTTAAAGAATCAACAAGTCATCAACATCGATAAATTACACACATTCCCTCAGAAACTTTTAAAATTATCTGCCATTATGACTTTCTTGAAGCCGTTCCAAAATTAACCAATCGGGTTAGGTATCTGAACTCCTATGGGAGTTCTTTTCCGAGATTCGTAAAATAGCTAAGTCAGCAAAAAAAATTTTCCCGGAGGTTTGAGGAATAAACAGAACTGTTATCATTCGTTTTTTATTTAACAGTATATTTAAATTTGCGCTCAAAAATACTTTAATAAATAAGTTAATAATATTCAAATATACTATTTGTATCTCTCAGAAAATAAACACTTACAGAACGACATAGTTTATCATTTAGACTACCCCCGTGTTTGAACCATTTAATAGTGGGCGCAAAATAGGGCGGAAACTAAGTAGCACCCTCAGTGCAAGATTGCCGCCTCATCTTTATTCGCCCGTACGAAAACGAGCTAGTCATTTTTTTCTTGCGCGCTCAAGGGGAAAAGGAAAGTGATCGATATTCTTTGAAGAAAAAACGTCAGAAACAAACCCAAAGACCAAAAGATGTATTTTGTTGTTGAGAATCGATCCTGTGAAGATGAAAAAATTTCTGCTATGCGTTTTTTTCGGAACGCTGAAAAACTCTAATTTCAATCTTCCTTAAGGTAAAGAGGTTGCAAGATTTGGGCCAGCGAGGCAAAAATCGCTAAAAAACTGGTAAAAACGTAATCCTCAAAAATTGAAGTTCCAGCCTCACTGACAAGGGTTCACACACAGACTGTTGATAACATTCTGTATCAGACTAATCTACCTGCACCAAGCTCTATAATTTTAGAACTTTGGCGATGGGAATTTGATGTTCTGTTTACCGTCGACCGCCCGCATGCTCTTGAGCCGCCGCTCAAAAAAGTTCATTATTTCTTAAAAACTCATTATTTTCTTCTTTTCCTGTGCCAAGCTATCCAAAACACTCAAAGTGAATCAAAAATAACATCTTCGCTAACAAAATGTGCGCCTCGAGTAAAAAACATGGTTCCAATCACGTCCGCGAATGGGGCAGAAATTTTTTTAAGCAGTGGGCGGCATCAAGGGCGTTTTAGAAATTCGCGTTTTAGACGCGTCTCGAACGCGTTTGAATTTTCGCGCATGTCATTTTGATTCCGAAAGAAATTTCACGGTGGAATTCAACTTCGTTGGAGATTGGAAGCACCAGGTAGGAATAATGAATAATGAATAATGAAATTTTGCCGCATCAAATATTTTTTGAAACGCGACGGTAAACAGAACATCAAATTCCCATCGCCTTTGTGAGGTGAGGTATTTTTTGTTTTTTCTAAGATTATGAGCTTGGATTCCCAGGCTAGTGCGCACCCTACCTATGATGGTTGATATTTTGGCCAGTCTGGAAAGGAAGGGAATGTTACGCCGGAGCTGCGCCAACTTAACTGGGAAAAGCAGAAGCAGCAGATCTCAAACCTCAAATCTACGCCGGATATATATATCCGGCGCACCAGCCGCAATTTCCAGATTGGTATTTTGGATGCTGCCATGTTCGCAATTTATAGTCATTTTGTCTCATTTTAAGTTTTCAAGTTTTAATTAATTGTCTTGGGAACTTGAACTTGATTCAGGTAACTCTCATCCTTGTTGTTTCAAATACGCCCTGTAGATGACTCACTGATGTTGGTTTTTCAAGCGACAAAACCTCAAATATTAAAGCAAGGCCATTAAAAAAATGTTCATTTCGAGCCTTGCCAAGTCAAAATGTAAATAGAAAATAGAGGAAGAGGATGAAACAAAAAAAATACTTACATAAATTTAGCAAAACAACGAAGTTCTAAAATCACATGTCAAAAGTAAAATTTGCATGCGGCCATTATATAATCCGGATTATGAAAAGCCTACTTCAAAAGATCAATATCGGACTTCTTTCCGAAAAATCGGAGTTTTTGAGTACTTTTGAAAGTTGTTAAAATTGATAATTTTTTTTCGCTATGTCCAGTCGGGACTGCTTGCATTACAATTTAGATTCGGGTTAGCAGGTAACTGGGTAACCTGACCACTAAATAAGTCACACTCAGACCCGACTGAACACTTTTGGTGTAGGATCTGTGTGGGACAACTGCTGATTTTGCCTTATTCGTTCAGTCGTTGACGTTGCGGTGGTAGTGGTAAGGAACCCAGGAACTTTCTTCATTTTTCAATTCTTCTAAAAGGTCTAAAGGAGTTATTCTCTAATTTTCGATATAGTATAGCACTATAATTTTATATATTTAGTTTCCTTTGTTATTTCAATCCAGCAGAGCTAGAAACTTCGCATTGATTGGTCATTGGATGGAGTAGCTGTCAAGTTAAAGACTGCGGGCATGCCCCTTGAATGTTTTGATCGCAATGTAAAGTCTTTTTTTTCTCAGCGTCTGGAATGTTTTGATCGCAATGTACAGTATTCTTTTTCATTTTTTGAGTTTGATCGGTCGCAGACTGGACATCTGATTTAGCAACTCCAGAAGATAGATTTTTCAAATTTTAATTTTTTTTTCAAAACCTATCCTATCTTTGTAGAGCTTTGAAAAAGAAAGAAAATGAGAGGTCATAGGCCTCCAGAGGATAAGTGGTTGTAAAGATATTCAAATTTTAGTGTCAAAAACTTGACTAAAAATGTCAAAAAAAAGGTTAGGGGTCACTCACATATCGATTCTTCCCACGACTAACATCAAATTGACGCTAGTTTGAAAACCCCTCCACCCCCACCTCTTAACGTCAAAGTTCAAAAATTATCAAAAATCGATGAAACTCTAAATTTTCTGCTTCACTTTCATCGTTGTTTCGTCAGCCATCTTTATTTTCGCTACGGCTTGCTCAGGCAGTTTACATTTTAAAAATAATGGAGATGATTTCTAAACTTTTTTCGGAAAGTTGCCGGAGTTAATTATCTCCATAGTCATAATCAACAGAAAAGCTGCATTTAACAAAAAAAGACCGACCGTCGGCGAAATTCAAGGGCCGTGCGGACCGTCTGAACAAAAGAAAATTAGACATAAACATCGGGCCGTTTGTTTTGGTTAAAATTTCTGTAAAATGGCGAAGCGAACGAATAATTTAGGTATGTAAAAGGAGGAAAAGAAATATGGAAAGTAACATTTGTCACGGAATAAGGGGCGACGTCCATATTCAAAGTCGCCACGCGTAACGGGAAAAGACCGTTAGTGGGTAGGTATATCGGAATGTTGAGAGTTAGCTGTGGCATTGATGACCAAAATGAAACTCCACTAAAAATTCCAAGGAAAAAATCAAAAATCGCTTATCGTAGCGCTCACTTCTTCGCTTTTTCCTTTAGCATGCTATCCAAAATCCTTTCCCTGAGCAATTTAGGGGTGGTTTCAGAGTATAACATTCTTGCTTTGGGAGTTTTAAAAACAAAGGCCGTTCAAAAATTGTGATGGAATTTGGCCGTTGTAAACCTCTGAAAATGGCGACCTTTGTAGCGGGCCGTTTGTTTTGATTTTAGCGGGAATGAAAGCTTCGGTAAAATTTTGGTCAAATCATGAAGACCGTTAAGGTGGTGGGTAGGTATGTTTGAAAACTAACGGTCTTTTCCCGTTACGTGTGGCAAGATTGAATATGGACGTCGCCCCTAAAAGGTATTAAAAATCGATATTTCTGGTGAAATTTCTTAGCGTCAAAGACTCTAACCCACCCACCCCTTCGCGTCAATTTGACGTTAGTCGTGGGAAGAATCGATATGTGAGTGACCCCTTAGGAAAATAGCTTGGCAGTGTAGACTTAAAGCTCTAAAACAGCATCTAATAACATGAAAACCAGAATATGATTCTTCAATGGGAATCAAAACTATAAAGTGCACTTACAAACATCAATTTGTCAGATCTAACAAAATTAATAACCGCACTGTCATCATTGACAATAAAACAAACGATTTTCTGTCAAGAGCCTTGTAAACATTCCAACAACTTCCATCGAAGTGATCTATCACAGCTCAGTCTACCATTTTTAGCGCAGTCCGAGGATTGAGCCGAGAACGCTCCGCGAACTCCTGCGCGGGTGAAAACTTCAATCTGTCAATCATTTTCTCAAGCAAAGAGTACGCGAAGCAATTCTAGCTTTACGATAGTGCCGCGGGACATCGATGGATAGTATTCAATCATCATTATCCCTTTATTTTCATTCCTAGAACTTTTGCAAAAAAAAGGAAAAATAGAAAAGTTGTATTTTTTACTGCTCTATTCACATAC
The DNA here is from genome assembly GCF_902728285.1 of Clytia hemisphaerica. NCBI lineage: Eukaryota > Metazoa > Cnidaria > Hydrozoa > Leptothecata > Clytiidae > Clytia > Clytia hemisphaerica. The sequence goes on from NW_027103319.1 coordinate 523,835, forward strand.
TGAATTTGAAAGATCTTCTATGTGGCGTTTTTTTGCAAACTTCAAAAAACTGATTTTTGTTCCGTCTTTGCGGGACTTTGGCTTAAGTGCTTGAGTGCAGCATAGGGTACAAAGTCCAAACATGCGTTTCCCGTAATTTTTGTATGAAGAGTTAGGTCTATACTGCTTGGAAAAATTCGAAAAATGTGTCAAAAAAGAAAAAAAAACATTTTTCCAGTCATGCTTCTTCAATTTTGCATATCTCTTTTTCTAGTGTAGCTAGAGACCTGAAATTTGGAGGGAGAATTCTTTGATGGTGTTAGAATATTATTATATAAAAATATTTGTAAAATATTTAGTATATATTTATCAAAATAACGAAAGATATATATTTTTTTGAAAAAAGAAGACATTGCATTGTTTTATTTTTGTTTTTGAAGAAAAGTAGCTTGGAAAAGGTTGAAATGAGTCAAAAAAGGTGGTAGGACCCATGTTCAAGGGGCCTCTGGAAATGGAGGAACAAAAACTTATGAGTAAAGAATAAGTGTTTCTGAAAGGAGAAACCCTAAATGAAAAGAAAATCCATTTTGGCAGAAAATTTTTTTGGGACATTCCCATGCAAAAGAAGCAAAAAAGTGAAAAAAACTACATGAAAATGAAAGAACTAAAATTAGCGAATGTGATTTTTGAATTCCTCACCCTTTTTCTGATAAACATACAAAGTTTCAACCTTCAAATACATTTTCCTCTGTTTCCAGACACATTTGTTCATCGATAGTTGCAATTTTGTTTTCTTCCGTCGGCAAACAATTTTCAAAATTTTGCAAAACATTCGGCATTTTACCAATTTTCCGTCTATCCCGTGTCCACAGTGTTATATACCGCTGGAAAGCTAAGATCACGGGCTTTCCTTTAGTAAAAACCGGAATGCTTTAGCATACATAGAAAAAAGTTTGAAGGGTTCAAAGTTCACGGAAAAATGAAACATTTGGTTTGACGTCAACGAAAGTTGCATGACTTCTGGAGTCGCTAATAAGGGGTCTTCGACAAAAAACTTTCGAATTTTTTATCGGCATTGGGCCGATAAGCTTCAGACCCCCTCCCCCCCTTGCTCTTATCAGCCAATCTTTGAAAGCACAATTTCCTCCAATCTTGTCCGCCATCGCCTCCCCCCACCCGTCATCGTTGAATTTTTGTCTATTTGTGCACCAACATTGAGCTTGTTCATACCCGCATTGATATTGTTAATCAAAACGAAAGTTAAAATGACGGGATGAAGTCGCAACATTTTGAAGGAAAAGGCAGTGCGCTGGCCAATGAAAAAAGAGTTTTTTATCAAAGCTATTTCAAAACTGTACTTTTAAAGTTGCGAATTTGCGCGCAAAAGGTGAAAGCAAGTGAAATCATATGCTTTCAGTGGAGTTTGTGGACGAAAACAGAAAGAAAAGAAATTGGCTGAAAGGATTTTCGTCTCAATACTTGTTTTTTTTATCGGTATGTAGTTGGACCACCCCCTTATCGGCCCAATGCCGATAAAAAATTCGAAAGTTTTTTGTCGAAGATCCCTAACCCTGGCCCCCTGAAACCTCTAACCTGAACCTGCGTTTCTTACTAACCGTAATTAATATAGGGCGGTCGGAAGTCGGGTATTTTCCCGCGGTAAAAAAGATGCAGCATGGGAAAATGTATAAAAATAAAATCAAAATTTAATATGTAAATGATAAAGTAACATATCTACATTTTTTCTTCTTAGTAGAAAAGAATTTATTTACCTTTGCATTGCAAAAAACCAGAAGTCTTTAACGTTCTTTATTCATTCGCAATCTTCAATTTTCAGAGCTAGGGTAGCCCTGATTGTTGTGAACAAGATCATGGCACCCGAATTTCAAAAAACCATGGTTACTTTTGCTAAGATTTTATATATATAAAAAAAGAAGACAGGTGTTGAAAAGCAAACACCACGCGTCTTAGATCATTTAACCAATCAGAGCTCTTCAGTATTTGAATTTCGACCAATGAAAGACTATTGTATTCATTACTGTACTGTAGTATACCCTTCCTTTAATTGTTTATTCAACAAATTTTATAATAATTTCTACGTCAATTGAATTATGATTATTCTCTTATAGTACTATAAATATGTTCAAAGCAACGTTGAAACTACTAATTGTTTTTAGTTTATGTTTTTAGTTAACTGCTTGTATAATATGTTAATTTAATGACCTCAAAACATTCTGGTCTGCATTGTAGACAATTTTAACTTGAACCCTGAAACCTGAACCCTGGTCCTGAAACCTGAACCCTGGCCCTGTAACCTGAACCTACGTTTAGTACTAGTCGTATTAATTAGGCCGTGGCCAGCCCCCTCAAAACATTTTTTTCAAAATGCACGACCCTGTCAGACAGTCCACGCACCGACCGAACAGTCCACATGTTTGTCTGGTGCCAAAAAGTATCCCTCACTACACCAGAAACCTTTCGTCCAGCAGTATAGACTTAACTCTTCATACAAAAATTATGGGAAATGCATATTTGGACTTTGTACCTTATGCTGCACGCAAGCACTTTTAAGCTTAAGGGGCAGCGCCCATATTCAAAGTCGCCACGCGTAATGGGAAAAGATCGTTAGTGGGTAGGTATACCAGAATGTTGACAGTTAGTTGTGGCATTGATGACCAAAATGAAATTTTGCTAAAAATTCCAAGGAAAAAAATAAAGACAGCATACTGTAGCGCTCACTTCTTTGCTTTTTCCTTTAGAATAGCACGCTAATTTTCCAGAATCCTTTCCCTAAGCAATTTAGGGATGGTTTCAGAGTATAACATTCTTGCCTCAGGAGTTTTAAAAAGAAAGGCTGTTTAAAAAGTGTGAAGGAATTTGGACGTGTTGTAAACCTCTGAAAATGATGACCTTTGTAGCGGGCCGTTTGATTTGATTTTAGAGGAAATGGAAGCTTCGGTAAAATTTTGGTCAAATCAGGAAGACCATTAACGAGTTGGGTAGATATGTTTTGAAAGTAACAGTCTTTTCCCGTTACGTGTGGCAACTTTGAATATGGACCAGTGCTGCAAATAGGGAAATTTCAGTTGGCCGGTAATATTTCGAGTGTAACGAGCGGGGGGTCTGGCGGAACCATCTTAGAAAATTTGTAGTCTGTAATGACCTTTAGATAGGCTAAACACCTATTTTGATTTAAAAACTGCTCCTCTTTTAATTAGAAGCGCTATTAAGAAGCCTCTAATCTAAAATTTTAACCGGACAAAATGAAAAACTGAGCTTCAGAATGACCGGTAGAAACTACAAAATGACCGGTATTTACCGGTCACTGGCCGTTATTTGCAGCACTGTGGACGTCGCCCCTAAGTCCTGCAACAGCGGGACAAAAATCAGTTTTTTGAAGTTTGCAAAAAAATGCCACATAAAAGGTCTTTCAAATTCAGAATGTGAATAGAGCAGTAAAAAATACAACTTTTCTATTTTTCCTTTTTTTTGCAAAAGTTCTAGGAATGAAAATAAGGGGACAATGAAAATTGAATACTATCCACTGATGATCCGCGGCACTATCGTTAAAGCTAGAATCTCTTTGCATACTCTTCGCTTGAGAAAATGATTGACAGATTATAGTTTTTCATCCGCATGGGAGCTTGCGGGCATTCTGCGAGCTTTCTCGGCTCAATCCTCGGACAGGACTGAAAATGGTAGACTTGCTGTGACAGATCATTTTGATGGAAGTTGTTGGAACGTTTACAAGACTCTTGACAGAAAATCCTTTGTTTTATTGTCAATGATCAGTTAGGGAAGCCATCCAGGATCCTGCCATTCTATCAGCCAGCAAAAACTAAATGACACTTGTAAACTTAAGTTTCTTACCATTTTCCTTCGAAAACAATCGAAAACACTACTTATTCCCAAAGCCAAAGATCTTCCTTGATTAGGGCGCCCTTTTGGATCTATAGTTAACTTTTAGAATGGTGGACAGAGTTGCGGAATGGTAAAGGCGCCCGCTGCTTTGAGGGTGGTAACGCCAAAACGCCCAATATGATCAGCCAACAGAAGGCAAGTTTGTTGCCGCGCGAGTTACATCATGCGCTCCACCGTAGTGAAAGTGCGAACAACATTTCTCAATTACAAGAATATCTTATGTGCTTAATTTTATTTGACTTTGAGAGCTTCATTGAAGATGAAGAAGTAGAAAGATAAAAAATGTGCTGGTTAATTTTGTTTAAATCTAGGTGTGTTCTATCATTGTTGAAAGTTGGATCCAATCAAAGGCACAGTCTGCTTACATTTATTATGTTTGCTAGATCATCTAGGCAAAAGACGGTTAAAAAGACGCAAACATAATTTTTTTACGCGTACAGGAACTCGCCAAATGTTCCTAACTGATTAAGACAGTGCTGTTATTAATTCTGTGAGATCTGACATATTGATGTTTGTAAGTGCACTTTATAGTTTTGATTCTCATTGAAGAATAAGGTTCTGGTTTTCATGTTATTAGATGCTGTTTTAGAGCTTTAGAGCTAGCCTGTCCGGTGTTAGTTAACCTTTCGAAATTCTGGACACCAGACAAAGTTTGTTTCAAAAATAATGCACATCGGACGCACCAGAGTCCAGACTCAAGTACATTGTTGAGATTGTCCAGTGTTAAAAAGTATCCTCATCCAACACTGGACTTTGAGTGTCCGGTGTTCGCAAAATGAGGGTGCGCAAATACTGCGGGTTTTCAAGCTTGGCAACATTCAAATTGGTCTAACCATGGTCTAAATCTTTGATACACAGTTCTTGGCAGGATGCTAGTATGACATGTAACTGACAATGTTACTTTAGGAATTCAAACTTTCTTCGCGAGCAGAAGCTTAATTGCGAGGTCAAAAAATTCCGGAACCTACAACACTTACTTTTGCAAATTTGACAAAAAAATTTTTTTGCGAGCATAAACTTTCGTGAATGAGGTGAATGCGTGAATTCACGCAACCAAGAAGGCCCATTCACACAACCAAGAAGGCCCATTCACACAACCAAGAAGGCCCATTCCCACCACCAAGAAGGCCCATTCACACAACCAAGAAGGCCCATTCATGCAACCAAGAAGGCCCATTCACGCATAATACCGGGGCCTATTACTGGTGTATTATTTTCCTGAGGTTGCTCAACAGTTTTATCAGTAAAATATTTAATACTAAGTAATTTGTTGACAAAAAGTGACACAATTTTTGGCAAGTGACAAAATGTTTTGACCAAAAATGATGTTATAAACTTTTTCTAAAGGGGCTCAATGAATAGAAAATAAAATGCAGTGTAAAGCAATCCTTCAGAATGTCAACAAAAGTTTTTCGAAACTAAATATTTTGAGAAGATCTCTTGCATCATCGTCAACCCATGGTGTGTATCATGATTATTTCAAAACAAGCATTGAGAGTCCAGAGGAATTTTGGGATGAACGTGCACAGAATGTCAATTGGTTTGAAAAATACACTCAGGTTTTGGATCACACAAACCCACCTTTCACAAAATGGTATGCCTTTTTTCATCTAATTAAAATATGTGCTGTTTTTCATATATAAACAATATTATTAATTATCGATCTATTCTGGGCATCCTTTTTAAAAAATGTGTTCAATGTTTTTTTTTATTAATTTGAGAATCATAGTTTCCCTGGTTAACTTTATTGAATGGATAAAATGAACCTTGATGGCCAAAATAACTCTATATTTTGTTTTAGCTATATGGTAACTTTCCAATGCTCACTACAATCAATGTAAAATATAATTATTATTGCTACTACAAATCTGTGCTACATTAGGTTTATTAATGGCAAGATGAATACATGTTATGAAATGATTGACCGTCATGTTGATGAAGGACATGGAGATCAAGTTGGGTTGAATTTATGACAGTCCTGTCACTGACTCAAAACAAAAATTGACGTACAAACAACTTCAAGAGGAGGTTAGTATCTCAAACCAAAAGGTTAGGGGCTGCATGAGATTTCATGTTTCTATTTTGGTTGAGTCTTATTAATGTTTAAATGTTACAATTATGACAACTACTATTCTATACAAAATGTTTTGCTTCAAACAGTCCTGTCAAGCTACACTTAATCTCTTTCTTGTTCTAGATTGGTAAATTTGCAAGAGTGTTGATCAACCAGGGAGTACAAAAAGGTGATCGAGTTGTCATTTACATGCCAATGATCCCAGAGGTATTTCAAATTTTCTACTTTCCAGATAAAGAAATTTTCTTACCATCATAATGCATTTTTGCATATATATTGGACTTGGATAAAACTTTATTTGGATATTTTAACTTAACCATTATTTGTATTACTTGTATTTTCTTTGACCTTATTATTGCAGTGTTCTAGTAAGATTTTCCTTTAAAGGGAATAATAAATGTAAGAGCCTATATTAAAACTTTTTCCCTGATTGTGAACATTCCCTTCATTTGTTTTACAGGCAATGATAGCACTGCATGCTTGTTCACGTATTGGTGCAATTCACGTTGCTGTCTTTGGAGGCTTTGCATCAAATGAATTAGCCAGAAGGATTGATCATTGTCATGTATGTAGAATTCGGGTTGGGTTACTAGGTTTGCGAGATGGTGGGAATGTCCGAGCCAAAGTTCGAAAATCGACCCTTTAGAGAGACTGAATTCCGAAAATTTTGTCCATTTTTTGACGCTTTTGCCACCGTTAGAGAGATAATTTCCCCAAAAATTTTAAAATTTAGTCCAAGTTTCAAGAATTAATATAAGCGAGTCGATTATTTTATTTTCATAATTTTGGAACCCTTTGAGACTCAATTGCTTTTTAATGGTTTTTGTATCCCTTTGAGGGACTTTCGAGGGTGGGAAAAAGGGACCCTTATGGCTCACACATACCTGGCACCTTGCCTAAGTAACACCCCCCTCCCAGGGTAGAATTACAAGGTCCAAAAACAAGAAAATCAAAATGTTAAGGGGACTAGCATAACAAGAAGAATTTACTCAAGTAAATCCTTTGTTGGGTAAAATTCTAATATTTCAAGGCAGAAGTACTAAGTGTAAGAAAAGATTACTGTCTTTGACATGGTAAACAAATAAAGTTTGATACCCTAGACAGTCTTTTTTTAATATGGGCAAACATATTCCAATACTTCCAGCCTAAAGTCATTGTGACAGCATCTTGTGGAATTGAGCCAAAGAAGTTGATTAAATATGAGCCCCTTATACAGAAAGCTATGGAACTGTCCACTCATAAACCAAAGAAAATCATCACTGTCAATCGAGAAATGGTAAGTTTTGCTTTCTTTTATCATTAAACTATATCCCACCTCTTCTTTGTAAAATGCTACCTTTCTTACTTATGATTTGATTTTATCATTGAACTCCTTGTAAGCTTTTTGCATTCTGCCTTTATCAATTGATCTTCATTCCTCCTTTTAAATTTTTAATTATTTTAGCATCGCTCACAGACTTTCAAAGTTGTTAAATACATAAAACAAAAATATGAAATTTAGAAGTGACAATGTCCAATGAAATAGTTATTATTTTTGGATAATTACTTTGAAATAATCATATTTCACAACATCATCTATTTAAATCATTTTTGTAGCATCGCAATTTGCACTTTGACAAAGACGTTGATTTAGATTGGCATGAAGCCATGGACAAGGCACAACATCCACACAGTTATGTTCCTGTAGATGCAAATGATCCATTATATATCCTTTACACCTCAGGCACAACTGGTGTTCCAAAGGTAGTATTTCATTTCAAATGCATTATTATGTACTAATGAAGTTGAAGGATCTTAAGGTGTTGTTTAGTTTTTTAATTATCCACATGGCTGATTACATTTAGCTAGGAGATAATGTAAGGGGCTAGCATGATACGTGACAACAACCACTGACTTTGACTAATCAATTTCATTATATCACCAATGGAAATTTTTGATAGGCTAAGAAAAATGGGATTCAAAATGTTGTAATTTCTATAATAAATGGATAAGATTATACTCTATGATAAGGAAAACTAATAAATAACTTTTTTTTTGGCTGATTTTGGGATTAAAAGTCCCTCCTTTCATTGAAAATTTTTCAAATAGTCCTCACTACATTGTTATTTTTTTGACATTTTCCGCAAAGATACATATTTAGCGATACTCAAAATTTAAGTTGGTTTAGTCTAGCTAAAAAACGGATTTGTTCCTCTATAATATATGTCTGTTTTTGACCATCCCTTTCCAGGTCCTACCAACTTCATTTTGTTTGAGATTATTTAGAATTTGATTCTAAAAAAATAAAATAATATTTTTCTTTCTAGGGGATTGTTCGCCCTTGTGGTGGTCATGCAGTTGCTTTGAGATGGTCAATGAAAAACTCTTTTGATGTTTCACCTGGAGAGGTAAGTGAATTCTTGTTTGTTATAATTTTTAGTTTTGTTAAGGTTGAAAATGAATTTTTTGTAAGAGTGGAGTTCCTTAAAGAAATTTTTGGAATACATTTGGCATCGCTGGGAATAATGCCAAAAAATTCAGATCAGGTACGCTGCTGACTGTTTTTCAAAAAAGCCAGTCAACGACTCCTCAAAGCAGACTTGATTATTCTTAAAATCAGTTCCTCGATAACTTTCAATATGTGTATCTGAAAAAATTCTATCAATCTCTTTATAGGTATTTTGGGCAGCATCAGATATTGGTTGGATTGTTGGACATTCTTACATGATTTATGCTCCATTCCTCAATAGAAGTCCTAGTGTAGTCTTTGAGGTAAGGAAACATTGAATAGCTTAATAAGATGCGATTGCAAGCTAAATGAAAATCAATATTAAAAATACATGACAGAAAGTCTAAAGAAAACGATCAATAACACTTAAAAGCAATTTGTATTCTTTCATCCTATTCATTCAGTATAAACCAGTGCAATGTAGTCCAAACATTACTGTTGTCACCAAATGCGTCCCAGTATAATTTTATTAAAATTACCTTTCTACCGTAGGGAAAACCAGTGGGTAGTCCTGATGCAAGTACCTTCTTTAGAATGATTGAAGAGTATCAAGTCAAAGGTTTACTGACCGCTCCAACCACCATACGTGTTATTGAAAATGAGGTAATCGTAATCGTCTTATAATAGGTTTATGTGACAAAATTGACTTTATTTATTTGCTGGTAGAATGGCAATGAATTACCAGTCAGAGTACTTAAAATTTTTAAAAAATTTTAAAAATTTCATTTTCACATGAATTTTTCTCCAAAGTTTTGAAATGTTTGCACAAAAAATAATAATAATTATACTTGTAAGCAAAAATTCATAACACGAAATAGAAATCTGTAAAGTACAGCCCTCCACTCCATGAAACAAGCCACTTTGTTGTAAGACAACCCTCCCTGGGCCAAGGCCAAGCAATTGATAAAGATTTTTCTTTTTGTAGGATCCAGATGGTTTGTTCAGTAAGAAGTATGATCTCTCTAGGTAAGTGTAGCTCAATTCTAAACTGTCATCATGTCTTTACTATGAAGCATTATGGGGTGTACCCTCTGTGTTGGATTCATTGGCAAAAAGTTATGAAAAAAAAGCTTGGTGACAAAATTTTTCATGCTATGTTTACTATACTATGTTATTTACTATTTCCTTGGTAAAAAGTGAAGAAATTATTGGCAAGTAACAAAATTTTTGACCGACGAATTTTTTACACATGATTCATAATGTATTTAAATAATTTTCATTATTATGTCTGACTAGGAAAACTTTTGAATTGACTCTTTCTTTCTATAATTCTGACATTTTCTTTATTTTATCAATCATTTATTTTTAGCCTAGACCACATATTCGTAGCTGGTGAAAATGCTGATGATGCATTATTGCAATGGGCAACGAAAACATTCCGTGCACCAGTCGTTGATCATTGGTGGCAAACAGGTTTTTAGTTACGCATCTTGAAAAATAATATTGCTGTCTCATGGACTGGGTGGAGACAAACCAAAATGTTTTCTTCTTTGTATAGAGCTGCTAAATAGCTAAATTCTTTACTTTTATAGTGTGGAAAATATTTGTTGAAAATTTTTCTTTGGTGTATCAGAAGAGGCGCAAAATCTTTTATACGCAGTTTTAAGTTTAACCATTAAATAAAGGACATTATTATTTCCTTTTGCTTGTGAATTTTAGGGTTTCTTTTGGGGGGCAACAGTTATCTTCCCAACACTAGTGGATGCATCAGTTTGTTTGCAACTTGAAATAAGCAAACTATTGAAATATAACTCTTTTAACATTTTCAGAATCTGGGTGGCCAATCACCAATCATCATGTTGGAATGGGAATGTCAATAGAGAATCCGGCTACTTGTGGTAAACCAACTCCTGGTTTCAATGGTAAGTCTTTTCCCTCAAAGAAACAAAATATTATTGAATTTATGTGACAAGTTTCAAACTTTATGATGTTTTGGTGTAGTGATGTGTTTGTTATTATTGAATTCAAAAATGCATACTTATTTATCGCCAGAGATCTTTGAGGGAAATAGGAGAAGTTTTTTAGTAATTTTTTATACCTTGAGATATTATTTTTTAATGATTTTGTTTTGCTATTCTTTTATAGTAAAAGTACTAAAAGAGGATTTGAGTGAAACTTCTCCGGGAGAACTTGGCCATGTTCATGTTGAGTATGTGAAAAATTTTAACCTGTAATTATTAGTTTTGTCAGGCCCGACGGTGTATGGCGTGCTATTGCACTTGCACGCGCTGGCACACTCCTAAAATGTACAAGAATGTACAAAATCCCTTTCTTACGGGCTAATAGCACGCCATCATAATCTATGACAAATTTTTATGGAGTGCTATTTTGGCACGCGCAAGGTGTTGTTCATGCCCAGGCTTGTTTTGTAGTAACAAACTTTGAATTGTATTTCGGAACTAGATTACAATGATCACGTGAAGGGCGTCCACTTTACTCATGAACAAAGATAAAGATTATAATTGATCCAGTGTGGAAACATTTGTAAATTAGCACTTGCTTTAGATTGTATGCGAAATTATTAAAGACAATTTATAGATGCTGGATTATTATTTTCAAAAGATCTTCCTTTAAAGCTATCATAATGAAAACTTTTTTTTACATACAGATTACCACTACCCCCTGGCGCCATGATGACTATCTGGAATGATGATGAACGCTTCAAGACTGCTTATTTTTCAAAGGAGGTGTCTTAACATTATCTCTTTAGCAATAATTACTTCAGTACCTGCAGCATTTGATTTTCTGTCCCATTCCCCCGAAAGGTCATTAGACTTTATTTGAAACCTCGTTTGAGCAGTAAATTAAAGAGGACATCGGTCCCCTCCCTTAAATTAGTTTTGAGTTTAGTATAACAGTGTCGTAAGAAGTATTTTGATATTGGGTTTAGGGGCGGGGTTCAGTGTAGGGCAAACCATGGTTTGCCGTCGGGGGAACTTTGCTTATTTAAGTTAAGCTAAACATGGCAGGAAAATACACTCAAAATGAAATTTTATTTGGAGAAACAAAATAGAATATCAGTAATCCATCCGAAAATTTATAAAAATACCGTTCAATACAGCAATTATTTCTTTTTTACAATGTAGGGTTACTATGATACCAGTGATGCAGGTGTCATGGATGCTGACGGTTACTTAAAGATTGGAGGACGTATCGATGATATTATCAATGTTGCTGGGCATAGGTTGTCGACCAAACAAATTGAAACGGTTTGTCAGGCTGGAGTTTATACTAGTGTCACTTAAAAATATAATGTTCTTTAACTCTTTCTTTTTCAAAGCATTTTATAATTTCGAAATAACCCATTATACAAGTATCTTAAAAGACTGCAGCTCTAAGGCCCCATATAACTGAAAGATTTGAAAGATTGATATTTTGTATATTAGACCTTTTCATAAATTACTTCATGAACATCACTTGCCTCTTATCCAAACAATTACCATGGTGATCAATGTCTTATGAATGACATCTCATGAGAAATGAAATGATTTTTTATAAATAGAATATATTGGATATGGTTTAAGCTCTGCAATTTTAGAATCAGTATCAGCTCTGATTTTCATATTTATTACATCCTCTTCCATTAAAATTATTCTGCGTTCCACCTCTTAGTTAGTACAAAATACAGTTATCACATTAACGAAATTCGCAGTAAAACCCCTTAAAGATTTGTCCTTCGATCTAAGTTTCATCTTTAAGATGAAAAAAGACCTCGCATTTCAGTTGATATTGTCTTTTAGCATGTCGACTAAAGCATATTTATTGCAATCGATTATAACAACAAAATGCTTTTCTCCATTTTCTCAAAGTTATCTTAATCGGTTTTGAAGAAAATTTATAAATCACAAAGTCGCATATGAAACTGATAGAAAACGAAGTCGAGAAAATTGCTATGTGCCATAGTTGGATCGTTTGATTGGTCATTTTAAAGCAAAACCAAATCAAATCTGGTATAACTGTAAACACACAGAATGTTATTACCAACTGAAACACGGATAATAATTGTCTTTTGTCGTTTTTGGATCTTCGAAGCTTTTCAGCATTTGAGTTACTCAAGTCTCGTCTCAGTTCTGGTCGCTCGATGACAATCTGCGTTCTTTGATTCTTTTGAATCATAATGAAAATATATGTGTAAGTACCAGATGCGATTACCACAAATATAGTATCTGACATGACAAAGAACCATGTATCAAAGTCATGTGATGATGCGTTGGTTAGCCACAAAATCAAACATACTGTTCCATTGAAAGTCAATAATCCAATCCACAGTTTGACAGTGTGTCCATATTTCCAATAAAGTGAATACTTAATGTTCAGGAAGATTCTTAAAAATCTGTCCATTGTTAAGAAGATCATTGCCTCGTAAATAACCAGGTTAGAAAATGTGGTACAAATTGTAACAGGATGAAAAGGCAATGTATAATCATGGTTTTTTATCTTTGGCACGTGGTAGGCCAACATCCAAAACAAACTGGTGGTGAATTCACCAGAGCTGAGCATTATGAAGTACAATCTCTGTGTTTTCTCTTCCTCATTGTATTTGGAGATGATGAGCAGGATGAAACCAAGGAAATGTAAAATAGCAGGGATTGATGACGAAACTGTCGCCAAAACTTCGAAGTAAAACATCTTTATTACAAATTTTAACAAAAGATATCCGCTCCTTAAAAGTTCAGTGAAAATACTCTTGCTCATTCGTTCAGGCCCCCTCTAGCCTATAGGGCGTATTTTGCAATCAAAATAATTGAAACAATTCGAAATTTTGACAAGTCTTTATTTTTTCTATCGGTTTTAAAAACCGTTGAAATAGTGAAACAAGTAATTTCTACCAAGCGAAAAAAACACCTGAAACAATTTTGAATAGTTTTTTTTCTTTATCTATCAGATTTTAAAAAGGGTGATATTAATAGGTTTTTGATTTATAAAATCGTTTTCGATTTTCAATTTAATTAATCCAAACCTGCTGTTAAGGCTGGTTGCATATCATTTTGTTTTTTGGACCTACCTGGAGGTGGTCCTATAAAGTAACCTGTGTTCGTTCGTCCGTTCGTTTGTTACCAACTTTTCTCCGGATTAAATCATAGGAATCTTTTGATTTTTGGTGCAAAGGTGCAAAATCACCAAAATGTGACAGAGCCCGATTTACGAGAAAAACTACTTTTTTGATTAAATTTCAGCCAAAAAATGGCTAAAAATAGGATTTTTTGGACTCGGTGAAAAATTGGATTATTAAATTTTTCTCTTTTTTGCATGAAAGAAGGGTACCATCATTAAAGATGAAAATGTCACGGTGGAGCGCAATGGTTTGAGATTTCTAGAAACACGTATTGTTTTCTTGGCTGAAGAACGAATCTTTATCTATAAGAATCACTATTTATAAGCATAGACTAATTAATGTTCTTCCCCAAATTTTTATTTTTGTTTATGTTATTATTATTTTAAAGATGAAAATTTCATGGTAGAGCCGCGATGGTTTGAGTTTTCAAGAGACACTTATTTTTAAGCTGTGCATTTTTCTAATAGTGGATTGTTTTTATAAAAAACAACGATTAATTGCTTTTTCATTTCTTTTTGAAAAGTCTTTTTCAATAGTGTTGATAGTTTCTCTCAATAGATATTTTTTCATTATAATTTTCAAATTATTTTCCCAAAAATGTTTAATTTTATTATCAGGTAGGTCCATAAAAGTATAGCTTGTTAAATTTAATCTCATGACAAATTTTCAAAGATGGAATAAATTTGATTGTCGGAAATTTTTCGTATTGCTCTCTTGAAATGTAAAAAAACTTTTATGCTAAAAATTAACTTTCTCTTCTTTTGATAGGCAATTGAGGAGCACGATGAAATTGCTGAATCAGCAGTCATTGGTATGCGAGATGATCTTAAAGGACTAATGCCTTGTGGTCTGGTTGTCAAATCTTCTCGTGAGTCTCTTCATTTTGTTCATCGTTTCCGTTCATAACCAGTCATAACAGTTGCTATCAGTTACAAATTCATTTTTGCAATTTTTTCTCAGGATTGGCTCATTAGTTTTTTCTGATTTTTTGCACAATGATGCAAAATGGCAATGCCCAGAACGTGACGGAGCCCGATTTTTGAGAAAAAATTTATTTGGGCAAATTTGGGCCAAAAACTACCTAAAAATAGGAATTTTTGGACTTTTTTGGACGTTTTTTGCAAAATCCTGTCATTACTTTTTTCTGATTTTTTGTACAAAGATGGAGGGCAAGATTCTCTAAAGAATGGCTGAAGTGGTTTTTCCTGGAAAATTCTTATTCGCCTTAAAAAACGGATTTTCGTATTTTTGGGGAAATTCCCATTAACCAAATAAGCAAATATAGCTTTTCTCAATGTTGACTCGTTATTTTTTTCTGATTTTTGCACAACGATGCAAAATAGCAATGCCCATGACCATTTTACAATATTCAACACACAAGCTTTATTTTTCCATTCTGAATTTTTGTACAATTATTGTCACTTTTTTCTTATTTTCATCTGATGCTAATCGTTAGGTAGGTCCATTCAGCATGTTGCTTGTTCATCTTATTTTTCCTTTTCTAAATGTTTGATAGAACATTCCTCTTGGAAATATGTTTTAACTTTACTATATCATTTTTTCTTTCGATATCTGAAAAGATCCTCTCCTTTGATATCTGTTAGCTTTTCCCAATTCTGAAGACAATTGGATACCTTATCAGAACTAATTTTTCGCGGGAACTAATTTTCGCGTAGAAAAAAAATATCCAAAAAATTGCATTTCGCGGGTTTTAATTTTCGCGGTTTTTTTTCATTCTGGAATTTTCGCGGGTTTAAATTTTCGCGGTTTTGCCCTTTTTTAGACAATTTTTTTTTCATTTTCCTAGGGATTTTTCAAATTTTTCGATAAAATTGGAAAAAATTGTATTTCGCGGGAGTCAATTTTCGCGGTTTTGACGAAAAACTGCGAAAAACGCTAGAATTAATTCCCGCGAAAATTAGTTCCAATCAAGGGGGGGGTCAAGCAGTTAATCCAGAACATCATCCGCAGTAACTGATTTTGGATGATATTTAGGACCACCCACCCATTCTGACACTTAATCCACACTGGATTTACTGTTTTTCAGTCACAATCTTTGAATACCACCCCCACAGTTCACCAGGGCATTTTGGCATGCATTAAGTTATTTTAATTGATGTTGGTCGACTTTCTAAGTATTTTTCAATGCATTTCTTTTAAAGACATGAATAGCTATGAAAATATAAAATCTAAAGAAAAATATCTAAATCTAGAATAAACAGGTAAGAAAATAGATCAAAACAGCAAAATGATAAAAGACAGTAAGTAACAAAATATAGCAAACGTTATTGCATATCTCAAAAAAGATTCAAATATCTCATTTTTTAAATCAACATTCAAAGTCAGTTAGATCTAGTTAGATTTTGTGGTTTTAACTAGGCTGCAAACCCAATCTTTAAGTGTTCCCAACGATGTAGAACTTGCTTGGGGTTAGGTGCCCCACTCACCCTATAATTTTTTCAAATGGACATTTTTAGTTCTCATGTCATTCTGTTTTAATCGGATTTTTGTTGACAAAAAAGGAGCGAATCACCCGATTTTATAACAGCTAATTGAAAAATAGTGAAAACGGAATTTGTAAACAAAGCAGGAGAAAGTTAAAGCAAGACTTTGATGCAGTTTGACGTTTTAAAAACAGAAAAAGAGGCAAAAACGAGCATGAATCAGAATAAATGAATTTTACAGAATGACAGAAAATGCAGTTAGTCCACTTTTTTTTCCCAGAATTCTTTCAGAGACCACCCCTTTGGCAGTTAATCCAATCTTGGATTAACTATATTTTTCAAAATTTGAAAATGGACCACCATGGTCAAAATAGGCATAGTGTTTTGGATTAACTGCTTGAACCCCCCAATAAGGATTTATGGTTAAATATTCACGTTTCTATTTCCAACCAGGTTGTACAAAAACAGACGACGAAATGCGAGCAGAATTGATTGAACTTGTCAGGCATGATGTTGGACCTGTAGCAGCCTTCAAACGAGTCGTATTTGTGCCTTTCTTACCCAAGGTATTACCCAATTCTTTTTGTATCTTTTGTATATGTTGGATGGGGTGAAAAAGAATACGGCTATTATAATTGTATCTTTTATACCTTTTTGGCCCAGCGCTAGCGATAGGGCCTTTCATTTGCAACTTTCCGTCCGTCCTTCCGCTGTCTGTCCGTCCGTTTTGGTAGAAACGGCGCTTCAAAACCAGTACCACACTTTTAAATTTTGCCGTCTGGAGAGGGAAAAGCTTGCTAAAGTTGGATACTGGCTATAAAAGATATATTTTCTGATTCCGCGCTCCTTCTAAACAATTTTCAAAACAAAACAAGATGGCGGTCGAAGCGAGGAGGTTGATTCATACTTTCTTGAACATTTTCTTTGCTTTAGTGGTCAAGAGACTTTCAAACCAAAGAAATTTTGTAATGATTTTTCTTTATAAACCTTTTTCAACATTCTGCCATATCTTTGCTCAAGTTTTCATAAAGTTTTATGAGTGAAAATTCTACCTTAAATCACTTTCATTTTTAGTTTCTTGTTTTCTTGTTTTCAAAAAGACTTTATTTTTAGGAAATAATGGCTTTTGATATAGAAATAAACAAACTGAAATGCAGCTCATGTGTAAATTTGAATAAGATTGGAACTTTTTTCTTGATGCTACACAAGAAAACAGTCACTTTTGGATCTGTCGCTGTTAACAGTCAGTGGTATGGTTATGGTCGGACGTGGTGGTGGTATGATTTTCAAACTCAACACATAATTATTTCAAGTAAACTGATTCTGGAATTTGATAATGGACAATAAAATGGACATCATATGTGTAAATTGTAACATGATTAGAACTTTTTCCATGATGCTACGCGTGAAAATGGTTATTTCTGGATCTGTCTCGTTTGACGATTTGGTGCGGTGGCTTGATTTTTCAAACTCGACACAGTACGGAATTATTTCAAATATACTGATTATGGAATATGTTAAATGGAGACTAAAATGCAGTGCATGTGTAAATTTGAACAAGATTGGGACTTTTTTCATGATTCTACACATTAAATAAAATGGTCATTTCTGGATCTGTCGCATTAAACGGTCGGTGGCTTGATTTTTCAAACTCGAATCACATAATTATTTAAAGTATATAAACTGATTCTGGAATCTGTTAATGGACACTAAAATGCAGCTCATGAGTAAATTTGAACTAGATTGAAACATTTTTCATGGTTGCACCGCATGAACAGTGAAAATGGTCATTTCTGGATCTGTCACAAACTGTCCATTCACATTACGTTGCAACCATGAGAAATGTTTCAATCTAGTTCAAATTTACCCATGAGCTGCATTTTAGTGAAATAAACCACATGAGTTTTATTAGCCTGGATATGCAGACCGTAAACTATTTCGCTGTCTAGTTTATTTTTCTGGTCCAATTAACATGCCTGCAGGGATATTTCTCCCTGTATATGTGAGTGCACCTAATTCGTTAAAGCGACCACTCACTAAGCAGAATATTCGCAGGATTTTTTTATATTTTTCTATGGGCGCGCATAATTGATGGGAAATACTGACCTTGTGAAAAAAGACAGACTATAGATTCGGTAGAAGACTCTATCGTTGTACAAAGAGATATCGATGAAATGGAAAAGTGGTCTCAGGATTGGTTACTCACGTTCCATCCTGATAAATGTTATGTCTTAACAATAGGTAAATTCGCCAACATCAAGCATGCACACAGATACCAGCTTGGAGGTAATGAACTTGAACATGTTTTTGAAGAAAAAGACCTCGGCATCTTGATCGATTCGGAACTAACTTTCGAGGAGCATATATCCAAACAGGTTAACAAAGCAAATTCAATCCTTGGAGTTTTAACGACTTGAGTCCTTCGGCACTTTGTACTCTGTACACCACCTTTGTCAGACCTCACTTGGAATATGCACAATCAGTATGGCAGCCAAAATTACGTCGTAGTATAAACTTGATTGAAGGTGTTCAAAGACGAGCGACAAGACTGATTCCTCAATATCGTAATCTCCACTACGAAGAACGTTTAAAAAGACTCAAGCTTCCATCTCTTGAGTTCAGAAGGCTTTTCAGTGATATGGTGCAAATATATAAGCATATTCATTTTTACGACCCACAGACAACTCGGAACAAGTTTGTTAAAAAATCCCGTCCAACCAGATTCCATGATCATGAATTTGTTCCAAACTTTGCTGATGATGGTTTTCGCGGGGCTCAGACGAAATCTTTCTACTATAGATCGATGCCAACATGGAATGCACTACCGCGATTTGTCATCGAGTCGACCTCAATCAAATTGTTTAAAGAAAGCCTAAACAAAGCGTGGGAAAAACACCAACTAAGATACTTGACATATTAATATTGTAATTAGAAATCGGTTCGTAGAGGTCCACCTCGGGCCTGTGAGCTTGTATACATCATAATAAAAATAATAATAATAATAAAGATAAACAAATGAAAATGAAAACACAGGTTCATTTCTAAACAAAATGGTGGCTGGAAAGGAGCTTTTATAAAATGTGGCTGTTTTGATGTAGTTTTAAGTAGTTTTCAAAGTTTTTTGAAACTCCTACTCTCGGGTACCTAATAGCCGCCCCCCTGAAAATTAATTCAGGACATTCTTATGCCAACCTCCCCCCGCCTATTGATTTTTGCAAAAATGTTTTTGAAAGTTGCCTCTTTTGTCCTAATTCTGCTGTATTAGCCTCCTTTTCAAAAGTTTTCACACAGGACATTTTTATTCCAACCCCCTCCCCCGCTTATTCCAAACCCTCCAGCTATTATAATAGGTAATTAGGTACCCGAGAGTATTCAACCGAGATCAATAAATAAAATTTCAAGCGTCTAACCAATGAGAAGTACCGCAGTGATATTGAAAAAATTTTTCCTAGTCTTCACTTTGATCTATTTCAACGGGTCATACATTTGCTGTTTTGCACAGGCTCGTTTTCAACACGTTACTTTTCGCTGGGCCTTCACGCCCAACGGGCTTCTTGTATATATAGAAACCAGTTTGAATTTTCAGGGAGAAAACCGCACACCTTTTTGTGTATTACAAGAAATTTCAAGACTAAAACCCCTTAGCCTATACTAGACGAGTCGGGTTCTTTTCTGTGCAGTTAAAATAATCCCGGTTTTCGCTAGAAAACCCCTCTGTAACATCGAACTATTTACTGGCTTTTGTACACCACGGATCACCATGACACACGTTTCTTTTTAATAGTAACATCCAATTTTTTTGAAGTCTACGTTTTTAGTTTCAAGTTTAAAAATGTTCTTAACATGCTCTTATTTCCCCACGAAGCGCGAAGCCTTAAAATGTTCTTAACTTCTTCTTAACATTTCTTTAGACACGCTCAGCAAAGATTGTCAGAGGAACTCTGAAAAAGATCTTGGACGGAGATGAATTTAAAGTAAAATTACATTCACTTTTTGACGTTTTGTCATTCTTCAAAAGTTTGACAATTGTATCTTTAAAGAACTCATTTAACGTATATATCCTACAATTTGCATGCACAACATTATTAAACAAAACCACTTTCTTTCCACGGTGGTACCCAAAGGAGGTAATATTTGCCAATTTTGACCGATTTTTGCCAATTTTCAAGCCTTTCCGAGCCTTTTAAAGGCTTCGGAGCACTGATGGAGGGTGCTGGCATTGAGGGAGAGCAAGGCTAAGGGTTTTTGTCAGCATAAGAGGATTCTTTCTATTCATGATATGCATCATTGCAATAACTTCCACAGACCCAACAGCTGATTGGTTGAAAGTGACGTATTGACTGATTTTACGTCATTTACAAGAACCAATCAGCTATTGGGTCCATGATGTAACGTCAGAAGACATTACAATGGTGCATATCATGAATATTTAGGTTTGATAATGTTCGTTCTTTTGATTTTTACATACTATTTTTACGATTTCCAATTTTTTTCCTCTCTCCAGATTCCCCAGACAGTCGACAATCCTGATGACTTCCATATTATTGTTGATATACTTCAAGCTCAAAAGTTTGAATGATTTAAGGTATTTGGAAGGTGAAGAAGAAATTTTCAAATGGGGTCGTCCAAATCAATATGGTTTTTTTAGTTTTCGTACATACATATACACAATATATACACAGTATATCATAGTAGTTTAAAAACATTTTTATAGTTGCATGGTCAGCGATTTTATTTTATCCAGTAATATCTACAAAATTTGTAGTAATTTTTCAAACGGAAACTCTTTTCTGAAAGTCTTTTTCGAGTATTCAAAGCTCAATTAGCAGCCTAATATCCATATTTCTTGAGCGTTCTGGGACTGAGCAAAATGTGACTTTGTTGGTTGCTCCTAAACGAGAATTGACTGAAATGCATGTAGTTTTTTGATAAATACCAACTTCCGTTTTTTAACCATCATTTTCATACTATTTTTTATTAGTTTTATAATTTTCATAATATGGGATAGGGGTAGTTAAGTGTGTCAGTAGTGTGTAGTAATACAGCATCTATTATCACGTCACATCAGTTTGAGACCTACCTTTTTACCTCACCAAAATAGCTACCCAACCTCGTTCCCGTGTATCCCAGGCTTTATTTACGTTACTGATGGACGCCAGAGAATATTACCTAGCGCTATCCAGTATAAGCATAAAAAGCCGATAATACGCAGGGGGACGAGGTTGATAGCTACCTACTGAATTGCCTACTTATTTAAGTGAGTAAAATTATTTCCATTCTTTCAAAAATATTCGTTATTGTTTAACACTTGGGTTCACTGAAATATTGCTTACTGTTTACTCATGTAGTATTTTTTATGCTTTCGCTTTCGAAATAGAGATGTGACACACGGACACCCTCTGGGACAAAATAACCAAAATTAACACAGAATATTTTTGATGACGTATTTTTTAAGAAAGTCATCACAAGGGTGCATTTGATTTCATAAATATAATGATTTTGCTTTAATTCTCATATTGAATTTGTTTTGGTTTAGTTCTACAGTTTCGTTGGGTCTTTTGATTTAAAAAATACTTTTGTAGAAATTTTGTAAATTTTATATCAAAAATTTTATACAAAATATACATATTAGTCATTTTTATATAGAAAGTATTTAGCCAATTAATCAATTTGAAAAAAATATTTTTGTCACTTGTTTTTATAGTTCTTTTCATTCAATTTTCTTCAGCTTTTTTATGCATCAATATTTTGTGATCAAGTCTTCCTACAATATTTCCACTGTTACAGTAAAGTGCAAGTGGAAATTAAGGGGGACTTGAATTTTTTAGTTAACCTTCAAGCTTTGAATTTATGCTTTTTCTTTCTCTCGTTTATTTCTTTAGTGAAGAAAACAAATTAAAATTCATCTGATAAACAAAAACTCAAAGCAGCATATAGTAATGGCAAAACAGAAAAGGTATTATAAAAGTTTACTCACCCTACTCACTCTAATTGATTGATCTAGAAAATGCAACAAGCAATGCAAAATATGTGCTCTTTCACGAGTCTTAGTTAAAGAAATAATTTCCGAAAATGAAATTTTCGAGACCTTTGAGAAATGATAAAAACTGATGACCTTTAGAATTGTTTTCTCTTTTTTAGTAGATCAGAAATCGAAACGGAAGTGAAAATCCACGTGGCAGCTGAAAAAAAAGCTCATTTCTACGTTGAACATCTTGCAATGGTTGACAACGTCACTGAAGATGAGCTGAATGCCATAGTATGTACTAAATTTTTTTCACAAAAATCTACCCTACCTCATTTTTGTAGATGATAATGTCTAAATCAATATTTCGGTAAAAACTATGTTTGTTTATAGACTAAAGACTTGGGTAAGTTTTTTTCGCGTTGGTGCAATGCAACATGCTCTATCCCATCAACACAAGAAGAAAAAGTGCGTGTCCTATGGTTTCATTTTTTGTTTCATGGGACAAAAAGTGAGGGGAATACCCAAAAGACACGCTGATTTTGTCCCTGGGACAATGGAGCAAAATTGATTGGTAGTATTGGTAGTAAGAAAAATGGCGTGGAGACACGAGAAAGCGTTATAGGTTTGGTGGGATGGAACATGTTGCATTGCACCAACACGAAGAAAACTGCTCGTGTCCCCAAGCTTTAGTAAATTCTGTAATAAAATTTCATCTAAACTTTCAACTAAACTTTCAACTAAATGAAAATGAAGAATACGTTTCGTATGACGTCGAATCACTATTCACCAATATCCCGATTATAGACACCATCAATTACATCGTAGAAGAAATTTATACTCGAAACAAACTACCCACCATATGTACCAAACTCATTTTCACACGTCTACTTACAAAACTTACAACTGAAAACACTTTCATTTTCAATTCCAAGTTTTACAAGCAAATAGATGGATGTACCATGGGTGGCCCACTATCAGTAATATTGTCTGATATATGTATGACCAAGTTAGAAAATGAAATTGTTGTACCAAGAAACCCACCATTTTACTACCGTTACGTAGATGATATTATAAATAGACGGCAAAAGGATCAACCAGATGAACTTTTTGAAACCTTGAACCAACATGAAAAACTACGTTTCACGTGTGAAGTTCAACCGACTAAATTCCTTGACACAACAATGATAAAATGCCCTGACAACACCTTCGAAACTGCTGTTCATAGAAAAGCAGCTAAACTTCCAGCCCACTGGACCTCCAAAGCTCCTAAAAGATACAAAAGGAATGCCATCAACAGTGATCTAGCAAGAGCAAAAAGGATCTCCACTAATTTCGAGAGAGAAAAGAGAGTCATTACAGATAAATTCATTCGTGCTGATTTCCCCAAGCCATTCATTGCTAGTGTGATAAAAACCTTTGAAGATAAACAATCAACACAACCTCAACCGAGTCAAACTAACCAAACTGAAGTACCAGCTAAACTAAAGCTCTCCTTTGAAATACCGTACTGCGAAGAAAACGAGAAATTGTCTAAATATTTCCTCACCAAATTCAATAATTTCACTGACAATCGCTATAAACTTTCAATATTTTGGAAAACAAGGAAGGTAAATACTTTGTTCACGTTAAAGGATAAAAATCCACATCCCTCCTGCAAAATTTATGAGGGTTTATGTGATTGTGGAGAGAATTATATCGGGGAAACGAATCGTAATGTTGAAGTCAGATGGACTGAACATGGGAACCCCAATCATAAATCAGAACCCGCTAAACACCTACTCAACAACCCAGGTCACTCTTTTGTTTGGAAATCAATCTTCAACGCGTCAAAATTCTCAACACAAAGAAAAATCTTGGAGGCATTCTTTATTGCTACCAAAGGACCTAGTTTGAATAACCAAATAGAAACTCGTAGCCTTATGCTTTTCAGAAATGGAGTCACGTGAGACTTAATGATATTTATAGCTTTTTAATAATTCCCTATACTGTAATATATTTTATCGTCACTTAAATTTTTATTGCTTTTAATTACTCACATTTTTTTTCCAATTTTTTCAATAAATTTGTTACTTTCTTTTTACTTGTATGATAACTGATGATGGCGTAAGCCGAAAAGCTTTATATTCAATTTTTTCAAATATATTTTACATTCACAAAATTTCATCGTCTCAACCCTTTAGTTTCATTTATATATATATTTTTTTGAATTTAATTTTTATAGATTAGCACGATAATGGTGCATCACTATTTGGATGCAACTGAAGAACGGTCAATTTCAAAACTCTGTGGATATCCGATTTGTGGGAATAAACTATCAAAAGTAAGAGTTAATACAACCTCGTCCCTGTCCCTCGGCCCCTTGTATTCCAGGCTTTATTTACGTCACTGATGGACGCCAGAGAATATTATATAGCGCTGTCAGTAAGGTTCGCAAAACTCTGATAATACACTGGGAACGAAAAGTAAGAGCTAATACAGTTTGAAATTATTCCGGGGCTATAAACAAAATCCGACAGAAAAGGGAATTAGCCCTTTTTTGCATCATCTAACCATAATGTAACACAAAGAAAGTGTCCGGATTTTCAAGTGGATTACGCAAGAATTTTAAAAGCAGCTCCGAAAGAGCCCCCCCCCAAGCGGTTTTCGTGAAGGCGTGATAGGGACCTGTTTCTTGCGTGATTACGTAATTTCGTTATTGCGTGATCAGAGGTCAAAGCGTGATTTGAAAGATTTTGAGCAGTGATGCGTGATTTGGACTTTTTCTAAGGCATGCGTGATTATCCAAATATTTTGCTGATTTTCGTGATCGTGATTGAAGACAAAAAATTGCGTGATATCGTGATCAGACTTACCGCTTGGGGGGGGGGGCTCCCGAAAGGTACCAGCCGCAGATCAATGCAGATGATTTTAAGACAATGATGATTCATTGAATTTATATTTTTGTGATCGTGATTGAAGACAAAAAACTGCGTGATATCGTGATTAGACTTAACGCTTGGGGGGGGGGGGCTCCCGAAAGGTACCAGCCGTAGATCAATGCAGATGATTTTAAGACAATGATGATTCATTGAATTTATATTTTTGTTTATTTTGCAAGGTTAAGAAGCAACAATATCACATCTCGTTAATACAACAAAAAGTCTATGATATGTCTCAACGACAGGTATCCTATTTGCTTACCTTTCTTCTCGGGAAATAAAGTGAAGAAATGAATGAACAGTCCACAATGAATTCTACTATATTACAGTACCTTGAATTTGAAATGGCACCAGTGATCAAAACTCAACATTTGACAAATCTGAGCTTGTTCGTCGTGTTCGTAGATTTTGATATTAGTGAGGTAAGGTTAAGAAAATCAGTATAATAATTACGACGGATGAAAAATATAACAAGTTTCAACCAATAAAATTTCGTATTTTGACTAGCTTATTACAATTTCCGTCCATCGTCGTGATTATCCTGGTATACTTAACCTCAGTACCTTGTGTTAATATATAGAAGGCTGGTCAAATTTTAGGCATTTTAGAAGCTTTGTTATCTTCCAATAATCATCATTATTCTTTTCTTTTTTTAGTTTTTTTGTAGTGATTTCTGTTTCAAAGCAAGCAAATTCATTGAAAATCAAATTCCTACAGAACCAATTTGGTTGCGCTCATTAGGGTATGCGTTCTTTCTGAATATGAACCTTAGAGGGGTTTATCTAAAGAAGACAAAAAGAACGACAAATTTCATGAAAAAACAACAATTTTCGTCGTCCACAACACCTATCGAAAGTGACTGTACCACCCCTACGTATCCATTCTTCTTTGGTTATCACGGGAATTAACTGCATATGGTTTTTATAGAACGATAAATTACGCATGCGTGTTACAATACAGGATTCTTTAGAGGGACAGATTGTTAATATTAATATTGTTCTGTTAAGAAATTTAAGATTAAGATTTATTCTGGTTTGTAAGATATTTAAATATCCGAAACTTAGAAAGCTGTAGATTTTTGAAAGTAATTTCTATATTTCATCTGAAAATGCTAAAAAACCCTAGAATTTTTTAGTTAAACATTCAAATTTAGTTTTCTAATTGTTTTAACCCCACTGTCTTATTTTTTATTCAACAGAACGAAGGTGAAATTCCTACATCGTGAAGACAAAGAAGAAGTAAGGTATGTGTTATTATATACGATTTAACAAGCATAAAAAGACGCAATCATTCTTTCGACAAATCAGCCTTCAGGAATAAAATCCAGCCGAATTGATTTATCCGATCAGCTAGTACGTGGTTTCGGCCGAAATTGCATTCTGGTCCGTAAAATACCAATCAGACAGTTGGCCGAACCAAAATTTTGCTTATCATCTCCTCATCTTCAATGATCAATATCTTAAATATATAAGATCGAAGAAAACTTGCGGCAGTATTTCCAAGAGCGATTGTATCACGTCCATCCGTAAAAAATATTGTTGCAGGTGGCTCTGGTTACGAGATTGAGATAACTCGGAAAGCTAAAGGAAGCAAAATTTTCCGAGTTAAAAATGAAAAATAACTCGGAAAGTTAAAGGAAGCAAAATTTTCCGAGTTTAAAAAAACGATGAATAACTTGAAAAGCTAAAGGAAGCAAAATAAACTGAGTTAAGAAATGACGTCACTAAATTCCGAAAATGACGTCATAACTCGAGATAACTCGTTTTTTTCGTAACTCGGAAAAAATAACTCGGGAATTTCGGGATTCGTGCCCGAACGGCTAACCAGTCTCAGTAAATTCATCAAAACGGACTTTCATTTTTAGAGTTAATACAGATGGGCAATTTGAAGAACTCCCAGAACCCGAAGAGAAGATGTAAGTAAAGAATGTTTTGTCTTATGCTATCGGGTGTGCCACAAAAAAGTTACCCTCTTTGATTTGATATTGCAGGCAGTAGCAGAAAGATTTTTCAAAGATTATTTTGAGGAAAGCCTAACTTAAAATTTGGTGTATTACTTTTTAATTTTACTTCATTAGTTCAAAAATTATGTTCAAAAACCTAAAATGTTGATTTTAGAAAATGTCAAAAAAGGCTAAAAACAAGGGTATCAATTTATGAGAGAAACGTTTTTACCAAAACCTTAAAGCACAATGTCTTGCTCCTTGTAACACTCTCTATGCTTTCTTTTCTATTGTCTTTTTTTACTTCTGTTTTTCCCTTGCGCATAAACAAGATGCCTCCGAATGTTTCAAACCTCACAAAATTTTCAACATCTTCCCAAGAGTTTCCAAAGGTTTTTATGTGTGTGCATCATCGTTGAGAAAGGTGGAGAAGGTGAAAGTTTTGAGAAAAATGCTTCGTTTGAACCGTTGCAGCTCATCTCGATTCACAGATGATGGAATGTATTTACAGTAATGCATTATCTTGTGAACAAGTGCTTTTTTCATAATGGAAATACATTTTTTGAACATGACTTTTGAACTAATGAAGTAAAATTAAAAAGTGATACACCTAATTTTAAGTTAGGCTTTCCTCTAAATGATTCCGAAATAATCTTTGAAAGATCTCTTTTCTATTGCCTGCAATATCAAATCAAAGCGGGTAACTTATTTGTGGCACACCCGGTAAGTAATTTGGGTTGGGTTGATTTAGTCGTCAAACACTATTTTCGTTGCAAAATGGTACCATTATGGATCAGTCACATTCCTAAGCCAAACAGGTTGCGCTGTGTTGGCTTCACCACAAGTAAAGTAAGACTTCTATTACAACTACTGTAACTATAGAAATCCTTCTCTTGGGCCAAAGTATTACCCAATGAAGCTTTTCAGTTACTGAAAATACTAATCGCTGTGACTGATTGATTGATTGATTGATTGATTGATTCATTGATTCATTGATTGATTGATTGATTGATTGATTGATTAAACCATTAATCCATTGAAAAAGGTTCATTAACTTTCAAGCTCTGATTTCAAAATGTATAATGGGATGTAATTGAGCAGTGTATATTCGCGGTACGAGACTGCAAAGTCACAGTTTTTCAATTAATTCTCATGCTCAGCACCAAAGTTTTTGGCCAAATTCTTTTTCATTTTCCTACAGTTTCTCCATATTTTTTTGGTGAGAATTCGCGGGAACGACATAACGACGGCACACACCTTATCTTATATTCCGATGGTGGTTGATCCGCCCACGCTTAAGCTTTATAAAGGAGCGGGCCAATTTTCCATCAGAAAGGATTAATAGTCGGCCTTTGATGTGTTGCATCCCCAGTCGGGTTCAAATGTAAACGAGATGTTTCGGGGGGGGTCCAAGCCGCCCACCGCAAAAAACTCTTGATGCGCTCTTGCAAATTCCGTATTCTGTTAGATGTTGAAAACTTTAGAGAAATTTAGAGCTTAGGCGTGTCGGATAGGAATTTCTACATCTGGGTGCCAGATTAGACACCCAAAATATTCCCTTAGAAGAGAATTGTCGGAAATCTACAATATCCATAGCATACAACTTTATCATTTTTGGACCTACGTCGGTGGGGAAGAGGTCCTATAAATTAACCAGTGTTCGTCCGTTCGTTCGTTCGTTCGTTCGTTCGTTCGTTCGTTCGTTCGTTCGTTCGTTCGTTCGTTCGTTCGTTCGTTCGTTCGTTACCAACTTTTCTCAGGATAACATAGGAATCTTTTGGTTTTTGGTACAAAGGTGCAAAATGGTGGTGGCCAAAATGTGACGGAGCCCGATTTTCAAAAAGAAAATTTGGGCCATAAAGCGCAATCTTTTGGTAGAAAGTGTGCAAAATTATTTATCTTAAACTTAGAACTGAAAGGAATTTACATTGGAAAAAACTTTTTTACTGGATCAATTTTATGAAAGTGTCTAGGGTCAAAAGTCCCGGGGGCTAACGAAAAATTCATAAATCTTTGGGGGGGATCTAATTTTTGCCTGGGACCTAAACCCAGGCTGACGCTATGATTTTGGTTTCTAAACGTTTTTTTTTTTATAAGAAACAAACAACTAATTTTAATAGATCGTCACTATTTGTGTTTTGAATGATTTTTTAATGGTCACGTTCACGTAGATATCAATTATGTATGTGTTAAATGCATAACCAGGTAGGTCCATAAAAGTATCACTTCTTCGTTTGCAATTCATCTTTCAGTCAAAGTACGAAAGAGACATATGATCGTTTCGATAAATTTGAAAAGGCAGAAAAGAAGCAACCAACTTCACCAACCAAACAAAGTTCGCCCTCCAAAAGAACTAATTCTGTCACTAAAACTATGGAAAATAAAGACCTTGAAATGCTTGCAAGTTTAGAAAAAGCAAAGACTTTCTTGAACGAATGGATTGAAGGCTACACAATAGGAGATTCCGCTACAAAACGTTCTAATACCAATTCAACCAATCAAATTAATACAAATCAGCCACGTGATGAGAAAGAATTCCAAGCAAAAGTGATGAATTTCTTATCCAAGAATCCTGATTGGTCGAACGAAGCAACTTTGTCTGAAAACTTTCAAGAGAAAATGAAAGTGAAGAGCAATAAGGTTTTATCTTTTTGTCTCTTTGGAGCTGAGCTCTACTTTAGACGTACAAACTTTCGCGACCAGAAACTTTCGTGATTTACGCTAATGTTGGTCTTTTTCTTTGAAAATTCTTAACAGGGCAATTCACGAAAGTTTATGCTCGCGAAAAAATCTCAGAAAAATTAGAATTCTATAAAACCTCGAAATCCTAATAGATACCAAATTTTTGGCATTTTCTTATCTTTTAATCCCTTTTTAACAACCATCTATATCGGATTTAAGGAATATTTTCACTTTTAAAGCAATTTTTATTCAAAAATTCTCATTTTTATCCAACTATTCGCGAAAGTTTATGCTTGCGAAAAATATTTTGCGATTTTTTTACCTCGCGAAAGTTTCTGCTCGCGAAAGTTTGTACGCCTAAAGTATTCTTTGGATTTATTACTTTGGTGTACTTCCTATTAGAAAGAGTCCGGATAATATTTCTCAATAAGTTTTAATTTACATTTGGGGTATTAGAGCCAGCCGAAACACGCTTTGTCCTAAAACACACGACATATTAAGTAGTTCAACTCTTAAACAAAATCTGATGTAAAAATGTCTCTTTGGCAAATCAAAATTGATACAAGACAAAAGAGGAAATTTTCAGATTACTTTAAAGATCTTTGTTTGAGTGTGATTACATTTCAATTATTAGGAAAAACCATACATGCCTCCTGTCGATTGGAAATCACAAGCTCTACTCAGGAAGAGAATTGTCAAAGAAAAGGTGGTTTCTAGGTAATTTCTTCATTAATTATACGGCTGATTACACTTAGCTTAGAAATATAAGGGAGGAGCGGGGTGATTAATCCGTAATAGCCCTGCTGTAATCACCCCGTGAAGAAAAACCTTACGCCTTTTTTTCAAAAAACTAATCGGTTTCATATCATAGTTGTGTAATCCGACTAGGTTCGGGCTATTTTGAAATGTTTTCAATAAACCTCGGGACTATCATTCCCAAATAGCCCTCCAAACCATCCTATTACTAGTTAGTACATATTAAATCATTGAACTCGTTCCATCTTTGACATGCACCACTGTATAGAATTGACTTCACCAATTTATGTAATTAGTCTACATGTTTGTTTTTTTTGAACCCAATACGTTACTTGCAGCAATTTAGCTGTCGTAAAAGTGACGCAATGACAGAAGATATTACGGGATCATTGAAACTCTGGATTTTACATTTTTTAGCTCGCTACCATTTTCTTTTCTTTTACCCCTCTCCAGGATTTTGCAGTTCAGTTGATAGTCTATACCACTGTCTCTATTTCAGTTTAGACAAATTACAAGACATTCTCGAGTTGTCAAAGTCTGATTTGGTGCAATTTGATTTCTTCAGCTTCCTGGATAAACTAAAGTGAGTTTGCAACTTTTCTATACATTTATTTTCATGCGTTTTAAATCCCACTAAATTATTTGAGCCAAAACTTTAAGCAATTTTTTCGCACGGGTATAAATACTAAGTTTTTTTCTTCTAAGTTTTTTTGTACAATGATTTTATCAGCAGCTGTTATTTCGAACACTTTCCATACTATTGTATTAAATCGGTTGATGGTTTGATGTAATACTATTTCTGTAGTACGCCTGTACACTTTAATTTTACGATAAATAACTAAGAAGCTGATTAAGATAATACCTATGCCACCGTAAATGGCGTATAAAAGATCCATTTGATTTAGAATTTTATAAATGACAAAACAAGTAGTGAAACTCGCGTGAACTTTTTTTTCAATGTAAAAAATTTAAAAACATAAAAAATAAGTTTCCTATTTATACTTTTGTCGTAATACTGGCGAGTTTTATAGTTCGGTGACTGTAAAATATACCTTTTCTTTGTACATTCCAATCGTTTCATTGGTGTATGTAGATCTTATTTCGATGCGCGTATCTTTCACCAAAAATAGATATGTATTGATCCATAAATTACACGCCTTTGTACAAAAAGATGCGTTTTCAGTAACGGAATCCACTAAATATGTTTATAAGGTTCTTTCTAAATCGTTTCTAACTTCTTATAAAACACCATAAATTTTTTATAAGAAAAATTTGAACATTTTTAAATGGGGACTTTTCTTAAAATAGTAAAAATTAAAAGTCTAACCTTGAAAAGAATCTACCCTTTCCTCTATCATCATTACTATAGACAATAGAAAAAGGTGTAAAAAAAGGATTGGGTCGAGTTTAGGGTGGTAAAACGGACAAAAAAATACCCGCGCGGCAATTGGCAGCTACGATCGAAAATTTATTTGTGCAATGGATAAAGCTTTATTTATTGGTTTTAATTGTAGATACACACGAGAAAATATTGTTTTGAAAACGAAAGAGTGGATCATTGTCTCTATTGGTTTATTACTCATGTAAGTAAAAGTTAATATTTTTATGAGGACATAGGCTTTGAGACAAAAAATATTTAAGTTTGTTTAAATGTACGTGGACACTTTACTTTTTCTAACAATTTCTCGGTATGCATTTTTGTGCTATATTAAATAAACACCGTTGGAAAGATATCACCAAGGAGAACGATCAAAAGATTAAAACAATTTGAACCAGTAGAAATATCTTCTTATTTTCATCTTCACTTTTCAATTTTTCAAGAATCTTTTATCTTATACAATATATTATATACTCATCGAAATGTTTAAAAAGTAAAGTGTCCACATACTTTTGAGATAGACTTCAGAACATAATGCTTTTAGATGTCCAAATCATGCAATTCTTTTAGTAAATTGAACCAATAAGAACATTTTAGGCCTAAATTTAAAAAAAGGCTAAGAACATTCAAACTTTGAATACTCTTCTTCAAACTGAATATGGACTTGAGAAATCAGGCTCGTCTCAATTTATGTTTCGGAAATTGGAAACGGAACAAATAGAGTGATGAGGAAGTAATAATAGTGATTTGTTTCTTAAAATATATTGTACTGCTAAATGTATTCTGATTTTTTTTTGAAGCGAAGAGCAGAAAAAAGTTTTCTCTGACGTTTGAGCTTTCGAGACTGGAAAGCATTCTACTTTTTTGACAATTTATTCTCCTCTATTTTAAGCTATTCTGAAGGATGTCCAGAAATTTCCAAATCTTTTGATAAGAATGTGAATCATTTGAAACGATTCTTAACAGACAAATCTCTACCGGACCTTCAGTCAATCAAAAACATATGTCCTTCCATAGCTACTAAAAAGACTGAGAGTGACAATATTGAGGATAATATTATTTACGTTAGCGAGGATATTGATTCCGATGATGGTAGTATATCGGATGAAGATGCTTATGGGGATAATATCTTTCCTCCAGACTCGAACACAGCAACTACGAATTATGAATGTGACTTATCGACTATTTGTGAATATGGAGGTGAATTTGAAGAATTGGATTAATTATGATAACGATTAGAGGCTGAGCGCATGCGCATCCCCGAAATTGATTTTGATTTACAGGGTGTCCGGAAAAAAGTATCGAGTTCGGAAATGATTCTGAGTAGAAGGTTGTTGCGTGTGTTTAAAGGGACGTTAAAGTAGTAAAATGTAAACATTGCCTGAACCACGTGTCATTAAAAAGAACAATTAAAATCACGTGCCCAAAACAAACTTGTAAAACAATTGAACAATCAAAATTAGCCATATTTTATTTTTTATTTTGACATATGACATTTGTTGGCCCAGCGCGGTTAGCGTAAGGGCCTTTCATTTGCACTGTGCCCGCTGTAAGTAACTCGCATGGTAGACGGAGCTCGTTTCATTATTTGAGGAAAACCAAGATTACAGGCTAATCATCAATTCTTTGCCGCGGAAAGTCATGTGATATACTTTTCAACTAATCAATGGTTTAACTCACTAAAAGAATTTATTCAGCGATAAGACAATGTTAATCTTTAGTAAGTGTGATCTAATTCTGCTCAAACTTTATGGAACTAATGGATTCTGTCTTGTTTTCATCTTTGACGTTTGGTGACCTTGACGTTTGACTGCTTCAGAAACACGTCTTTTTACCAGTTGTAACTATCCATATCATTATTGATGCTGAAAGTAGTTTTTCCTGCTGATCCTGTGGGTATTTATTACAAATAGTGCAAATACAAACATCCATATCATTTGGTGCTGACTGTAGTTTCTTGCTCAATCGCGAATCTGCTCCCTGGCTATCATCCATATAGATACATTTCTTTCAAAAGGTAATTAATTAAATCATTGAGACATTTTTTTAATATAGGCGACTATCAAAAATATCTTCTGTTTGTGTCAGCCGACCAACCAAGAAATTGGCAGACAAAGATTCCAAGTCTGACAAGTCGGAAAATTGTTGCAATTTTTCATCGAGCAAGCGAATAAATACTAAAAACTAAACTTTGAAATCACCAAATACCACCGTCATCCTCTACATCATTTACGGTCCAGTTACAACAATCACACCACCATCTTCAAGACCTCGCTGGTCGCAAATGATTAATAAAGAAATGGCGGCTTCAAATTGAAATTGAAACCGTGCACACCAAATTGCCAAATAAACTGGAATAGGCCGATGAAATTTAGGGGTCAGTCACAAATCGATTTTAAGTTAGAAGAATGTCAATTGACGTATATGGGTGGGTGGGTTAAAGGTTGTTGACGTTTTTCAGAAACATCGATTTTTCATTCCATATGCCAAATATTACTTCTCGCCATGTTTCTGTTTGATCGCTTCGTTTGTTTTGAGAACCAAAACAAATGGCCCGATGTTTATGTCTTTTCTTTGTTTGACGGCCCGAACGGCCCTTGAATTTTTGCATATGGCCGTTCTTTCTGTCGCTACATACTACGGAGATAATTAATTACAGGAATTTTGTGAACAAGTTTAGAAATTATCTCCATTTCTTTTTTTTTAAATATAAACTATGCGAGCCGTAGTGAAAATCAAGATGCCTGACGAAACAGCAATTGGCAATGAAGGCAGTTTTTATCGATTTTCGGGGATATCAAGGTGTTTGACGTTTTTGGGTGTGGGTGGGTGGGTCAGCTTTTAAAACGTCAATTGACGTTCTTCTAACCTAGAATCGATTTGTGACTGACCCCTTACATATGAGTTTACCGTCGTGAACTTACCCAAAAATAGATACGGCATGATTTCATTATTCATTATTCATTATTTTCCCAACAGCACCTTATCCACCATTTTCTGCCAATCATGCTCTCTCAAAATAAAAAAATTTGCTTCGCTTCAACCCTTCGCATCTTTTGCGAACGAAAAATAAAGATCGATTGCTACAGTGGCGCTAGATTTTGCAAAAAACTAAAATGGCGGTCAGGGCGGTTTGGCAGATATATGGGCGGAACGCCCACTGCTCAGTTGTAGGATTGAGGGCGGCAGCATTTTCTGTAATAAATCTGTAATAAATCCTGTGTAAACATGCGTAGAGACGATTTTAACAAAGATAGAGATTGTAGTTGTAAAGAAATATGGAAATAATGAAAAATTTATGAATTTTGAAAATAATGAAATTTTCATGCGGGTGCTTTTTAGAGATGCGGGCGGCTGACGGTAAACTCATATATAAATTTCATCGGCCATACAAATACCATTTTAGAAAAATGGACGGTTTCCACATCCATACAAATCTTTCGCCCGCGGGCACTCTGCTTGGGGCCATCCATATAGTACGTACGCAGTGAAGGGGGAGAGGGGGTTTAGCAAAAGCGTACATCTATTGTTTAAATGACATCATTTCTATTGTTCTCTGCGTACGTACAAGGGAGGAGGGGGTATCAAATTTTTGGAAAATCTTTGCGTACGTACTATATGGACGGCCCCCTTACTATTTAAGCAAGTTTGAGAGCTTACAGAAACCAGTCCTTCGTTTCACTCTGTATGTAATCATGAAAATAAAACAATAACAAAATGACACTCTTGTGCGCTCGTAAAAAAAGTAATGGCTGTGGTTTTGACGCGAACGGAACATATTTTCGATTGCCGCCATACACCGAAACAATATATTTGGAATGGCTAACAAATAATAGTGTCTATTAAATAGACTGTGCAGCTCCCTTTTAATGTTGTTGCTTGGAGAACGTAGCAATGTCAGTCGGACCCCTCCACACCTTTCCCGTGATTCCAGTTTTCTGGATTTTTTTTCTGCGCAGTCTTTGCACTCCATCGCTTTTTAAAAGGGAGGTAAACAAACCCATTTTGCTTGCTTTTCCTTAGGGAAGAGTGGTTTTTGGCCTTTTTGGCCTTTTTCTCAACTTCTATTGCATGGAATTTTTGAAAACTTCAGTATGCTTTTACTACCAGTCAGCAATGCTCAAAGAAAAAGATAACAATTTTTACGTTTGCTCTGAAAATAGTTTGTCTTACTTTAGTGTGTGATTAAAATGACAGTCTGAGACTAAATGGCATATAATGTTTAATCTATTTCTGGTTTAAAACAATGGATGTAGTAATATGTATTAAAAAATACCAGAATGACCCTCTTTTAAGCGCTCCCTAAGCGCTGCACCTATAGATTTTTTTTCAAAATAAGCGCCACATCTAGAATCCGATGCAAAGCGGTGCTTATTAGAAAATCAAGAAAAATAAAGCCACGCTTATTAGGACATAAAGAAAAATGAAAAACACATGTTTTTACTCATATTCTACTGTCATCAATTCGTTTAAACGTAACGCATTAAATTTTTCTACTGAAACATAATCTTATAAAATATATTCCATTTTTTCTAGTGCTCACTCGAATAATTACTGGCAAGAAAGAAATCCTATCTTGATTCCAATCCTTTACAGGTGAGTTGACTATGTTTTATTAACTGCAAGTTGTATTTAATTGAAGGGGAAGTCGAGTACATTTTAAATGGAAGAAATTTTTGTTGCATTCAATTTCGTGTGGTTGACAGACACCCAAAACCACAAAAATTTCTTCCCTCTGATCAAAAACAAAAAATGGACGGGGTCTTTCTTTTTATTTACTGTAATAATTAAAACTTAAAATTGCATTTTAGGGCTGCTTAAAATAATTTGAAATTTTTGTTTTCTCTTTCGAATTTTGATTAAATGTGGATGGGGGGCTCCATTATAAAATTAACTTTGTGATGAAAAAATTTACACCCCTCCTATCTCGCTCTCTCTCTCTCTCTCACAAAAGACAAGGACATGAATAGAAAAAATAGGCTCATTAGCAGTATTAAGAAGTCACTGAAAAATTATTCCCCTGCCTTTTTAGGGGCTTATAATCTTATCGAGTTATAAAATATGAAATATCGAGTTAGTCTTCGAATTATGAAGCATGACGCCATGCATGCTTCGAGTTATGACTATTTCCTAACTAAATGAATCTGTTTATAAAATAAGGTATCGAGTTATTTAACATTCCTAATGAAATAAAGTCACCGAGTACATAACTTGATAAGTTAGTGTTTAAAATAAGTCATCGAGTTACACAACTCAATTTTCTTAACTCGAAGATAATAACTTCCCCTTTTTAGGAGAGAATAGCAATTCAATAAGAAATTGACGTTTCATATTTTCTTTTTCGTTTTAGGAATCAACGCCGAAACCACCGATCTGTCGGTGGAGTGTATACCATACTACACAGCCAAACAGCCAAATCTTACTAAACTTAGCTTACTAAACTTACTAAACTCAATCAGCTTACTCGGTTAACAATACCGTTTTAAAATATACATTTGAAGTTTCCTGGGAGTTTCCTGTGTCATTTTTTTTGTTCTTCCCTTCGCAAAGTAATCTTTAGGCGAAAAATCATGATATCGATCGAAGCTTATCGTAGTTCGATCGGCAACTTTAATGGAACTAGGCAATTTGACCTTCGTTCAATATATCGAGGTTTTAAGGTTGGCTCGTCACTTCCCAGTAAAGGGCTTTCTAGACTTCTTAAACCCTTCCCTTTTTTAGTAGAATCTTTCTAAAGTAAAAGAAAGTAGATCAGGGTTTTTTTTTCGAATACCTTAAAGGAAGAAATTTTGGCGGAAAGAAAATTTGGCGGATTTGGCGGATTTGACTGAAATCCGCCAAATTAAATTCCCGCCAAATTAAACATTTTGAAAATATGATCTCTTTTAAGGTGTTTTTGCTATTTTTTCGCTGTTTTGACGCCATCTTAAGGTTAAATTTTTAAGCGACCGCTAAATTAAATTCCCGCCAAAATTTAGTTTTTTCGTCCATCCGCTAAATTAAATTCCTGCCAAATTTAGTTTTTCGTTTTTTCGTCCATCCGCCAAATTAAATTCCCTCTGAAAAAACTTTTTTGGCCATCCGCCAAATTAAATTCCCTCCAAAATTTCTTCCTTTAAGGTATAAGTAGTGTTATTATAGTGTTATATAGTAGTGTTTTTCAAAAAGTCGAAATAATCTCTGTAATCTGAAATGAAGGTGCGTTTTAGCTCCGAACCAGGTAGAAGAATGTGCATGCTAAAATCATTTTTTATAAAAAGGCTTTTAAGCGAGGATGTTTTCAGGTAGCAAACTTAACCGAGGAACAGAGCATTTAATTTTTGTAGAACGTTATTTTTTTCAAGGAGATAAAAAAAGCATTTTACTAATACATACGATGGAATAATTACAAGTAATGGTTCTACAAAATAAAATTATTTCTTAAAAAAAAACTCCTATAGCTCTATTCTCAACTTCAGTTGAGCTATAATCTGAGAATGTCTGTATGTATGTCTGTCTGTCTGTATGTATGTCCGTCCGAAAACTTTAGGGCAGGCTGGACACTTCAAAAAAGGTCGGATTTGGCTGAAATTTGGCACACTTGTTCCTTGGGTGAATATCTGGGGGTGTTTTTTTCATTTTTTGAAAATTTTGATTTTTGGGGCCTGGGGACGAGTTTTTCGCCAAAACGAGGCTAAAACTTTTGGGCAGCCTGGACACTTCAAAAAAGGTCGGATTTGACTGAAATTCGGCACACTTGTTCCTTGGGTGAATATCTGGGGGTGTTTTTTTCATTTTTTGAAAATTTTGATTTTTGGGGCCTGGGGACGAGTTTTTCACCAAAACGAGGCTGGCAGCCTGGACACTTCAAGAAATGTCGGATTTGGCTGAAATTTGGCACACTTGTTCCTTGGGTGAATATCTGGGGGTGTTTTTTTTTCATTTTTTGAATTTTTTGATTTTTGGGGCCTGGGGACGAGTTTTTCACCAAAACGAGGCTGGCTGGCAGCCTGGACACTTCAAAAAGGTCGGATTTGGCTGAAATTTGGCACACTTGTTCCTTGGGTGAATATCTGGGGTTTTTTTTTTCATTTTTTGAAAATTTTGATTTTTGGGGCCTGGGGACGAGTTTTTCACCAAAACGAGGCTGGCAGCCTGGACACTTCAAGAAATGTCGGATTTGGCTGAAATTTGGCACACTTGTTCCTTGGGTGAATATCTGGGGGTGTTTT
This sequence comes from Clytia hemisphaerica, assembly GCF_902728285.1. Taxonomy (NCBI): domain Eukaryota; kingdom Metazoa; phylum Cnidaria; class Hydrozoa; order Leptothecata; family Clytiidae; genus Clytia; species Clytia hemisphaerica. Next base: position 562,652 of record NW_027103319.1, read on the forward strand.
TTTCATTTTTTGAAATTTTTGATTTTTGGGGCCTGGGGACGAGTTTTTCACCAAAACGAGGCTGGCAGCCTGGACACTTCAAAAAAGGTCGGATTTGGCTGAAATTTGGCACACTTGTTCCTTGGGTGAATATCTGGGTTTTTTTTTTTCATTTTTTGAAAATTTTGATATTTGGGGCCTGGGGACGAGTTTTTCACCAAAGCGAGGCTGGCAGCTTGGAGACTTTAAAAACGGTCCGATTTGGCTGAAATTTGGCACACTTGTTCCTTGGGTGAATATCTGGGGTTTTTTTTTTTCATTTTTTGAAAATTTTGATTTTTGGGGCCTGGGGCCTGAAATGTTACAATTGGGCCTTCTAATAACGGGAAAATCTGAAGTTGAGCCCAGTGCGGTGCGCACGTTCGACTATTACAATAAACATTGCCTTACATTCTTATAAAAAACGTACCTATTGGAAACACCTGAAAACACGGAAATTGACCCATGTGCTGTTATTTCTATTAATAAACAATATCTGAAATACTACAGATTATTCAGTGCCATCTACAAAACCTCTATAGAAGGGAGGCTGCGTACCAGAAATATACATTTTAACAATATAAATATGAAAAACTATGTTCGAGAGGCCTTGAAGCGTCACGGGAATAGGCCACTTGGTGTCAGATTAATATTGTACATTCGATACAATGAAAGACGTCTTATGCTGGGCCGTAATGCCGCCAGGCTACTTGTTTTGATTTTGTATCCACTGCATACAGTTTGTTTACAAATTTCGCAAGTACTGTTATGTCCCTTTAACAAAATGTAAGAAAATATATACAAACAGCAACACAATCAGACACAATAATTGTTTTTATCATTTTTGTCATTATGATTATGATAAAAAAGAATGAACTTTCTTTGCAATTTTCATGACGTTAGAGTAATTGAGAATTGTTTTTTTTGTAAGAGTTATTCTTAAAAGATGTCTTATGACAATTAATATGACACAGAGAGAAACTTTGATTAACATTGCAAAAACACACAAGGACTTTCTTTCTATAGAAGTGGTACGACTCCTCAATACATTTTTTTCGGACACCCTGTAGGGGATGCGTATCGTGTTTAAAATTCCCGTCCGACAGTTTTAAAGTCTATTTCAAATTAGCTGGCAGTGTTTTTTCAAACCTCAATAACTTTTGATAGAATTTGAATTAGTTAGCGGATCCGTGCTTGTTAAAAAGGTAATTTGAAGTGGAATATTATCAAAAAAGAAAAAATTCAAAAAATGGAAAAAACAAAGATGAAAATGAAGAAGATGTAAATCAACTTCTTGTAGAATAATGCTATGATCTTCATTTTTGTATCAGAAACTCTTCTATCTTAGAACGTCATAAAAGATTAAAAAAATATTCATTTAATAAAAAAATACAGCTTAGAACGTTGCCCTGGTTAACTTAAAGGCTCTTTTTTTTTGTTTTTTGATGATTTTCGAAGTCAATTCATTGATAAACTTTGGACATCTTTCGATGGAATAATTTTTTTTGAAAATTTTCTTCACATTAATGATGTTCTAAGATCAAAGAGTCACTCGTGTGAAAATATTAATTAACGCACATTAATTGAAGGAGTTGATTTTCTTCTTCTTCATTTTCAATCTTTATTTACCTATCTTTTTGAGTTTTTTCTTTATAACAATATTCCACTCCTGTTTTGTTTTTCAACGAGCACAAAATCGCTACTTAATTAGAAATTATATCAAAAGTTATTGAGGTTTGAAAAAACACTGCCAGCTAATTTGAAATAGACTTTAAGTATATGATTGTTATGACGAGGCGAAATACATGCTGGTAATCAATCAACCTGATTTCAGTTTACATTATACTTTCTATGTGATTAAAACATACTGATGTTTCCTGTGGTAAGACGATAATAGGTCACTTAATTAACGTATGAATTTGAAAATGAATTTTGCTATGAAACAATATTATATTACTGCTTTTCCTTAATAGCTTTAATTTTGTTTTTTTATTGATGTATTTTCTTCATCTTTATGATATAAAAAACGGATATTATTTAGTTCAGTTTGGTCGTAGTGTTTGTCTGAATGCTATTAGTGTGGTTGTGTTACAAAAATACAGGCTGTTTGTAGGAAAAAAATATGATCTAGCTGAAACTTTCTCCAGACCTTCTCTATAGGATGCTTATATCTCAGGAAAAATTCCCCTAAAATCCCACTGGTGAAACATCCCTTTTCTGGGACATTTCTATTTTCCCCAGGCAAAAACCTAAGGGCGAAATTTTTTGAAAATTTCAAACTTATTTCCAGACAATATTATGTATACCATTCGAAAGCTCTCGAAAATCTATATAGAAGACTTTTAAACGGTTATAGCTGATTTCCTTACCTAACTCGAGATATTTCATGCGCAAGTTCCACTTTTCGCCACATTTTGGTCTAAATTGACTATAAATAGCATCTTCTGCGTGAATTATCTTGAGTTAGGTAATGAAATCGGCTATACCCGTTTAAAAGTCTTCTATATAGTTTTTCGAGAGCTTTCGAATGGTATACTTGATAATGTCTGAAAATGAGTTTGAAATTTTCAAAAAATTTCGCCCTTAGGGTTTTGTCTGGGGAAAAAAGAAATGTCCCAAAAAAGGGATGTTCCACCAGTGGGATTTTAGGGGAATTTTTCCTGAGACATAACCATCCTATAGAGAAGGTCTGGAGAAAGTTTCAGCTAGATCTTATTGTTTTCCCGTAAATTATGCTAAACGACCCCACTATATTAAACTATGTTCTTTCTAATTGTATTGCATATGGTAAATGCGTACAAAGGAAAAACTTTGGTAAATGTTTGTTATACAATTTTTCGTAGTTCGAAGAAATATGTATGTGTCGAAAATAATCTTTTTGACCTTATTATATGGTATAATTTCTTTTTTTTCTTGATATTTTATTGATAATCTACCGGGTGGTCTAAAAAAAGGTTTCCATAAATTTGTAAATTTTGACGTAGATCGCTCTAATTGTGCTATCGACTTCAAGTTTTGTATAGGTAAACTTTTTTTGGACCACACGGTATATCACATACGCAATCCCTCGACTTCCAGAAACAACTTCCCTCGAAATTGAGTTAAATGTTTCTTTATAATGGGATAAACTTTCGCGGGGATCAAATTTCGTGGATTTCGCGGATTTGGGTGTCATCTGCGAAAATCCGCGAAATTATATCCCAATGGAAATTTGGAAGGGTCTCATCCGCGAAATATTTCTAAACAAAACTCAAAATATATCAAATGAATACTATTTCAATGGCTACTTGCGTCAAAGAAGCGTAAATAATGCGTACACGTTTTTTTTTTTATAAGAACGTCAAAAATTTTCGAAGCCTTCAGATGTTCTTAGTTTTTTTGGATTTGAAGCCTAAAAATGTTCTTACTGGTTCTTAAGATGTTCTTATTTTCAGCATTTTTTGAGCATTTTGATGTAATTTCTTAAGAAAATGCATGTTTTTAAGTCTCCAAAGCCTTAAAATGTTCTTAGAATGTTCTTAAATTTTTGGGCCTCGAAGCCTTATGTTCTTATATAGTTTTTTCTTATAAAAAAAAAAACGTGTATTTCAACAACCAACATGCATCATTTGACAGTAAAAGTCACAAAATCGTGAAAATATTATTGCCACCCAATAGTGCCATCCGCGAAATTAAGTCCCCTCGAAATTTTTGAATTTGGCGGATAGGCCCAACCGCGAAATTTAATCCCCGCGAATGTTTATCCCATTAAAGTAATATCTAATAAACTCATTTATGAATTATTGGTTTTATATAGCCGAACTGGAAAATTTGGAGTTATTTAAAATGATATTTTGTTTTCAGTCAATTTCTCTATGTTTTTCTTGCACCGTTTGCTTGCTTTTGTGTTCTTCTATAAACAGCACCTCACCAGGGATGTCCTCTAAATTACCTGTTATAGGTGTGGCCCTTAAAGGCATGTTCTCCAATGTTTTCAAAGATGAACGCTGCGTGATAAGGGCTAATACGAGGATTAAATGCGCGAGATGATTACAAGTAGGTACTTTAGCGGAAATCACACTTATAAGTTTAGGGGAGCAAAAAGTTTCATCCAACAAAATTTCTTTTATTTTCAAGATCCTGAGGTGAATCGATTCGAATCAATTTTGCTCCATTGTCCTAGGAACAAAATCAGCGTGTCTTTTGGGTATTCCCCTCACTTATTATACCAAGAAACAAAAAAAGAAACCATGGGACACGCACTTTTTTTCTTGTGTTGGTGTGTGGGATAGAGCATGTTGCGTTGCACCAACGCGAAAAAACTTCTCGTGTCCCCTAAGCCTTGAGGTCTGATCTGATTTCTTTTTTGTTGGTAAGTAGCCAAAATTGATTTAATAAGTGTTAAAACATCCCGCCTCGTTCGAGGGGACGGAGAGGCTTGATGGAAAGGGTCGATTGAAATTAATTTTCTTGCACAGAAAGAACGCGCCTCACTGCACAAATAGGATACATATACATAAAATCGTTTGGCAGTGGACACTTGTGTAAAAAAATGCTAAAAAAGTTTACTTTCACTATGAAGTTGCAATATAGCTGCATGGATGACGCAGTGGATTTTTTTTTCCGTCAACGGACGAAGACCTACGTCAGCGGCGCCGATCACCTTCAAAACTTTGATGTACGGTTTTCCAGCGGCTGAAGACCTACGCTGCTCTAACGGCCGAATACCTACCTACAAATTTAATGTGCAATTCATTTCAGTGGACAAAGACCTACACCAACGGCCTTTCTCTAAATCTTTGGTACATCAGAGATTTGAAGGTCTTTGGCCGCTGACGTAGGTTTTTTCGTCCGGTGACGGAAAAAAATCCACGATATGGAGCAAGAGAGGAGAGGCGTTCAGGGCGGCTTCAGGGCGGCTTGTTTTGGAGGACTGGAACTGAACACTTGAAAACGACAAACGAGGCGCGAAAATTTCACAATTTTTTTGGCTGACGGCAAAACGAAAGTGGAAAACAATCGAACCAAAGCAAAATACAGTACAGCTAAAAACTGAAGTGGAAAACCAGAAAACGTAAAATGAGTTAAAAAAAAAAGATGTAAGATTCACAGACTGATAGAACATCAAAGGTATTCCTCATGTATTTGATAAATTATTTTCGTTCTTTCAGCATTCTTCTATAATTTTGAAATCCAGACAGGTGCTAGTTAAAGGGCAATGCTTTTTCTCTCTACTCTACACCCTTACTGTCATTTTGTTGCCTGCCTTGGGGCTTGGCCGGCTGCTTCTGCTCTGGTGTGCAAGCCCAAGCCATCAGCGAAAAAGGTTTGCAAAAAGTTCTTTCTAAGGCATCAGCGAAGGCAGAGTTTCAGCAACATGATGAAAAACACATGAAAACCAGAATATGATTTTTCAATGGCCGGGTCATCGTGGCTTCTTCGAAAAAGCAAAAAATAAATTATTTCACACTTTCCAGGCTCTATAGTTTGTAGTTTTTCTGACTTTCTGGGAGTTATGTTTTTCAACTCGTGTTTGAATGATTTTCCAAAAGATTGCCTCCTGTGGGATTCAAACAGCCCACTAAATGCAAAGTTCCGCTGATCAGAAACCCAAGGCCCTAACCACTACGCTACAGATTCATGCCAGAAGATCATTTCTAACGGCTATGTTGTATTGTACAAACTACATACTATACTATTTTAATAGAAAATCCATGCGTTTTGTTTGGTAAAGCAATCAATCTCAAAAATCCTGAAAACAAATAGATACAGTGAAGTCAGGTATAACTTGCATAGCATACGTTATATATTGGAACTATATAATTTGTGCGGTAGAAAAAAATATCAGAAAAATTGCATTTCGTAGGTTTTGATTTTCGCGTTTTTTCTCATTTCAGAATTTTTGCGGTTTTGCCAGGTTTTGCCCTTTTTTGGACAAATTTTTTTTGCGGGCTCAAATTTTCGCGATTTTGACGAAAAACCAGCAAAAAAGCTAAAATTAATTCCCGCAAAAATTTGTTCCAATCAAGTAGCCATCAAATGCCTGACCATAATCAAAGCAGAAAAATTCTTTAGATATAGTGAAAAGTTTAGACATTGGTAAAAGAATGTTTGTTTTGCAAGCTCCAACCCTTACCATAACTGATAATAACCCAATTCCTAACCAATCTAATAGTAATACATAACCACACTAAAACCACACCCATACCCAACCCTACTAGATGGCCTGCAGGTCATGACACCATTCCCGCATGCCAGATCCAAATAATATATTTTTGTCTTTGCTTTTTCAATGGGAATCAAAACTGTAAAAATTGTACGCACAAAACATCAATTTGTCATAAAAAAATAAAGACATATATATGATGAATTAATCTTACATACAAAAACGCCCCTGTCTTGTCTGATTTCCAATCACAGAACTTGTAAAACACCTGTCCGTCCACAATATCCATAAGGACCCCCCCTGCAGACCCTTTTAATTCACGCAATCACGTAATTAATTTTGAAATTCACACATTCACGCAAATTTGTCACACAATAACCTGATTTTTCAAAAAATTGGGGAAACATTGGAAAATAAAAAAAACTGCACATAAACGGTGGAAAAAAGGGAAAATTCATGTATCCACACACAAAATAGCCAATTAACGCAATCAAAAAGTGGATTTTCACATTCACATAAGTTTTTTCAATTCACACATTCACACAATTTTTTCAATTTTAATGCATTCATGCAACTGAAATGACCATTCACGCATTCATGGGCCATTGTGATTAAAATATTTTCTTTTTTTTCAAGCATCTAAAAAATGTACAATCCTATTTTAAACTCGAAGGTGCAAATAATGAACAATATCTGATAATATTCAATGTTTGGAATGTCTAATAAAGTAATTTCTAAAATTTATATTGAATCAATAGCTTCAGATCAGTTGTGGTGTGGGGAACATTATTTCTAGTCTTAGACCTAAATTATTAAACTGATCTCAAGACTTAAGAAGGGGACAGTTTTTCTATTAAACCTTTTTTTGCTCTTAAATGCAGTTAAATGCAGTCAAATTATCCGTATAGAAGGTAAGGTTTAGGAATATTTTGTACTTTTGGACTTATCTCTATGTATCTAAGGGCAAAGTTGTTTTTAAAAGTTAGAAGTTCATCAATCAAATATTTAAGAGTTTAGAAGCACATTTTGACAGACTTTATATTTAAATCTAGTAGATCAGGAGGTAGAGGTTTTGATGAAAGTTTATACTATCCCCGTTAAACATCCCAAAAACCAAGATTTCATTGTCTTAGAGGACTCATTTTCTGTTCAATCTTGAGCAAAAATTGTTGTAGTTGTTTTGAGCAGCATTGTCAAGATTTTTAGAATTTTAGACTTTAGACAAACTTTGAGCTAGCCCTAATATTTAAAAGGAAAGGAAAAGGGTTCCAACTTCTGATAAATTGCTGCGCTATCCATAGCATGCTTTCACAAAATCAAGTATTAATGGGTACTCATTTTGGGTAAAAGTTTCAGCCAAAAGTGTACTTTTAAGTCAATTCAGGTCAATTTTACAAAATTAAAGGAGTTAAGAGGAGTTAGAAGCTGCCTGTGAAATTTCAGCCTCTATTATAAGCTGAGAGTACCATATTTGATTTTTCTCAGAAACCTTTCTATGGAATGTGATGAGAAAAAAAAGCCTTTCTCGTCCAAAAAAACACATTTGACAACTTTTTTCACCTAATTTCATGTTTTTGATATTAAAGATTCATCATAGCCCTTTTATTACAACAAATTCAGTGACTTTACTGTAGACCCCATTAAAAAGTTTGCCAAAATATCCCAAATTTTAGTTATTTTTTCGAGCAATGTTAAGAAAATTTTTAGATCAAGATTATGGGATTATGGGATTTCTAAGAAAATTGGGCTTTAAAGTTAGTACTTTCTTTAAACCTAATTGGCTTTCCCGGCTGCTAGGGGCCAATAGGACAAAATGAATAGACCAGGGACTGAACTTTAAAAAAAACTGGCTCTTAAAATTCACAACACTGATTCTTTACTGAAAACAAAACTTTTCTAAATCCTTGTTCCAGGTTCCCATAGGTAAAATATACATAGAGTACTTTCTTTTTCCCCAAAAATTTGCAACCAGGAAAAATGTCTTTTTTCTCAGTATTACTACAGGGGTACAGTTTTCCTTGTTGACAGCTTTAATTGCATCACCTGGCCTTGGGAAAAATGTTTTGAACAGAAACACCAATCGATCACAAATTTTCGAACTATGGTTTGAAAATTACTTTAATTACTTTAAAAATTTATATGACTCAATTGTCATTACGAAGGACAACCTAAATGATGATGAATAACAAAAAAAAATGTGACTTTAAATCTTCACATTATTGTATCAATCGCAAGTACTATTAGACTTTAAGAGCCATTTTCTGTAAAAATCAGACAGAATCAGGCAGGTCGAGGAGTGATATCCTCAGATTTTGCCAATTTTTGGATATTTTGCTCAAATACATGAAAATAACATCCTGTGAAAATTTTTTTGAAAAATCTTTTTTCGTTCCCAAGATATGGGCCTTTAAAATTTGGGCCAATTTGCCCCAAAAAGTGCGCTTTTGATAAATCTTTGACTTCAAGAGCAATTTTAGACACGATCAAGCTTAAGATTCATTTCAATACATATTTTCCTAGTAGAAATCCATGGGTACTTTGAAAAAATGGCATTTTGAGAAAATTTTTTTGACCCCATGGAGCTAGAAATCATTGCTTGAAGATAGATAGTGTCACATTGATATTTTTGTATATTTCTGAAGTCTTTAAATGGTTATCTTTAACTTTCAATAAAAGTTTTCATGTGGCACTTAAGGCCACGCCCTAAAATGGCGGTTAAACATAACTTTTCGCTCAATTTTTAGTATTTTCAATAAGCTTTTAAAGCCATGGCCCTAAGTTCCACCACTGAAACAAACCATTTTTAGTTAGTGTTTTGGCCATTTTACCCAATCCTAAAATCAAACCCATGTGCCCTAATACCATTTTGGCACAATTTGCAAAATCTTTTTAAGTCATCAAAGACAATTTTTCCCTTAGCAACGCATTTTTTTCCCTAGCAACCAGGCATCCAGCTTTATCAAAATTTTCCAAACTGTTTCCTAGTGGTTCCAGACCATGGTAAATGTCTTAGATTGCAATATCAAAGTCTTGGACACAATTTTCACTGAATTTCAGGGCAAATTAGGGTCACAGAGACAGAAATAGCAGACCCCAACAGGTAACGAGGAAGCAACTTTGGCTGATGCTTGTTGTACCCATGGAATTTTTCCAGGAAAATATGTATTGAAATGAATCTTAAGCTTGATCATGTCTAAAATTGCTCTTGAAGTCAAAGATTTATCAAAAGTGCACTTTTTTGGGCAAATTGGCCCAAATTTTATAAAGGCCCATACATATCTTGGGAACGAAAAAAGATTTTTCAAAAAAATTTTCACAGGATGTTATTTTCATATATTTGAGCAAAATATCCAAAAATTGGCAAAATCTGAGGATATCGCTTCCTCGACCTGCCTGATTCTTACAGAAAATGGCTCTTAAAATAGCATACTTCAAATACATTTTTCATAACCGTCAGTAGCTAGGACTGGCACTCAAAAACACTTTAGGTCATACGTTGCATTGGTCAAAGAATTTGGTGTTTTTTAGCAAAATGGCAATACTAATGGCCAATTTTTAGCCTGTCGCACTATTCTATATATAGAAATTTGAAGTGTTCAGTAAACTTGCTGCCAGCTGTAAAAAGTGCAGGTTAGAAAAAAATTAAGAATAAGGGGTGTACATTGAGGTAAAATATAATGTAAATGGAGAGGTTGAGACCTTCTGCACACTACGATCGTTCTTTCTTTTATTGACCTCATTTTGACCACCTTGTTTAAAAGCTAAAATAAGACAAATATAAAAAAGGCAATCATAGAACTAAATAGTTTTAACGTTGTATTAACAATTGAAACTGATTGAAATAAATTTCAATTTTTATTTGCTCTTGACCACCTAGATGATCTATAATAATGATTGGCATTATTCATATTCACGTTCGTGTTAAGTTTTTTTCCTTACAAATTTTATATTTTATTTGGATTCCATTTTGAAAATCAAATTTATTAAAGAGAGGTCTCATCTGAAACAAAACAACACCACATCACTCAGTGTGATATTTGAAGAAATAAAAAAAGGGCTTATGAATTATTAAGTCACCAAGAATCTCTCCTCTTCAAAAAGCCTTTGACTAGGAAGTTGAAAGATTTGATTTTTTTTCAAATAATGTGTGGTTATTATCAAATAAAGCCTTGTGTCTTCTTATCAATATCTTAAATAATATCATCAAAAAGACCATTCTAATCGAAGAAGCTTTTTTCTATGTATACTGTTATTATTGACACAAAGAAAAAGAAGGTCTCATTAAATATTCAAGTCTTATCTGATAAGCGGGAAGATTAAAAACATGCATTTTCGGTTTAAAGCCAAAAGATTTTCTCTGGTGTAAAAATTTTCTGATTCTTGATCTGCAAAAAAATCTTAGCTTTTTCCCTTTTTAGCCTTTGGAACAGAAACAGGGAACAAATTTGTATTTTTTGAAGAGGCTTGAAGAGTGTTAAAACAGGTTCTGTACACAACACTCGTTTTTTGTTTATTTTTTGCATGAAGATGATCTTCTCTAGTTTTCATTATCACATTCCAGAAATGAAAATAGAGTTACTTAGTTGATTAGCTTGCAGGTCTTACAGGGTCTTAGGAAATTTCACTGCAAGTTTTTAGAAGCTGTTTTCATGTTTTGGTCAAATACCTTGTGTAATTTTATATTGTTATTTGTATTGCATATTTTATTGTTATTTGATTTGAGGGATTTATTATCAATTCACACTTTCATACTTTTGTTATAATGTTTTTTTCCCTTTTAGGTTCAATAAAAATTTGATTGTTTGAAAATATACTTTTAGATTAACCTTGGCTTAGAGATATTACCTTAAAATAATGTTATAGGTCTTTAATTTTTCATCATTTATTAAGAACTGAAAATATGTATTACACGAGCCATAAAAACACTGGAAACGTGTATACGTCCGTGATTGCTTATCGTTATGGAAGTTATTGATATTTTTTTCATTTCTTGAGAGTTGCCAATTTATTATTTTTCGATTCAACCTTTACTGTACACTTTTTTCTATAAGAGCCAGTAAATTTTTGTTGAGGCTCGGCTGTTCTTATTTTTTTTTGGCACTTTGAGCCTCAAATTGTTCTTATCATGTTCTTATTTATAGGGGTGAAATTGAGTTATTATAGGCTTTATACCCAATTTTTACTACTTTGTCCCTTAAATTGCTTGAAATTTAGTGATTCCAGGCTCGGTATTGTTCTTAAATTTGTCCTTATTATTTGGCAATTCTGAGCCTCATTTTTCTTATAAATTGTTCTTATAAAAAAAAGTGTAGACGGCAAAGAATAAATTTGAGTCATACTGATGGAAAAAGAATGAAATTTTAGTTTTTTCCTCTCACTTATGGCGAAAATGATATTTTTTTAATTTATCTCAAAATTCATATCAAACCACCAATCAAAATTCTACATTCTGAATTTTCTCCTCTGAATAATAAGATGTGCAAATAAACATTTTCTCTCCACACTGTATGCACAAGTTTAATTAAAAAGTGAAATTTGTAAATGATATGTATCTGCGTATATAACACTGCCCATCATAACATTTTTAATTTTTTCTTTCTTAACAAAAAACGTTTTTGCTTGCGCAGCATTTTAAACAAAAAGAATGAACAACCTGATCACCCTCCCACGCTGCGCGAGCACAAATTTTGCGAATTCTTTTGAAATTTTGCGAATTCTTTTGAAATTTTGCGAATTCTTTTGAAATTTTGCGAATTCTTTTGTTGTTCTGCTTTGTCAGCATAAGAGGGGCGTCTTCTAAGATTTATTTTTAAAGAGCTAGTCTTTGATATATTAAAGAGTTTGTCAGATTTTCAGGCATTTGCATAGCGTCGGCCTTCCACTGCTAGTTTGGAGCAGGGTAACTCTCCAAAAAGTTTTCAAATAGTTTAGGGGGACCTAACGTACTTGAGGTAGCTGAAATCTCATCATTTAACGTGGGGCTGAATACTTCATCTAAATGGTTGGCTCCAATTAATCAAATGAAGCTCATGAAGCTGAAAATTTTTTTATATAAAATGAGCAAAATATCTTATCTTAACTGCGACACAATTTACATAGAATAACCCTTATTTTGTGGAATAAACTTATTAAAAGTGTCGGGGTTAGAAAGCCCTGTGGGCTACCAAAAACTTCATGAATCTTTGGGGGGAGACAAAACTCAGGGGGTCTTAACTTTTGCCTGGGACCTAAACCTGGGCTGACCCTATGATTATGATTGGAGAGGCTGGAGTGACCTCTATATTAAACACGTCACTTTTTTACAAAAAAAAGGCCGCTTTATTTTTTTTCTCCTCGGTGTTTTAAAAACGCTTATATTCATTATGCTCTAAGGCTTAGCTCACTTTAAATACACTACTGTATACAATCTTTTAAAGTAAGCTCTCATTTTTTTCTTCCCTGTAATGAAGATTGGCTCTTATAGGCAAGCCAGTCTTATAGAGTGTCACTGACAGCTTTTCGTGCTTGTTTGTCAGATATAATAACGCTTTTAACGAGTGATACAACATCATCATTTAGTTCTTTTTGAAAATAACTTTTTTAGACTTTTTAAGCTTTAAGATAAACGCAGTTTTTCTCAATCGCATCTTCAGGATAAAAAGCAATGAAATGGAATAAATATATTGCTTCTCCACTTTGCAATAGTAAAATGTACGTCATATGGAAACATCTTGATTGAAAACCCTTTCACGTAAGTACATAAATGTATCATTATAGAGAGTAGAAACTCATTTTTCTTCAGTTTCTAGATAAGTTGTCCTTTCTTTTGGTACCTTATTGATAATCTGAAACCTACTAAATAAGAATCGTCTTTTGACGCTACACGTATTTTATTAGAACATCTAAAATTTAAGCCTTAATATAATATAAGACTTCGAATGTCCTTAAGATGCTCTTATTTTCACTATTTTGTGAGTATTTTTGTCCATTTTCTAAGAAAATACCTAGATGTTTAGGGTCCGCAAAGCCTTAAAATGTTTTTAACTTGTTCTTAATATTTTGGTCATCGAAGCCTTATGTTCATATAATATATAGTTTGTTCTTATAATATGTGTATCATAATATTTATTGTCCAATATATGAATTATTCCGCTTTTGACATTTTTCCTTATCATCATTACAGAACAAATATGCTTGGTTTTTCCTCTGCCCGTCTGTCTAATAATGTTCGTTTTAAACTTTCTGCTCTTTTCCGAGTTTAAAAGTCTAAGGTATGATATGCCTTACCGACATACATACAGTTTTATGCAATGTGTGTGAAATTGCAATCCTTTTGTCATTTGATATCATTCTTTGCTCTTTTTAATTTTCATTAAATATTTCACATATAACATAATATCTTTAGTGAGAGAGGTTGAAAAAAAAGTCAATTTGATGGAAAGATCTCTGATTCAGTGTATGTGTTTGATGTAAAATGGATGATTTTGTTTGTGAAAATGGCTTAAAACCTGAAGTTGCTTCAGTGTTGAATAATGTGTTCCTGGCTTGTGATGATCAAAAGACTGGCTTGGTTCACGTTTCTCGGTTCATCACGTTTTTGAAAGAGAAAGCAACGGGTACTGAGGTATGTTTTTTCTCTCTCTCTCTTGTAAATACACCTTTTTGACCAGTTTTGACCGTAGCCGCCAATTACCGCGCGGGCATTATTTTGTCCGCTTTATCCCACTAAAACCGTCCCAGTCCTTTTTTCGCACCTATAGACAATAAATAGAAAAATGTGTTAAAAAAGGATTGGATCGAGTTTAGGCGGATAATTAAATAATTAAGTGGCACGCGTCTGACCGCGCGACTACGGTCGAAAAGGTGTATACAGCTGATTTCTCAAGGTGGTTTCTTTTGATGATCAAGATCCCATCAATCTACGATAGACAAAGTACTTATTATTCCTACTTAGTTTTACCTTAATCTTGACCACCTCATTCGCTTTAAAATTCTAAGGTATGTTTAGGTTTCTCATCGCCTTTTCTTTACTACCTCAAATTTAATCCCTTATCGTAAAAAAGTTTGGGTGAGAGGGTAAATTTCCTGCACAAATTGTTTGAAAATGAAATTTGAAATCTTCGTACATTTTGAGTCTAGTGCAAACACATGATAATCATATGATATTCATATTAATTCAGATTTTGAATTTTTTGGACGATTTGACACCATTTTTGGATGATGAAGGTCTGGATCCTATGATTGATTGGTCGACATGCGAAGACGGCCTTAAATGTTGGATTAAATATGTTAATGAACGGTAAGGCTTTTAGAAATCTTAAATCTTTCATCCCAAGGTTTTTTCTTGTTTTTGTGCAGTGCTAAATGATCCATTTAACAGCTTACCGAATTCTTACATTTTTGTTTGAACATACCTTAAGGGAACTGATTTTCGCGGAACTTATTTTCGCGTTTTTGGGTGTCTACCCGCGAAAATTAGTTCTGCGAAATGCAATTTTTACTATAAATCTAAAAAACTTCTAGGAAAGTTAAAGAATTTCCAGAAAAAGTGGGTGTCAGCCGCGAAAATTAGTTCCGCAAAAAATTATTATTATTATCAATTTATTTTCAGTTGGTAACAACGATAGGACCTAGTGTCCTATATAGTTACAGCCGTGACCGTTTACTAATAAATTCCAACTTTCATAAAAATAGCTATTTACCACAATTTACATAATGGACAAGTACAAAAATTATCTGGAAGCATTTTTAGCTTTCCCCTAAAAATATTAAATGTTGCAGAGCTTTTCACATCCTTCGGGAGACGATCCCAGATTAAAGAGCTGACAAAACTCAAAGATTGCAAACCGAACTTGACAGTGTTTGCTGGAGGTAGCATAAGCTGTTCTCCTCTTCTTAGATTGAAGCCAGAAGTTTTAATGGTAAAAGGTTTTGCTAGAAATAAGGGATTTTGTTTTTTCAAAGTTTTATAGATTTCTTCAAGGATTTAAGAATGAATTTGATGTGAAAAGATTGCTGTTTTAGATATAGTTAATAATTGAGATAAACTAGAGTCATGATCTTGATGAACTACAGCCAATGCTCTACGTTGAATTTTCTGAATTTGCTTATTGTTGCGTTTTACAAAATTCATCCAGATTAGTGGACAATAGTTAAAGTTTGAGAATATATAGGCGTGGCATAAAGCCTTCGCCGTTTTCAGAGAAAGAAAGAGGCGGGGATGTGTCTAAGTGCGCTGATTTTGTTTCCCGCATTTTGGCATTTCAATTCAACGTGAGAGCTAAAGCGTAGTTTGTCATCAATAAATATACCTAATAGTTTAACCTGATTTTTGACTTTGACTTTGATATTACCTATAGTAAAAATATGTATAGGTTCGAATCTACCGAGAAACATAACTTGAAACTTGCCAGGGTTAGCAACAAGCCCATTGATCTTAAACCAGTGTAAAATATCTTGAATCTCGATATTAAGTTTCAAAATAACTTCAGCAAGGGTTTGTGCGATTGCAAAGAGGGTGTTGTCATCGGCAAAGTTACAAAGTTCAACCTCGCGGGTAGAGAGTAAAAGGTCGTTTAAAAATATGTTAAAAAGAATTGGGCCTTAAAAAACGCAAATTTCATACCCTCGCACCGTGAAATTAAGGTATTAGGGTTTCATTTTTCTTTTAAAAATAATTTATTGTGAAAATAGCGTCTTTATTGTGAAAAGAACATCACACCTAAAATGTTTGAAATTTTAAGAGAGCTTCCCGGCGCTATTTAAAGGAAATAAGGTATACATAGTACCTTGGATTCTGATCAATGTTTGCCAAAGATAAAGGGCACTGGTTTAAAAATTTATTTTACTTTTTAGTACAAACAACACCACAACTACGGGAAACTCTGCACCAAATTCTCCAATCAAACAATTACTAGACAAGGTATTAATAATGGCTATGTCTATAAATTCGAATGTCTATATTTTGCTATCTTTGGTATTTTTAGGGTATATACATACATAATACTCCGTAAAAGTGAAGGAATTAATTTAAAAAATGACTAAATTATCTCGAATTCTTTTTTGAAATGTTAAGAATCTAAGCTTCTAAATCTTGTATTTTTTTAATCTCTTCTAACTAAAGCAACTTTTACTTCAGCGCTATACATGAGTGATAAAGGAGTATTAACTCCCTTTAAAATGTATTTTATTCACTTTCTTTCTTCTCAACAGAGTGCCATGCTGGACTCTCCGTACCCAAACAACCCTCAAAGAAAACATAATGACTCAAGTTGTAAGTGTACATCTTTCCCTTTTTCGTAATCTATTCTTTTTCTTGAAAACCTCATTATTTGTTTCATCTGCGAAAATTAGAAAAATTTGCCACAACAACGAGCGTCAACGGCTAAGATCAACAAAGTCAGAATATTTTACGAGTTGATGTCGTAATAGGGAATTTTTTCTTTGGAAAATTATTTTTCGTGATTGCGTGATTTGGACTTTTTTCAAAGGGAGGCGTGATTATCCAAGTCTTTTACTAATTAGCGTAATCGTGATTGAAGACAAATAATTGCGTGATATCGTGATCAGAATTGCCGCTTGGGAAGCCTTTTTTACATGTAAACTTTCAGCATTCCATTTTTTTTCTACAGTTCCAAGTACGTACAGTAATGATAGTTTTGAAACATCTGAACTTTCATGGTAAGTCTTGCTTCTTTTATTTCATGTTTGTTTATGGGCCAGTGTTTTTTAGGCTACGTCATATCTTCCTTCGATTCGAGCGTAAAACTCTTACTCTTCGAAAGTAAGGCCTAAAAGCCTGGAGCTGTCTATTGTGTAGACTAGTATTTTTCCGCGCATTTTTACCTAAGTTTTTCTTGTATACGAGGAGACGTCTGGAAACGCTGGCTTGAATGAAAAGTTTTTCAAAACTCTAATAGTATGTTACTGGAATAAGAATGTCAATAGCTAGCAGGTGGGTCAGGATGGTGGATGAGTAGGCCGCAAGCATTCATCAAGTAGTCATTGTCATAGGGGACTCGTGATGGGCTTGCAAACCGGGTCCAAAGTTTTGCTCTGCAGATTTTCGACTTGGAAACGCTGTAATGAATTTGAAATTCAATGCGATGAAGTATATTGTGGTGCATGAATTTAAATTCATGGCAAAAGGTTGTATTTTAAAAGGACTTGCTTAGTAGAAAAAGATTATCAGACGTGGTTTTCGGGGTGAATTTGCACGCCCTAAAATCTTTTAGGGATGCGAGTACTAATGAATATTGTATTTTACTGATGAATGAATAAGAGAGATATAAGCAATTCATTTCGTGTGGGGTTTATTCTTCTTTTTATTTCTCTAGGGACCACAGTGACTTTCAAGTTCGACTTGAAGAACTTGAAATTAAAAACAAGAAACTGGCTGAAGATAATTCAAAACTACAACGCGAGGTAGGCATGAGAAAATTTGAAGCTGGTGTTATTCTTATTTTTTAAGAAATAGAAAAATATTTCTCTTGTACAATGATGGATTGGAAGGAAAGGATTCCTTCGCAATCTTTAGCTATCCCCGGTGATTAGCACTTTGCTATCTGTGTTTTCGCCATGGGAAGTTTCTTTCTCTCTTTTTGCCATATTAAGGTAACGTGTCGATGTCGTGCGGGGGGGATTTAAATTTGGCAGGGGGGGGCTAGAACCCCAGTCGCCGGAACCATGGAGGTATCGTGTCAAATACTGCGGGGAACTAAAGTTGCATAAAGTACGTGGAAGATTCCAATAAGCAATCTTAAGTGATCCGATGATTTGAACCATATTTTAATAAGTATAATAAACTCAATCAAAGTCGACTTTTAGACTCGAGCCATGTGCAATTTCAATTACGATCTAGCCACAAAGTGTGAACTTAGCGTCCCACGTTGACTTTATATTCAATATACTCAATGTTTTTTTCAACGTGATGTTTTTTCTTAATTCACATTCTTTCTTTTTTTTAATTTAGCTCATAAATACAGAAGATCAGAATTCCATTATTTTGAACGAAAACGATAAATTGAAATCAACTATCGCTAAGTGAGTTTATCGCTAATTAGTATTGGGCTTTTCCAGAAAAAAACGTGCACCCCCTATTGAGGAGGTCCAACCTTTTGTGACCTACCCCCTTGGAATTCCAGGCAATTTTAGGATCATACCCCTCTGGAATTCCGAATTTTTACAAATTTTCAATCATTACCCCCTTGGAATTCCGCTTATTTTTGACGGATTTTCGTCTACCCTTATGGAATTCCACTGCATTTCAAACCTTACCCCCTTGGAACGGAAATGGACCTCCTCAACAGGGGTGCACGATTTCTTTCTGGAAAAGCCCATTAATAGTTTTTTTATCCATTTAGTATAACTTTAGAATTCTTTATTTATATACCCCTAGGACACCGCATAGTAAATTTATCACCCCTTAAAGATTTTCACTAGAGCTACTGACCCCATTTCCTGGACCAAGCAAATCGAAGTTTTTAGAAAATTGGTACCATTATTATATGGTAACATTATTCGGTATGGGTCAATCTATAATTTAATGAAGTTTTCCGTTTAAAGATTTCACTCATATTGAGTACTACCATTAGGGTACCACTTTCAATATACTCCGGCTTAAAACTGTAGTCACTATCATGTTACAGTCGTGGTTTTCCTGTAATAAATTTGAGACATCTTTTAATTTTTATGATAAACACAAGATAGTTTCGAAATGGTTTCCAATATTTTGCTTGGTAACGAAATCTCGATCTTCCTTTTCACGCAGACATGAAAAATTATTGGAAGAAAATCGTAAAGTTTGCAAAAGCTATGAAGAACTAAAACTGACAGGTTTGATAAAACTTTTTTCTCACTCAAAATACAAACGAATGGTCGAGTTTATTCTAAGATTCCATTTGCCGGGAGTAAAGAGTATTTATCTATAGCGAAATAGTGTTTTTTTGGGCAAGCTTTGGTTACTTGTCTCATGAGTACTATATAGTTTATTTCCTGCGAAATTTCATTCCTTTTTCTCAGTGATTTAAAAGGGTTTGTTTTTCAAAATAAAATTTATCTTCATTTTATTTTCAGTTGTGGAGTATCAAAATTTGAAAAATGATTTGATCGATAAAACCTGCCTTTTGGTAAGCTCTTCATAAGTTTGGGATTTGTGAATATAAATCTTTAAAAACAATGTAAGGAGTGTTTTTTATCAGCGGATTATAAATGTTATTATAAAGACTGTTCTTTAAAATATATTTTAAAAATAAATACTGGATGTTTATCATAGATATAAATTTTCGGTCGGCTCAAAGACCTTTTCATAAATTACATCACGAGCAACGCTTACCTTGTTTTCAAAATATTGCTAGGGTAATCGATTCCCAGAGAGTTCATAACAGGTTCACTCTATTCAAAAAGTAACACTTAAAGTCTCAAGGGATATAATCAACTTGGTTTAATGGTTTCAAAACGAGGCAGTTGTTGCACTTAAAATAATCTATGAAAAGGCTTATTTTAACACCCAGTTAAAAAGCGGTAACAATACGCCTTTTCGACCGTAGTCGCGCGGACAGGCGCGTGCCATTTGATTAGTTAATTATCCCCCTAAAGTAAATCCAATCTTTTTTGACACCATTTTCTTTTGTATTTATGTGCGAAAAAAGACTGATACGAGTTTAGGGTGGTAAACAGACAAAAAAGGTGCCCAGGCGGCGATTGGCGGCTACGGTCAAAAACACATAATTTTAACATTGGGTGTAAAAAGTTGTATGAAGGTGTATGAAAGAATTAGTTCTCTCTCGTTTTTAACGATTTAAATTTCCTCATTTTTTAGGAACGCGAGAACAATAGCTTGCAACAGGTTCTTCTTGATTACGATACGAAGGTTAGTGTTGACAATAATTTTGTGAACCGGTAATGATCGTTATTTGCAACTTTTTTGTTTAGAAATAGTATGAAAATTATACAGCAAATTTTGACTTCGATACTCAGATTTCTTTTTAGACGAGCTCGATCCTCTCTTCTTTTTTGGACCTACCCCGGTGGGCTGTAGGTCCTATAAATTAACCTCTGTTCGTCCGTTCGTCCGTTCGTCCGTTCGTTACTAGCTTTTCTCGGGACTGGCTCATTAGTTTTTCCTAATTTTTGGCACAAAGATGCAAAATGGTAATGCCCAAAATGTGACGGAGCCCGATTTTCGAAAAAAATTCATTTCCGGCCGAAAATGCCGGAAATATGCCGGAAAAACCGCTTTTTTGGCATTTTCTCGAGATTTCATCATTAGTTTTTTCTGATTTTTTGCACAAAGATGCGTATTAGCAATGCCTAAAACATGGATTAGTCCGATTTTTGAGAAAAATTCTATTCCGGCTGAAAATGCCGGAAATATCCCGGAAATCGCCGTTTTTGCAGATTTTCATTGGACTTTTTCCTTATATTTCGTTGTTTTTTCACACAAAAACATTATTTGTAGCAATGCCCACCATCAAGCATGGTTTAATTGTCAATAAAAGTGATTTTTGAAGCCGGAACTTTCTAAAAATCGCCGGAACAGCCTATTTTCGCCGGAAAAACGGTATTTCTTGAATTTCTCGAGCTGTACTTTATATTTTTTCATGAAATTTTGCACACTGATGCAAAATGACAATACCTAAAATGTGACGGAGCCCGATTTTCGAAAAATATTTTTTCCCGGCCGAAAATGCCAGAAATATGCCGGAAAACCGTTTTTTTTACATTTTCTCGAATTTTCATCTTTAGCTTTTTCTGATTTTTTGCAGAAAGATGCGTATTTGTAATGCTCAAAACATGGCCGAGTTCGATTTTTGAGAAAAAATTTTTTCCGGTTGAAAATGCCGGAAATCGCCGTCTTTGCAGATTTTCATTATATGTTTTCCTTGTATTTCTATGTTCTTCACACAAAAACATTATTGATAACAATGCTCACCGTCATCAAGCATGATTTAATTGTCAATAAAACTGATTTTTGCGACCAGAACTTTCTATTAATTTTTCCCTACAACCCTTCCCTCTCCCCCCATCAACAATCAATGATGAATTTATTGCGTTATGCATTTTCGCTAAACGATATATTTTCTGACTGATTTTTTTCTCCTCGCATTGCTATCTAACTTTCATCATCAGGTAGGTCCATTCAGCATCTAGCTTGTTTTCATTAAAATTTTGTTTCAGTTTTCACGGTTAGACGCAAGTTTGGAAGCAATAAAGGAGGAGAAAGTTCAACTCACACACGAAGTTTCATTGCAGAAGGTACTATCCAGAATGTTCTTCTAAGAGTGGATTTTTCATTGATTGGAAAAGACTTAATTGATCCAGATTCGACATTATGTGTTTTGAAAGCTTTAGTTTTTAAATTTTTACTGAGTTTATGGTAGACTAGGTTCTAGTCGTGTTATTAAAATCAAAGCGTTTCAATAAATCATTAGGGCGATCCGCCCCAAACTTAAAGGTGCTTTTTCCTGACGTTTTTTTACTCTTATCAACACGATTAGAAGCTATTCTAAGGATGACCTCAAAATATTCTTTCACAGAGAAAGAAAATTGTTCCATTTGTTGTTTGTAGAATTTGCTCAACCAAATCGAAGATCTAAAGACAAGCAAAGAATGCGTCGTCGAGGTATTACTATGACATTAGTTTGTTTTTAGTTTTTCTAATCTACTAAACTATAACCTTTCTAAGTTCTTTATAACTTTCGTAACTAAGTCCGATATCGCTCCTTTTTTTCTGGGCAGAAATTTAAATTAAAATGTTTTGAAGAATAAAATTTTTCATTATTTCATTATTTCCAGGAATCTGAAAACAAAGCGGAGTATATGAGTGCCTTGATCGCTGAATTATCACTTGCTAATGAGGTTTGTAGTGAATTCATTTTTTAACTTATCATTGTATAATATTTGTTTTTTTTGGGGGCAGTTCACGATAGAAAATATATATTTACATAGCTCAAAGGTGCAGATCGAAAATTTTTCTCAGGCACGGGGAGATACAAACAAAAGGGAATTCCTCAGAGAGTAACCCTTTCTGGTCTACACTTTTGTACTTTTACAGGGGAAATGTGCCCAAATTTCAATCACACTTTCCTTTTTTGATGTTGTTTGAGTCGAGGCAATCCATGTATACTCTTTGCCGTGATTAAAAAAGGGTAAAAACCTTAAGGGGACCAGAGTTGTTCAAGGTTTAGGGATGCCAAGAATGGATAGAAATAATACCCTCTTCCTCACTAAATTGATGTATCTATCTACTTACTCTATGTAGGTATTAAAGGCACAAAAAGGCAGCATCGAGAACGAGTTATCAGAGGTCAAGCAGGACGTTTGTAGGTAATTGTAACTTCCTTTCCATAGTGTCAGGAAAGGGCTTTCTTCCAAAAGGAGCTCTTGCAAATCAAGGTGGAGAAAATTATGTGCAAACCAGTGAAGTAACATATTTATTTAAAAGCAGTTTTTAGAAAAATATCTTTTTTCGTCAACAAGTACTCCATTTTCTATAGTCAGATATTTTGATTTCTTGACAATTCTAAATTCTTTTGTAGGATTTCTATGTTAAACAATATTCAAAGTACTCCATTGTTATCAAGCACTCGTTGCGAACCCTGGGTCCCAAGTATTCAACGAGAACCCTGGGGGCCTTCATTGCAAGAAGAACTCATCGCTGAAATGGTAAGTAAATGTTCTTTTGAATTAAAGACACATTTTATCTTTAACGCAGATTTGCGCACATTTTAAAATACAAAATGAGCTTTTAATTGGCGGAAAATCTAAAAGGCGAGCACCTATGATTATTTTCCCTATTCGTTTTATAGTTAGATCCTTATAAAAAAAGTCACCAAAAGGCAGACACCTCTAGCCAGTGTCCAATTAATAATTTTTCCGTTTATTTTTTTTGGTGATTAACTCAGACCGGTATTTGGCATAGATTATTCGTTCGAGTTCTTAACAATAAATAGAATGAAACAAGACCGAGGTTCTCTTACACAGTCTATGGTATTGGTCACGTGGCATAATTTCTTTGTTCTAGGACAGCGAAGGTGAAACATTCGAAGACAATAGTTCAGTTTGTACACATCTTGATTTTTCGGATGCCAGTGATTACTCGCCCTCGATGTCAAGAAAAGATCCGACCTCGCCAAAACAATTCTCACATTTCGCACAGCAATGCGTAAGTGACTCTCTCTGAGTGACAGAGTGACTCAACCATTGACTTCCGAGCCCGAAGGGCTAGACTCGTGACTCCTGGATGGGAAATGAAGCCACTTATTTTCCATCCAGAACGCCCGCGCCGTGAAAGTAAAATATATCGCTAGATTTCAAAAAATACATTCCTCAAAAACAAAGGAACCACTAGATACAATCCGTTGTCATGATTGCGGCGTGCTCTGGATGAGGAATAAGTGGCATGACTTTTTCTTGCCTGGGAAAGGTTAGAGATTCTACTCTAGCCCTTCAGCCTTTAAACTCAATGCTATCAACCCTTAGCGGCGCGGATAGCTTTTGAGGAGACTAGTAACAAAAATTCTTCTCGATCACGGTATCAACTCACAAGTGTAGGAGTGCTCTTGTGAAAAATGCAAGATACCCTTAGCGATAAAGTAACGTCGATATAAAGGCAAATAAATGCAATTTTGACGTCATCATGATTTTGCCTTTTTTTCAATATTCATAATAAGGGTAAAAAATATTATTAAAAAATTAGATATTTTAGTCATTAATGAATTGTCAAAGGACTATGAAAATAATTTTTTCATTTCCTCCTTCTTTCCCTTCGCAAAGGGAATTTTCATGGTCGAAAGGAATCAAGGGTAATTATAGGACCACCACGCTGTGATAACGACTTTCTGTTGGTCTAAAAATATTCTATGAACTACGCATGATTCACTTAGACCTTGAAATGGCCTAGAGATATGGCAGGTTGAAGAAGTATCCATTTTTAGCTTATGAACTTCCATAGATTCTCTTCAACTTGATAGCTCTATTCGCTCATTTTATACTTCACTCTCATACCACATTCTTTCCATAGAGGGACAAGTTCAAAGAAAAGAAGCAAATAGTATTCACGAAGATTGAAGACATTGTGAAACACCAAGAAACGTCTATTGATGGTTCTCGAGCCTCTGTAAGTCGCCTAAATTGTAGCCTGTACCAACCCTCCCACGTGCGATTTTTTGTTTTATGTGAAACATTTTGCCGTTATATTTTCAGTAAGCAAAAAAGAGTTTGATACAGGCTACTTAAATTGCTGGGATTTCTATATCTAAGCGCTAAATTTCTAAATTATTTTGCGGTGCGCAAAATCTAAGAGTATTCTTAAAACTAAGCTCATATTTTTGCTAGAATCAAATCAAAATTCTTTCCAAACCCTCTCTAGAGACCCCGCACGATATAATACTGATTCGTATGTACATCTCTGGTAATAAGATGGGATTTGTGGAAGACTTTATCACTGTTTCACTTTTTGATTATTTTATAGCTGATTGTTGAAGATTTGAATCGCGATTTAGAATCTTTTACGGAAAAGATTGCTGAGTTTGCACAAGGGAAACAAACGGCTGAGAAAAAGTTTGTATTGTATTATTTTTACGTACTCCGTAAGTTTCAAGGTTCAAATTCATAGGAGGGAACCTGTCTGGTGTAAATGATCAAAAACTGCTGATATTCTAGCCTATACTAGACGTTTATTCTACGCAATTAACGTCTATTCCACTTTGCAACTTTTTCGAATGTTTGGAGCCCAGGTTTTCGAACGAAAAGCTTTAAATTGTTACATTTTTACCCGTCCTGAGATTGTTGTTGCGCCTCAACATTTCGTAATGACTCACAAGTTCTGAGGTATGCAAAATATTCTATTTAAAATTTACATTTAAAGATTTTGTTTTTTTAAATTGGGGTGATACCGTTTGCTTACTCATCAATTTTTCTCATTAATTTACCAAGGTTCGAAAGAGGAAAATAAGAGAACAGCTATGTAAAAATAAAACCTATAACCAGCTTGATTAGGTTTGATTGAGAAAGCACTCCACTGTTCCAACAGGTCTAGGATTTTTTTCCCTGTCTGTTCTTTTCTTAGAAAAATAAATTTACGACTTATCCATAACGAGATCTTTATTTACCATTTCGCTAAAAATAAGCCGTATGATCGATTGATAACGTGATAGACAGTTTTATCTTTTTCGCAGTTTATTTTTCATATAAAGTTGTTTGCTCCAGTACACGCTTTTTTTTATATAAGAATACACTTTATAAGAATGTCCATGATGAAAATGGCCAAAAAAATTAAGAATATGTTAAGAATATCACCATCATGGAATTTTGCTGTAGACTCAAACTAAGAATTTAAACATTTTCAATTACTCCCAAGTAATCCTTTCACATAAATGGCATTTTGAGACGTATGTACTAAATGTTAAATATTGTTTGTATTAGGATCCTAACCTAAGAATGTTGTAAGAATATTTTAGGATGATTTTCCCAAAAAATTAAGAATATCTATGATAAAATGAAAAAACACCATTCTTATAAAAAAAGCATGTAACTTATCATCTCTCTTTTTTCCAACAAAACTTAATGAACTTTTTTTCTTTATATTTGTTGTGAAAACTCGTTTCTAATTTAGAACAATCATTTTCACTCTCTATTTCTCTATCATTTTAGGGCACATAAGCTGGCAATTGCCTTAAAGAAGATACGAGGTAGGTGTTTATATGTTTTATATATAAAACTTTCTTCATTAGATGGTTTTTCTTAATAGCAAATTCAAACAATCGAGTTCTCCTTTAAACTTGATCCTGATATGAGATTTAGAAACTTCTCAGCATCTTGTACGAGTTTGAAAGTTGTGGAAATCGACAAACTTTCATAAGGATATACTTGTCCTGTGATGAGATACTAGGAGCTTTTTTACACTTAAGACTGGGGAATTGATTGGTTGGTAGATTCTACGTCATGTTCACTATTCTCTTGTTGTCAACCAAAGACAGTGGTTCCAATGGTAAATCTTCGGTTTCATTTGATCTTTTACGTGGTTCTTGTTTAATATTTTGGTGTGAGGGATTACCCTAAAACGAGTCTGCTAAATTGCGTGGGTTGCGTGGGTGCGTGGGTCAATATTTTTGCGTGGGTTAATATTTTTGCGTGGGTCATTTTTTTGCGTGGGTGCGTGGGTCAAAATATTTTTTGCGTGGGTCAAATTTTTTGCGTGGGTGCGTGGGTCAAAATATTTTTTGCGTGGGTCAAATTTTTTGCGTGGGTGCGTGGGGTCAAATATTTTTTGCGTGGGTCAAATTTTTTGCGTGGGTCAATTTTTTTGAGTGGGTCACTATTTTTTGGTGATTTTTTAGCTAACTCGATTTTTTTACCAAATTAAAACTTTCGAGTTAGCTTGACGTTTTTTTTGTCAAATTAAAATTTTCAAGTTATCTTATACAAAAATGTGTTGTGTATACATCTACGAAAACTAAACAAAAGCACACAGTTTTTATGTAGTAACACCTTGTGGTTTATTTTACATAGCTGCACTTATTTACTATAACATTATACAGAATCAACACACACCCGTCTAATTTTTGTAGACACACTTCAGGATCACACTTTTGAATTTTAGCATGCTATATTTCAAGATTCCAGTGTCATGGAAATAAACACTATAACTTTAATTTTTTCCTCCCTTTTCTATTGCTTTGAAAAAAAGTACAGCGTCTTTATTTCGTCCAATTTTTTAAATTGGCCTTTAATGTACTTAAATCAAAGAAATTACAAGTGGGATGGACAAAATAATTGACAACGATTAAATTGTTTAGTAATCGGTCGCCTAATGAATATAACTTTTGTAGAAAAATTTTCAGATTTTGTCGCCATTTGCTTTGTTCTTTAACACTCAAAGGAAACCCAAAAGATTAAAGCGTTGCTATAAGAAGCTTTAAAGCTTCTAAAAAGATTCTACACGTTTTTTATATAAGAACAAACTATATAAGAACATAAGGCTTCGAGGCCCAAAAATTTAAGAACATTCTAAGAACATACTAAGGTCTTGGAGACTTAAAAATATGCAATTTCTTAAGAAATTACATCAAAATGCTCAAAAAATGCTGAAAATAAGAACATTTTAAGAACATTTTTAGGCTTCAAATCCAAAAAACTAAGAACATCCGAAGCCTTCGAAAATTTTTGACGTTCTTATAAAAAAACGTGTATAAAGCTTCCTCTTATAAAAAGACAGCTACAGCTATGCAAAATAAACAAAATAAGCCAAAACGTGTTATGTAAAACACATCCAACATTTTGGATGTGACCAGTTCGAATTTCAAGGGAAGGTATTTTTTTGAATTACAGAGAGAATTTCGACCCACGCAAAAATTTTGACCCACGCAAAAAATATGACCCACGCAAAAAATATGACCCACGCAAAAAATAATGACCCACGCAAAAATTTGACCCACGCAAAAAATTTGACCACGCAAAAAATATTGACCCACGCAAAAAACAAAAAAAAAAATTGACCCACGCAAAATTTTTGACCCACGCAAAAAATATTTTGACCCACGCACCCACGCAAAAAAATGACCCACGCAAAAATATCAACCCACGCACCCACGCACCCACGCAACCCACGCAATTTAGCAGACTCCCCTAAAACCAGTTAAATTTTATAAATCCTCTACTACTTGTACTTTGGTGACCATGGATATTTTGTATCCGAGTTTCTTTCAAAATTCGTTTCTTCACATTATTTAGAGGAGAAAGAGGTTCTTGCAGATAGCAGAGACAAAGCTTTGCAAAAGATTGGTGATTTGTCTCTCAATTCGCAAGATGTACAACAGAGGTAGGTTTTGTCTGGTTTTGTCTGGTTTTGTAGACCTTTCTCTGGTCTTTCTAGGAACTAATTTTTTTCTTCTTCCTGACCAATCTTGCTCCACATCCGTGTCAATTTCTGGAGACTATATATATTTTTTCCTATTATTCGAAAAATTTATTGAATGTTAGTTTGACTTTTTTTTTTTCATTCTTTGAATCTATTAGACGATATCGGCTTAACGAAATTCTCCCCGAATGATTACCCATGAAAAATGCGCAAAAAAATTCAGTAAGTCAATATTGTCCGTGAATTTTTTGCGCAATGCATCATGGGTAATCATCCGGGGAGAATTCGGAAATCCGATATCGTCTATTCCAATATGTGAATTTAAAAAATAGATGTGATACAAGCAGCCTTCTCTTCCCTTACTCAATCGATAACGTCAAACGACCAGCCTGATCCGCTTTTTCAACTGTCATTGTAAACCATTTTGGCAACCATCGCTTGATTTTAATCCCATTTCTAAATACCATGGCTCTTTTTAGGCGTAGTCTTATATAATCTTTTAATCTTGAAACTGTTATAATTATCTTCTAGATTATCAAGTGCACTGCGTGAGATCGAGCAACAGAAAGTGACTATTAATAATCTACAGACAAAAATATTGGAGTTTAGTGTCAAGGTAGGCTTCACTACTGATTGATTTCCGGCTTGTATGATAAAGCCTTTGTTGTACTTCGCCCTCTTTCTCCTTAGATAGATAATCAGTATTTTTACGTAGAAAGACCAGTAATCTAGGACAATTAGACAGTCTTTCAATTATTTTCACGGGGTCTCCGGTCAGCCACCTCGGCTATATGAACTGGACGGAAAATTAAAATGAGTATATGGATTCGAACTGCGCATCCCTTGTTTGACCATTCAGTAATCGCTCTTTTTATCTTCGTTAAAATCTTTTTAACATCGCGGTTATCATAATGCAGGTGATTTGGATGATCAAAAAAATCGCGATTTCCTGCTCTAATAATGCTACGCTATCTCGTCTTGTTTCCTTAATTTGACAAACCTTTTGAAAGATTTACATACAATTAAAAAACTAGCAGCTATCGGGTTTGGTACTAGCCTTATTAAGCCTTTATAGTAGTTTGTTTTCATCACATTCTCGGGGAAATTATTTCCTGGACTTGAAATCAGATTATTTGTAACCGCAGTTTGATAGAGAACATAAAGAAAAGCTCTTCTAGTCTAGTCTAGTCCTAAGAAAGCTGTTTCAACTTTTCCTTTGGAAGCTTCTCAAATTTTCCAAAAGCCAATTTACAGGATTTTGTATAGAGATGTTAAAAAGTTTTCAGTTCGATCGAAAAAAAACACACCAACTCGTTTTTTTTTAGATATTATGAACTTAACGACCTCCTTTTTCTTTTCAGTTTTTTAGTAACACTATATTGAACTTTGTTTTTAATCAAAATTTATTAGAAGATTGAAATGTTTATATAGATTGAGTGAAATTGAATTGGATTATCATTTGCTTGCTCTGTCCTCTGGTGAACTCAACTCTTTGTGTAAAAAGACACAAAAATGAAATTTTTAAAATTGAGAAGAAGGAAACAAAATTCTGCCATTTTTAAAGATTTAAGGTATGGTTTTTATTTTTGTTTGTTCATTTTGAAATTTTCTAGGCAATGCTGGTGGATGGATCATCTCAATGCAAGTATGGGTTTTTAAATTTCTTTCGTTGAATTTATCGAATGAGATGATGAGATTTTTTCAAAAGTGTGCCACAGTCACCGTCGAAACTCATGCACCCTATAAATTGATTTCTATTTTATTGACAAGTAAGAACTGAATACAGATTTTTTCCCTCTCCAATTATAGTTATAAATTACTACACGTTTTTTATAAGAACATAGGCTTCACTGGCCAAAAAAGAACAAGTTAAGAACATTTTAAGAAAAAATATTCTCAAAATGGTCAAATAAGAACATTTTTAGGCTTAAAACTCAAAAAGTTAAGAACATCCGAAGGCTTCAAAAATTTTGGATGTTCTTATAAAAAAAACGTGTAACCCTTAGCTATCAATATTTGCACATTCAAAATCCTACTTGATCTGGTCCCCTAATTAATATTATCTGATCCCCTAATTAGTATTATCTGATCTTTCATAGTTTGGAAAATCGGAACGAAAACAAGCAGGCTCAGCTGGCAGGACAAATCGACGAACTTAAAAGGTATTTAAGTGATTTTAAAAGAAGCAATGGTGGTCTACCTGACATCCGTACGGTATCAAGCTAATGAAGAAAAACATGTTGAGGAGGTCATTTCCCGTCCTGGATTGTCCTTTAAAAAACCTATAGAATACAGTGGTCAGTAAAATTTGTGAAAAATCAAGAGGTTTTGACCTGCCGAAAATCATCTCTTTAACATACCCTCCGGGTTTCTGAAATCCCTTTCGTTGTACGTATTGGTTGCTTAACAGTTTTCTGTAAGTGTTCAGTTAGTCAGATAAAAAGCACTTCAAGTGTTAAGATGTAGTTATTGCCCATGTCCAAGGAGACGCAGTAGCAACGTGTTCTCTTCCAGATCAATCAAACCTACGAAAAGGTGCTATTCATCAGTATATTTGAATGTAAGAGACTGTTCATCTAACGTTTCCTGACCATCTAAAACGAACGACAAATAACTTTTAAAAAGCGACAAAAAGAACGACAAACCCTTACCCTAACTATCAAAAAACGACATATTTCGCTGTTCCAAACCCCGACTTTGGTCAGTAGAACTAACTCTAAAAGGACATCAGTATTGTATAACAATAACAATATTTTTTTTTTCATTAATCAGATTGGTCGATGATTTGGAATCGAGAAACATGGATTTTTCGAGTAAGCTTTTCACTTAGCTGTTAATTGATTTTTCCTGCATTTGATTCTGTAGATTTCTAACGGCTGGTAAAACTCGTTCGTGGGCTCTTCCAGAAAAAAAATAGAATATGGGGTGGAGGATAACATTTTTTGGAAATTACCCCCGCACATTACGACTTTTGGCCTTCCCGGACATTCATAATTACCCCTAAACAGAGCAGCTTTGCCCCCAAAAGAAGGCAAAATTTGTAGATTTTTCACAATTTTCCCCGTACAATGTATTCAATATATCCGAAAACTTTCTGGAAGAGCCCAAAATTGGAGCATAGTTTATCTTTTGAATTCAATTTTTTTTCGTTGCCATAATCAGGGAAGGTATTTGACTTGGAAGAAGAGTTGAGCGTCAAAAACCAGCAGCTGATGAACGCTAACAATAATATGAATGATGTGCAGGTTTGTTTTATTGCACCTTTTCGACCGTAGCCGCCAATTGCCGCGCGGGCATTTTGCTGTCCGTTTTACCACCCTAAAACCGTCCCAGTCTTTATTCGAACCTATAGACTATAGGTCAATATTAGATATAGACGATAGAAAAAGGTGTAAAAAAAGAATTAGATCGAGTTTAGGGGGGTAATTTAAATAATAACGTGGCACGCGCCTGACCGCGCGACTACGGTCGAAAAAGGTGTATTGCCTCAAGACGATACATAAAACATCGATTTAATTAGATTCTATTGAATTCGTGGTTTGGAAATTACAGCCTCTGGAAGTTGACACGTTGAAACAAAAATAAAAATAGAAAATAAAAGAGAATTTTTCGACCTTCTAGAGTTATTGCGAAAATACTATGTATTGATTCAAGTATTCTATTTGAAAAAAAAAATTATATCAGGCATTTTCGAAGCATGCTGTATAAACTTTTAGTAAAAATTGTTTTGTTATTTAAGCTATATATTATCATAAATAAAACCTTTTAAGATTTGATTTTCTTTGCTAACTTAAGGAAACTTCGAAATCGAACATAACAATTACTATTTTAAAATAATTTGATAATCAACGAAAAATTAAATTTGTCTTTTAGACAATAAAAACTGGACCATATTGACCGAAAAATAAAACTAGGGTATTTTTCACTATATGAACCATCTTGTCGTCCAGACATAATAAAGAAAATTCTTGAGATAAAATTGAAGCTATTATGTACATCTCCTTGCATAATTTTGTATTGTGATCGTTACAAAATTATAGGTATTTTTCTATTATTATATTATAGGCTTCTTTAAAGATGGTACAAACGACGCAATCAAAAGAAATCATGTCATTACTTAACATTATACCTCAAAATCATGATCACACAGACTACAATGTAAGTAAAAAGAATGGTCAAACTTACCTTTAATAAAACAGTCAGGAAAATCGCAATACTATGTGAATCTTTTTTCGACAGCTTGGTTAGAGAAATTTTTTTTTTGCTTTTTTTTAAAGATATTTTTCAAAGTATGACTTGTAAATTTGATTATCCTTGGGATCAGTTTAGATTAGGCCATTTTCTTTGAAACAGGTTGTTTTGATAAAGCTAATTATGTTGTCCTAGTGACTATGAATGAAGATTTTCATATGTTTCTTGTTTAGCAGCAATCCACTTGGCAAGCTGTACATCAAAAACTTGAAGAATTCATCTCACATTCTGTGCAGGAAAACAAGAAATTACTGGTACGAAAGTTTATCTTATTTTTATCTATATTAACCCATGAACATATAAACGACTGGACATCTATCTTTTATTGTCTCTTTGAAGCGAGCTTCGTTGCCGCCTGTATTTCAAAATTGGTATGAAAAATCCGACAATATTCCGTCATAATTTTATTTATTTGAATTATCTAGGTAAAAGGATTGATAGAGCTTGAACATTACTCCTAATGCACAAAAAAATTATTTTCGAATTTTTTCACAAGTTTGCAATATATTTTATCAACATTTTCATTTCTAAAATGCAGAATTTCAACTGCGTGTATACTTTTGAATTCCTTTTGTCACTCCAATAATTTTTTTCATGACTTGAAAAAAATAGCTTGCCAAAGTTGAGAGCCTGTGTCATAAGAATATCGAAATTAGAATGTGACACTCTCTTTTAGCAAGGTATTCCCAAGAGATATACCATCAAAATTTATTGTTTCATTTGATGATTTTAACGAGGCGGCAACGAAGCTATCAGTGTTATCTTCAAAAATACAAAGGGAGATGGATGTCCAGTCGTTTATATGTTCATGATTAACCAGACATGGGGGCACTTCATTTGATGCTAAATAGCTGTATGCTTGATTTTCTACATAACGTTCGACATGGATTTTATAGACGTTAAATACGAAATGGACGTTTGTTAGCTAATTTGATGGTAGTTAAAGTTCATTTTATGAGTTTACCCACGTATTAGTCTTGGATTAACTCAAAAAAACGAAATAACTTTTACGTAACAAAATTCAAAAGCCACGCCTTGAAACATAATCTTTTTGAATCAGTTACAAAGGAATGTACAACATTCCTTGATTATGATAAAACTTTTAATCGGATTTGTATCTGACAAAAGTCAATTTCGCCGATGTTTAGCCGGTAAAACTTGATAATATTTTGTTTCCAAATTATTTACCTGTCGTGTTGAGTTTGAGTTTCTCGAGAAAAGTTCTAAAGTAGAATTTCAAAACATTTTTGAGATGTGATGATTGAAGCTTATGGTTAGTTTCGAGTTGGCATTTTTTAATTATTTGAAGACCTTCGAAATGAAGGCTGCGTAAGCCATACCTTTTAAATTAAAGGGGACTCGGTCTTTCTTTTTTAATTGCGTGTAAATCTGATATTTATCTCACTTTTATCAGAGAATTTTCAATCTTCGCACTTTTCTTCTTTTCTGCCTACACCACCTTTTTCCATGTTTTTACATCTTCAAGGTTTAACACGTTATGTCGCTTTTACTTTATTATCGTCGTAAAGTATATTAAAAATAGCACCTTCCTGATTCTTCATTTTCATAATGATTAGAATTTCATTTTCATTTCATTTTAACATTGGAAATACCGCGCACAGACTGGTTTTCGCTTTCGGGTTTCGAAATACTTGAAAAGGATCTTGATGCTGTGTAGCTTTTTTGTGCTTTGATTGCTGAGGAAATCATAAAATTTTGTACAAACTAGAATAATATATCATCATTTTGGTTTTTCAACTCTGAAAATCTGTTTCTTTCGATATACAAACCGGTGAATGAGCGGTAACATCTTTCTTCTTACCAAAACATTTTGGTTATCAATTTTTTTTTATAATTGACTTTCTTGGAGGCTTCCTTTGTGCTTTTTGATAGACTGGATGATTCGATCAAGTAAATCACTAGGCCTGCTGTTGCCAATAAATACAGTTAGAAGTAGTCATTGATGTAAGGACTGTCACATTAGAACATCCTTATGCAATATGGTTTATTATTATATTCAGAGATTTTCTTTTGCTGGCCATTTGGCTTTTATCTATTTATTACACCTCTTTCGCAAAAATAGCTTCTTAGTTTTATTTTAACAGCTTTTTTTGTCATACTTCTGTCGATACTTTCGCCTAAGAAAAAAATCCTGTCTTCAGCTTGTCAATATTGAATTTAATTTCCTTTTCCCTTTTAAAAAAATGTTTCTAACTACTCCTACCAGCAAGACATCCTGTCACTATTCATTTCAACCTGAATTCTGTTTACTTTCTATTTCTATATATTAAATATAAGGAATTATTAATAAAATTCATTTGATATTTCCCCCATTCTATACTTTTATATGAATGTTAGAGACCACCGAAATCTAACTATTTTCGTTTCAAAAAAAATTTTATTTTGGCTCTTATTCTCGCAAAATATAAATCGTTTTCTCAGTTGTTTTTATTGTTAAAATTCCTTCATGAAATCGTCAAATCGATACTCTTTCTATCACATCTTTTTGTTGCTGTTGAAAGTTTGATGTTTCCTCTTGCTCATGGCTATTTTTCTTCACGGAGAATTATTTTGCATGATTCGTGGGCGGAGATAGTTGAGAAATCTCCAGGAAATTGCAACACATATCTGCTAATTAAGGTATAACTTCTTTGCGTCTGTCTATTTTTACTCTGTTATATAAGAACCTTGACCTGGTTGCTGAAAGAATTTTTAGCTCACATCCAAAGTAGATGCGAATAAACGTGTTAGTTTGTTGATCATAGGCGAAGCGAGATACCCCGCAAAATTTATGAGGGAGTGCAGACGTTTATGACATATTCATTATCTTTTGATAAAACAAAGACAACAATTACAGTGTCGTAAAAACCGCTCTCATCCATAAATTTTGCAGGGTATCTCGCTACGCCTATGGTTGTTATTATCAGTTCACTACTATAACTTAAGAGAAGAAAACTGCCTTTTAAATCATCATAGAAGCTCAAATATTCATGATGAAATTGGCCAAAATATCGAGAATATCATCATCCTAGAATTCGACAACTGAGCCTAAGAATGCCCCGTCAATGCTCAACGATTTCAAGAAAGCACCCTACTTTTTCCATGTTGAGTTATAATGTTTGTATTACACGTTAGATTTGGCTTCTGTTTGGATCCTAACCTAAGAATGCTGTTAAGAATATTTTATGATGATTTTTACCAAAAAGTTTTAATGGTTTTAATGTATATCCATGATGAAATGGAAAACACCATTCTTATAAAAACAGAAGCATGTATAAGTCAAATCATCATAGGTAATACTTACTTATGAGAAAAGTTACCCGAATTCAAATTATGATGGACTGACGCCAGTGCCTATGCATGTTATTATTTGTTTTTTGTTTCCCTTTATGCAATGGCCTTTAACACTATAGGGTTCAAGCTGTGCGATGGCATGTTAGCAGCAAAATTGTTGTGGCCTTCTAATTTGAATGTACATTATTCATAGTCATGAATTACACCAATCGATTACTTATAACGTTTTTAAAAATGACGTAAAAGTATCAGCTTTAATGTGCACGTTATGAAAATGCTACATAACCACGACACATTAAAGCTAAATTAAACTTTA
The DNA here is from genome assembly GCF_902728285.1 of Clytia hemisphaerica. NCBI lineage: Eukaryota > Metazoa > Cnidaria > Hydrozoa > Leptothecata > Clytiidae > Clytia > Clytia hemisphaerica. Next base: position 598,514 of record NW_027103319.1, read on the forward strand.
ATCCGTCTGTCAAGAAGACTTTTCCTAAAGCAGTACATTATTACATTTTGCACGTACGTAAAATGTAAATCCGGCAGTCTGCTTTAGTTCTTAACATTTCCGAGCATAATTTTTGATTTCAACTTCTTTGTTCTCGTAGTTGCTAAGGTGCCATTATGTTACTATGGATACTACCGATCTCCAGGATCTCTCTGATTACCCATTCTTCATTATTGTGATTTAGATAGTAGCCGAGTAATGATAGATTTTTCTTTTGTTGTGTGCACAATAGGAAGCAAAACAAAGCGAAAGAGCAATCGACTAAGATTTCCTCAGCAGAAGAGAAGGGAGGTCTTGTATTGCCTGTGGTCTAGAAAAACAGATTCAAAACAAACCTTAAGGCCGGTGTCCACTTTCGCGCGAAGCACGCGAAACTTTTCACGTTATTTGTAACGTCATTGGTTGATTGAAAAAAGAAGCAATTCCATTGGTCAAAATTGACGTAACGGTTGTTTTCTGTTCGCGCGAAACTTTTTCATGACGTAATCTTTTCTTCAGGCAAAAACAGTGAAGAAAAAATCTTTCGCGCGCTTCGCACGCAAGTGGACACCGGCCTTTATTGTCTCAACTCATGTAATTCGGACAAAATTCTGGTCCCTTGAGAATTCGAATTACATCAAACTAATTCTTTTTTTTACACTTTGGCAAAACTGTTGACATTATTTTTAAAAAAGACTTTTTTCTTCTTGAAAAATTAGTTTCAACAACAAGGATTTTTGGGATGAAATCTTCCAAAAAAATGTGGAACGGCTTAGAGCTTTGGTTTTGGTCCCAGGAGCGAAGAAGGATCATATTCCAAATATTAGATTTTATGAATTGGATTAATGAGAGTTACGTGGCTCTTGATTATTCTGATTTCTCAACATGTCACACGATCTCCATATTTTTGAAACAATGATGAAGAGCACTTTTGGATCCGAAATTCCATCCGAAAACATCTCTGAACTTGAACAATTAAAAGATACATTCATTGTTAAAATGGGCTGATTCAATCTAAATCATAGAAAGTCAATTGACGTTAAAAAAACATTCTCAGATACCAAAAAGTGCGGTTTTCAAGCGTTGAGGATAAAAACTCCAATTTAAAGCGATTGAAGCGGTGCACCCAACACTCCACTAAAATGGAATTATTAACCTTTGGGGCTCTATCTTTATTTTAGGCATAGACTATTCACATATAAAAAATCGTTTAGAGTTGTAAATATTTCCTGACTAGCTTTTTGATAAGGCGTATTCTTTCAGAAATTCTAATCCTGGATCTCTATGAAATTTTATTTTCGTGGTCTTAACCAACCTTCCAAATGTTTTCCTGTCATAAACATACTCCAATCCTCAGTTCAAAAAGACTCAATCAAAAATAGGAAAGTATCCATTCCAGCTGGAAGCTTTTTAAGGACAAAAGTACATAAATGCTCCATCCTGCAAAATTTCAGTTCTAAAGCCACATTATATCAAAAGTTGTTGCTCTTGGAATCTATAATCCATTTTCATTATGGAACCGTTTAATCCTAACGTGCTCCTAACTTTCAAAGGTTATAAGTACTAGCTTAGTTTCTTCTCTAATCGGAAAAAAGGAATGGAATCTTCTCCTTGCCGATCCCCTGATATCCAATTAAGAAAAGATGCACTTTGTATTTATTTTTAAAACGTGTTTTAAAAAACTTCACGTTTTCGCCAAAAGTGTAAAAAACACCGACATATAGAATACGTATTGTATATTCCATTCCAAAGACTTTGTCTTCAGTTTTTCGTTTTGCGGTCACAAGTATGAAAATGGGTATCTTATTGGCATCCAATTAACAGTTTTCCTACCAACCAAGCAATCGTGAACTAATTTAAGGAAGCTATGTTCCTATTTAGAATCTACCTGCTTGATTGGATGAAACAATTACCTTTAATTATGATGATTAAGTCAATTAATATTTCTTTGAATTCCTTGAGTACTATTATGTTTTTGGGTAGTGATTAGTTTTTTAGAAACTTTTAAATAAACAGACTAAAATGTTTTTAGCGGGTCTATGAAAGGCGAAAGTGTCCATAGTATGGATTTGATGTTAAATTGTTCAGCGTATTGACGAGATTGATTGATTAGGTGACAGGTTGATGTGAATCTTCCTAGTGTGATGACTACAGTCAATAAACATCACGAATATGCGATCCATTTAGTACAAGATCGTTTTATGACTACATGTTATTTTTTTATAAGAGCATCCAAAATTTTTGAAGCCTTCGAATGTTCTTAGTTTTTTTAGTTTTAAGCCCAAAAATGTTCATAATATTTTCTTATTTTCCCCATCTTGTGAGTACCCATTTTCCTAGAAGATCGAGTATTTTAGAGTCTTCAAAGCCTTAAAATGTTCTTGCCTTGTTCTCAATATGTTGGCCTTCGAAGCCTTATCTTTAAAGTTTATTCTTTCTACCGTTATTTTTTTCACTTGTCCGTTATTTGGCCAGTCAAACATTATATCATCTTTTTATCTCAATAACTTTGCTGGTAACCAAAGGACACAAAATGAATTATACTTGAATGAATTTGAGTCTTTCTTAATTTGGCCAACATGGAATGGTCATCAGTCATAGCAAATTTTCATGAATTTGAAATTTCGGTGGTTAGTCAACTCTTTACAAATTTCTTTGTTTATGTGTTTTTATTTACTTTGATAACTTATTGATTAATCTGATTCGACCCTATCTGGTATTTGTTACGCAAGCTAAACACGAACTAAAGTTCTATGAGTCAGTAACATACTCGCTATTCAGTGAGTTATAGAGCTCACGTCTTAACTCTTTATAGCAACTTTTTTTGGACGAACGAAAAAGTCAAACCAGAACTTGACGTCAGCACGATAAAAGATTTAAGACTTCGAGTTCAAAGAAACGTCCTCCTTCAAGCTTCTTCGTTTTTCAAAGAAAATTCATAATTCAGTTCTAGCACGTATTTAATTCATAGAAGGGAGGCTATAAGCTACCTTGCGGTTTGAGAGTTTTCTAACCATTTGTATCTATGTCGAGTTTGACCTCTACCTAGTTCAAAATTAAACTTATTACATAAAATTAACCCACTGATAACAGTGTTTTAAGAAGGGTTTTCTTTGATAAATTTGAGTTATAATTAAAGGAAAAAGTCATATCTATTTCATAAAATTGGTCTGTGGTGTATGCGATGTTTAAGAACCATGTCTATTATGGAATTTGAATTTTTGTCTCGCATTAGATTTTGTAAAGATTTCTTTTCGTTCAAGAAGGTATGATATCTATTTTTTATTTCGTTGATGTTAATGTTGTGACGATCTTTGATTGATGAAAATAAAATCTCTTACTCACATTGGCTCAACGTTACTTGTACGTACAAAGTTGTACAATGTTTTGTTTGGCGTTCGATGCCGGGATAGCTAACTTTTATTTAGTGACGTTCATAAGGAGCTCTTCTAGCGCGTCAGACAGGGATTATTTAGAACTTCAACGTTATTGCTGGTTAATAGACCCTATCGGAGTTTTTGATTTTTCTAAAAAAGCGATGCATTGGGGGATTGTTTCGAGTGTATTACAATAGAATTCCCTCGAGGAATTCCTAAATAGATTTCTATTGAAATACACTCGAAACAATCCCACAATGCATCACCTTTTTAGAAAAATCAAAAACTCCGATAAGGTCTATATTCTTCAATTTATTTTAGAAAGAATGTTTTTACTATTTAAGACGCTCCCATCCGTTAGAAAGTCATTTTCATATGAAATTTATCACAGATTAAGGACGCTATTTACCTATCGATAAATTTAATGTAAAGAAGCTTGGCAACGCATCATTTGTTATTTTGGTGATAAGCGGAGATTTTGTTTATCGTTCGATATTGTTTCAGTCTTTTGAATCAAAAGAACGAACGGACTTGTAACGGTAATCATCGGACTACCCTTTAATTCAACTTCGAAAATGCTTTTCCGAACTGATTTAATTTTTCATCCCATTCTTTATCATATCATTATTCCCAGACTCCTACTCATCTCGTGAAGAAATATTTTCGTTTTTTGATTTTATGTACCTTTGTATTTGGATGAAACGAAAACATTTCGAATCTTTATATAAACGTCAAATAAAAAGCGCACTTTGATTAAAAATGTCTAAATTAGGAAAAACAAGTATATAAGATTTATGTTTGGGAATATGTTCTTTAGGGCCTTGCTTAAGATTAAAGCATGATATGCTTATCAATTCTTTGTTCTTATACGGCTCCTCGAAAATATAAACTGCTTAACGCGACGGCGGCAAGCAATTTCCGATAACGTCATACCTCTAGGTAATTACCGTATAAGAAGAACGGCAAGTCGTGTGTTCGGTTGCATTTCTGCTTTCGACTTTGTAGAGTTTGTTAAATACGTCCTGTGCTGTTTTGACGTTAGACGTGTTTTTCATTTTCGCTGGAGTGTTCTTTCGCTGTCAAGGAAGAAAATTTGAAATAATGTTTTACATCGGGAGTATTATATTTCAAACGAGTACATCGCGAAAGTTTGGATTTGTGCCGCAGGTAATGGAAATTTTATTAATGAACAGTCAAAATTTTCATAAAGATTCGGCAATGGGTAATGAATTTGTCAAAAGTCTATTCCTGCAATTATGGTCAGGATATGTTGGTATTTCTGGGTATTTTAGGATGAGAATGATATTTATAGGCCTTCTACTTGATTTAATCGGATATTTCAATTTGAAAGAGGTATAATGGCTTCCAGGCTGGATCCTCAGATCTGAAGCTCCTAAACTCCGAGTTAAATGTCTACTTTCCAACCCTAAGTTAAGTTGTGCCAAAAACTATGGCCAACATTGCAGTTTAGTTCATTGTTTGGATAGATTTCCTTGTCAGATTCAAAATACTTTTAGATGATCAAATCTGGAATTCTGATGTCTTTCATGCTTATTATAGTTTTTCACACAGCAATCTTTTATGACGAACAACGCACTCTTACTGGCCTATTTACTATTTTGAGTATCGATAGTTTCCTGGCATAGTTCTTACTTATCACAGGGTCGGACACGAGATGTACTGACACAAAGAACGTCACATTGTCGAGGGAAAACTCATGCATTGATTTTTTTTCTTATTTTAAGAGGTTATATATAGCTAAAAGTCGAAGTCGCACCCTAGAAAGTCTTTGAAGATAGAATTTTTTTGGCCTTCGAGAGAACCTTCGCCACATTATTGATCAAGTTGTCCAAAATTAGTCTTAATGACACACATACATTAGGTTAGACTTTATTGCTTTATGCTCTCAATTTTGCATGTTAAGCGTTGTTTAACTAAATATTGGGTATTAACCATTCTGTCAGCGGACAGAATTAGTCAAGATCTTTTCTTAGGCTATAATGACTCAAATCTATGTAAATGACGTTTTTATCAAGAAAAGTCCCAACATCATCAAATTGGAAATAATTGATTATGTTTCTTTTCAAGCAAGCTATAATTACAGTTCGTTTGTAAACAATATTTAGCCTTGTATCGGTTATCCTTCCGACGGTATGGAAGCAATTAATTATTAGTTTTTTCTATGTTATTGTGTTATTGATATTACCTTATTTGGGCAGACATTTTAGTTACCAATACCTTAGTTATCAATACCTTTCTGCATCTTGATAACATCTTGATTGATTTTCCATATAATCTTCTATTAAATTATCGTCTTGAGGCTTTATCTTTGAAAAGTTTTAATACCATCATACCAGACGAATTTAAAGACTATTTTGGATTAGCCCGTCTCATCCGAATCCTTATTATCCTATTATGTATTCAATCCGAATGATGAAAGTCAACGCGTTTCCGCTCCCTGCGAGACTCTTAGCGGTTTTATAGTCTGCTTGAACTATTATCATGTTCTTTCTTTCTATTCTGATAAAGATCCGATCGGAAAGTATAATCATATTTTCACGTTGAGTTGATTGACATGTTGTAATCGTAAAAAGACTCAAAAAATCTTTACTACAGTAGAAGTTAGTTTTATGATACAGTTGACGCTCTCTAATTCGATTTTCAAGGAGAATCTGGTTTTCATCGAATAAGTAATTGTATCGAATGGTAGAGCGTCGTTTATAAGAGTTTCTTGTTTACAGAGACTTTCAATATTGTCGAATAAGAGAGCGTATCGAATAGTAGAACTTCGAATTAGAGAGTGTCAACTGTACTTGTTCGAATAATTGCACTTTCAGAGAAATATTGACAGATTGCTATATAGACTTTATTTACATTATCGCCATTATAATGGCAATTAACTGTTATACCGTGTCCTCATAATAATTCGAGGCTGCACAGGGAACACAAATTTATTCGAGTTAAGGAAGTTTCGAATTATGTAGATTGGTTAAGGCATTGTTAATTGAAGGGACGAAAAAACTTGTTCCAGTTAAGGAGACATTCGAGTTATAGAGGTCCGATTTGACGAAACTTTACTGTATTTTTCATCAATGTACAATAACACTTTACATCGTTAATACCTTATCGGTAGAAAATTCATCGGAAACAAATTCGTTACTAAACGATTTTTTGTCACTTTTTGCAGACATACCGATAATTTATTCTATTTTATTTTATTACAGGGAGTGCGTGAATCACCTGACGGAGGAACGCATTCTGATACAAGCGACGAGATCTCTTCACTCAAACAACGGTATCTCTCTAAAATCACTGTTAGCAATACTTCATCTGTAAACGAGCATCCGAGGCGTGAAGAAAATCGGGAAATCGGGATACAAACGGATTTGGATATGGTCGGTATGAATAAACTGTATGATAATTTTGATGAGATTTTTACACCAGTTACAGAAACTCTACCTGAAAGACTGAAATATAACTCTATCGATATGTCAAACATTGCATCTCAATCTAAAAAGGGGACACTTGATATCGTGGAAGAACAAATTATAAGTCCAGTGAATGAAGAAATGGTCTCTGAAACGAATCCAGTGGTTTTAGATGAGGAAGTACCGTCACCGAGACCCAATGGTGTCATTATAGAGGATAGTGAGCTGTCTACTGATGATGATGGTAGTAGTTCAAAATTGGACGAAACATTGAATGATGAAAATTTAGAACAAAGTTTTAAAGTGACAGTGGAAGAAATAACCGATGAGAACAATAACGAACCTCAAATATCATCTTCTGTTGAAAATCTTTCTCCTCCCGTGGGTGAGAACTCTCCGGTAGACGGTAAAAAATCACCGGTGAATCTCTTCATAGCAAACATTATAGAATACGGGCGTTCCGACGTTTCCTCGGATAGTGATAACGACGGGAACCGGAAGGACAGTTTTTCTCGAACACGCCGTAAACGGATTATGCAACGGCGCTCAAGAACATCAGAAGATAACGAAAGTGAAACTAAAGACGATTGCAAAAAATCAGATAGCGGAGACAGTAAAGTCAGCAACGAGACGACGCCACGTCGAAGAAGACACGGCGTTTCGGCAGAACCCGTACGTGTATCGTGGAGTACGTTGCGTGAATCGTTCAAGAAATTGCAACTGACGTCAACGTTGAAAGACATCGAACAAGAACAGCAATCTTCTGCTGATGAGCTACAAAAAGGTTTATAGATTGCTCTTCTTTTTGAACTCTTTTTTGCAACCGACTTCTACTACGTTTATAAATCTTATATGGATCTGTTTGTAGATTTGAGTCGTTTATAATACGAGCTAGGAAACAATATAGGTGTTACATGATTCTTTGATGATGTTCTTTTGACCTTACCCTCTACTGCTTTAATAAAAAAACATGGGATGATATCGTCACAGAATAGCGTCCACAAGGCCTGTATCACGGTATTCTTAAACCCAAACTTAAATTGTAACATCTCCTTATTTACAACAAGTTTAAATGCAAATGAATAAATTTAAACTTTCTTTTTCTGTAGACTCTGCAAACATTGATACATCCGACATCGCTGCTACTGAAGTTTCCGAAGAACAATTAGACTCGCTTATCCAAAATATTCCATCAATAGAGGTCAGTCACAATGATGCCGAAAAAACAGATAACATCGAGACCAAAACAGACGAAAAAACACCACCAACACCTATAACGTTTAAAATGCCGCCCAACTCACCCTCCCCAGTCCTAGATGCATCACAGTTGAGTTCACTTGATTTCAGCATTCAAAACTATATTGAGGATCAAGATCTTGAAAAGAAATTCAACAATTTGGTTTTCGCTTTCAAAACAGATATCTATACTCTTCAAAAACGACTTGAAACACAGGTTTGTTTGAACTTCCCTTATTCATCTGACATGACATTTTTTTACATATTCCGTTCTAGAATGTAACTGACCGACACGTCAGTTTTACGACACTTTAAGATATTGTATGTTCTAGATAACGCAACGTAACGTAACGTAGACTTTAATGTTCTCAGTAAATAAACGAGAAACTTGACACAATACACAAGTTGCAAAATTAAAGTCTGAAGACAAATCCCGCTTTCACTCGAAATTTTTATGTGCTTGTTACATGACATTTATTTCTGATTGGTTCGAATTTATTGACACTAATAAAGTTATCAGCTGTAAGTTGTAAAGCAAGTATAAAATCACGTGAACTGATTATAATTTTGCAACGCGTGTATTCGTAATCGTGTGGACGGATATCTCATCTCAAAGTTTCCACAATTTCACATTTAGGAACGAGCGCGTGATGTTGCGGAAGCCAGCATGGAGAAAGAAATCATGAAGCTCTCCAAAGCTATCGGTGACGTCCAAAAACATGGTCGTGAAACTCATGAATATGCTGTAAGACTTTTCTTTTACTTGTAAAAAACTGGTAAAGAATTTCTGCAAGAATGTTGATTAAGCTCTAGTTTAGACGGCCGACTTTCTGCCCTGCCTATTCTAATTGTTACAGTAGGCAGAAAGAGGGCACAAAGTTGGTTGTTAAAATCTTTGCTTGGAAAGGTTTGAAAGAAGACATTGCATTGACGTCAAAAGAGGGCTATGCATCACTTTAGACAGCCCACTTTATGCCCTCTTTAATTCACAATTAGAATAGGCAGGGCGAAAAGGGGGCCGTCTAAACTAGAGCTTAATCGCCATCATTTCTGCAAGCCCGAAACTAAAATTTTGCATCTTTAAAAATCTAATTGATGGCTCGGTTTTGTCTACAAATTTGTCAACCATGATGCTAGACTATTACATTCCTTATTTAAAACTCCATATCTTTCTTAGCAAACTTACTCCTTACTGTCACATCAATCGGACATTTTACGGAAAGCAGCGATGAAAGTTTCCGCACAATCAGAACAACATGGAAGCTATCAACAGGTACGTTCGTTTTGAAGACTTTTTTACGTGTTATATACTTATTGTGTAATGAAAAATTTCCTCAACTTGCAGAGCCTTCTCTTTGGATTATAAATCTTATCAATGAAGCTTTTTGAATATAAACGATCAATGAATAGTTCAAGTAAGGTTGAAATAAAGTTGTAAAATATGCACTCCATCGCAGCGCTCGGTTTAAAAAATCTCAAATCAAAAAATCTCAAATCAGAACAGAAAAGACAGCAGACCCTCTACTAGTCTGAATCGCTGACCTCTATAGATATACTTCCTATATAGAGAAACTTTTTCTGGTGTCACTGCACCGGTGCCATAGCAGCCCACTCTAAAACGTCTTCTTTGGTCTTTTTTGTTTGGTCTTCTTTTCTCTTCTCTTCTCAATATACCGTATATAACAAAAGGTTAATTGATTAATGCATTGATTAGTAGTAACGTTGACTTAATTCAATTTTCCAGGAAAACCGTATGTGTCAAAACTTCGAGATGATCATTCAATACACAGACGCTTTACGTTTCAACATGACCAAAATGAAAAATGAGATCGAAGAATTAAAAACACGTTACGAATGCACTGGTGATGACGTCATTTCTACATCACGTGACCAGTACTCGTCAGAATATTGTTCAGTGCAGGAAGATAAAGACACCGATAATGAGTTCCCTAAAACAGGTACGTTATGGAGCAGACTAGAATATTTACCTTGAGAAAATATTAAATCTATTCGAAAAGACCGATTATTTAGTCTCGAGAGTCTTCTCAACATTTTAAAACTTTCGGTAGGCAAACTTCTTTCCCGTTCTGTGTTTCAACTTTTCAGGAACCCATTCAGTTAAAGATATGGTTTTGGTTTTGTCAGTAATAGTGGGAAATATTTGAAATAGACCTGATAGTAGGATACATGCATCCACTAACGGCTGACTTTAAGCTAATACTGTTTTTACCGTTAATTCTTTTTAGAAACCATCACCACACTTGCGTCCGATGCTGATGCCAAAGAAAACAAACCATCATCTCCACGGCCAACCTTCTGTTCCATTTCAAAATCTCTTGTTATGGCAAAAGGTTACTACCGATTTTATTTGACATAAACTGTTATATAACGATTGAAGAACTACACTGCCTTATTTTGTTCGAAGCCCAGAAAAAGCGACAAAAACGTCTGGTGTAAAAGAACCGAAAAAAATTTATCCATCGTCCTAACAGTTTTATAATTTCCTTTTATCCTTTTTAAAATGTTGTCTTTTTATTTACAATGTTTTTCTTTATCAGGTATGGCGAAGCTCCGAAAACAAATGTCGAAAGTTGACGAAAAGGTCGAAAAAGAGCCTGAGGAGACGACATTTACGTCACATTCAAGGCGTCTTTCGCCTGCGAAACGTGTTCAGTTTGGCGAAACGTCGTTTAGTATCGATAAGGAAGATCATGTTAACGACTCTGAGTAAGTTGAAGGGGTTTTCTCCCAGGGGGAGAATATCTTTAAATTTAGGGGAGGGGCCGGTGTTAAGTGATTTTAGAATAACTCTAGACATACTGGCACTAATGTTGAACGAGGTTAAAATTCATATGTTTTGTGAGCTTTATCCTATCTATTGAATATTCAGACCGGCTGTAAAATGTGCTCGGAAGATCTGATTAAATCTATAAAATTTGCGGAGGGGCTTATATTCTCTGCTATTGACTATGCTGGAAAATGCTCGAAAGACCTGACCAAATGCTTTATAATATAAACGTTTTTTTTTCATTTTTAGTGAATGTTCAACCACGTTTCAACGTCTCTGCGAATCCACGATAACAAAAAACTTGGCAAAGACATTACGAAAATTCTTACCTCTTATATTGACACTGTTTATCATATACGCATTGGCTAATTTATTCGTACGGAGCCTTGAAGTCGATACTCTGAAACTACATGATCAGTTATTACGGTTTATACCTCATACTATAGAACCTGCTCAACCGAAAGTCTCTCAGAGCCAAAGGTGATATGTTTTCATATCTCTAACTTTATTTTTTGATTATTTTGTTTAAAGATATTATATTTTTATTTTAGATTTTAACATATTTGATTTCTCTTTGAAGACTTCTAGTGTCAGATAAAATTGATATTTCACGTTTTACGAAAAGAGTGATAAATAATGAAAATGAAAAAAAATAGTGACAAAGAGGTTTCGCCTTTACCAGCGAGTTCCCGCATTTAAATATCTTTTCATTAGTCGTTTAGTCGGTAGCTTACACCGATCGAAAGAGTGTTAAATCCTTAGGTTAAGTGGGAGGAGATGGAGTTTTTACAAGCTCTTATTTGATTTGGTTGGTTGTTAACCAGTAATAAAACAACTTTGTTACTTTTTCTAAAGAACTTCAAATGAGCAATTATTAAAGTATCTTATAAAAACTCCATCTCATCTGGTTTAAGTGCGACAAAGAAAATTCCGAAGGAAATATAGGCTTGTCGCGGTAGGTTTAAATTATACACCATATCCCGCTTATCGTTTTGATATCCAACTCTGCTACTCCTACACATTGGTTTTCTCTCGCCGAAAAGTTAGACGTTTTCTAAGAATTCAGAATTCTATGAATACATATTGATGAGAAAAGTATTCCTGATTGTCTGTGATTTAAAGGTTTTGTTTTTAAATAAGATAAGAGTGATATCGTTTGCTTGCTCATAAATTTTGCCTTACAAGCTTTTTCACATTGAACGACACGGATGTGGAGCAAGATTGGTAAAAAAGTTGAAAAGAAAAACATTTTTTGCTTGTATCAGCATATTGTAAAAATAGACACTGTCCTGATATGAAATATGTGTCTGATATGAAACGGGAACACTTATGTGAAAATAAAACCTTTAATCTAACTGTTTTAATGTTTATTACGAGTCGATAATAGAATTTATAACATAATAGAATTAAACAAGGAAGTCTTTAGTCATCTTTTGAAAATTCCTCAAACCCGCAAATAGCTAGGATATGGAGAAATGTTCCTCTGCAAGGGTTTGCCCATATTTTCACATCTCTGTCCCAGTGATCCTTCTTTGTACCAGAGTGTATCTCATGTTTATCGCTTCGGCAATGAATTTTGAAATTAGCCGTACTGGGTCTGTGTATAGACATCAGTGATCCAAGCTCAAGGGTATGAATCAAGAAGAAGTAAAGTGGGGCGCAAACCGGCCAACATTTTTGACCAACATTTCGGCCAACATGTTGAACGGTTTGCGCTCCACTTAAATAGAGAGAAATATCTTATTATGGATCTGTCTCATTGCCGGGCAATAACTGGCGGGCTTTCTCACTCGTTTTTTAGATTTGTTGAAACGGTTAAAACATTTAATTGTTATGATAGCAGGTTTTATTTTTTCTGTTTATGCTTTGCAATATTTATGTACAAACAATTTGATGAACAAATATATTTAATATTTTGTAGATATTTTAACACTACTATATAAAAAAGATACTTGAAATTGTATTTGAACGAGTCGTTTTGTTCAACGCTTTGGTGATGCAACATCGCTGAAGATTGGAAATATTTATAGTAGGTTTAAACGAGGAACTTGGTTTAAAAACATAATAATCCCCCTTGGAAAAATGAAAAAACACCCCGTGGAAATTTTTCTCAGATTACCCTCTGGTAATGTTCGTTCACCCCCCCCCCCTGTATGGTCATAAAATGGAATGGCCCATTGCTTTGAGGAAAGTGTTTCCACAAAAAAGAATATAACTACTAGATCCTATCTTAAATCATATCCTAATTAGTAATCAAATCCAATTCATCAAAATATGACGCAAAGAATCATAAAACAGCTTGACATACAAATGCTTCGAATACCTAAACAATAAGATAAGACGTAAATGCGTCATGCAGATGAGGTATATTACATTGACTGAAAGGGAAGTGTACCCATTCTTAGAAGTACTAGACATCTTAGTTTGATTCAAGATGCTTGTAAACTGACTCTCCTACCTCTCCTCACTATCGTATTTTGTCCAAGTTTGATTCGATATGGAACAAAAGTATCAATTATGAGAAAATCTTGCACCAAAATGACTTATAACACCCCTGTCTCAATGCCCCGGTAGAACTTTTTCCCTCAACGGGGATGAAAATTTCTATCAAAATGACAATGGGGATAGAAAATATATTGTTTCCAGCTCGAAAATTCCAGTGGAGATGGTTTTGGAGTGCAATTTTTTATATTCAGTTTTCAATGGGGATAAAATCATAGAGCAATTTCGCAGTGGGTTGAAATTGTAGGATATTTTTTCCACCGGGGACGATTTTTTGGCCTATTTTTCCACCGGGGTAGGGGTCCACCGGGTCTGTGACACAGGGGTGTCTTATAAATGGTAAATTGCATAAAATCTCAGCGCTGCAAAAATTTCGGCTTTGATGCGTCTGAGGAACTAAGAACAAGGTCGGAAGATAGGCTAAATAATGTAAATTTTCTAGTCGAAAATCCCTGTGTTTCGTTTTATGTTACTACTTGCGGCTTTGTAGAGGTCTGTGATTCAGATAAACTTCAAATAGCCTCTAGACGCTGCAACTTTTGATGGAATAATTATCCAGCTGGAATCCAGAAACTTTAAAAAGTTAAAAAAGAAGAAGAGAATGATTATTCGAATAATACAACAATTTAGTTTTCCTGAATCATAGTAGTCTTGGGGCCTCTGTAATTTATAATTTTTATGATGTAAGCAATTTCACCGACTGGATAAAGGAAGCGCTCGCAAACGTCTATAAGCAATTTGCTCAATGAAACTTTGAAGTGTTTGAGAAACGAATAGTTTGGGTAAATCAATCCTGTCTAATTTTTCAAATTCTGTAACCAGTTTGACCGTCAATGTCCGCTAATTAGAGGGGAAAAGTAAGGTTTTGGTCATTTCGTGAAAACAACTTTGTCCGCCTTTTGGAAACTTTTTTATGATGATTTGACTAGGAAATGCCCAGGGAAAATAGAATTGTCCGCTAATCAGAGGTGTCCACCTTTTAGGGTGTCCGTCAATTGCAGGTTTTTCTGTATAACTTTTGTCAACCCACGTAACTTGACAAAAGTGAAGAATAATATTGTAACCTATTTTACAGTACAGTTCTATCTAAGCTTAAACTTTTTAGGGTCCAGCAACGTGGCGGCAAAATAAGAAATTTAACATAGCCAATCTAGGAACCTTAATCGTAGGCTTTTATCTATAATATGGATGATTTCGGCGAGAGTTTTCCCACGGAAACGTTAAATTAACTGATAAAGCATGAGTAACTGACGAGTCAAAACTTTTTATGATTTTCTACGAATTTATTGTAATTATCAATGAAGATAACATATATTTCCCTATTGCTTTGAGTTTTTCTTTGGTTTATGTTTACCTCAGCTTAGGATCAATATTCGTTAATTTCTACAATAGAATCAAACAAGGATATTATGGAAAATAAGTTAAGCTTCCTAGTCTAACAAAACAATCTAATAAAAATGCTTTTAAGAAAGCTTAATTCAATCTGTTTATTTCTATCTTTTCCTATATATCTTTGATCTTATAACAGACCAACCACAAGGTGGTCCCTGTCCATCCATCATCTCCAAACTACTAAGCGTTACTAGACCTCTGTGTACCACAGATCTGCTGGGACCCTAGCCTATACTAGACGCCACCCGCGTTTTTTTACGCAATTAAGACACTCACTGGAAAGTTTCTTGGGCAGAAAGGCATGTTCAAATTCACCCCGTAATTTTTTATCACTGTTTCCAGTTGTTAAATCATATCACTTCATACATCGAAAGAAGTGTATTGGAGTGTAGATCACTGGGATTGCTATAATTAATTTTTTCACCCGAAAAAAAATTCAGGCCGAAACCAAAAAATGCTGACGTCAGCAAAACTTGTTTTTTGAATAAGTCAAGTTTGGCTGATATGGTATAAACATGAAGTTTGGACCAAAGTTGCACATCATTAAAAGGATCATTTTTGCAAATACTGGTAAAATGTTTTTTCAAATCTTGCAGATTTCTACTGACGAAGTTTTGCAATAAAGTGCTTTAAACCTGATGATGGTTAGTTAAACACAGTTTGCTAAAAATCAAAAATCAACTCTCTCAAAAAGGGTCATAAATTCTTGAAATTTAGACTAAAATTTTAAAATTCCGGCTTAAATTTTTGGAAAATAGTCTCTCTAAGGGTAGCAAAAACGTCAAAAAATGGACAACATTTTGGAAACTCTCTAAGGATCGATTTTCGAACTTTAGTTCATACTGCCAGTAACCTTGCAAACCGAGTAACCCCCGGAATGTTATTTCAACAATCAAGAGGATATTTTTTGGCTGGTTTCCCATGGAAAGGATGACTGTAGATTGGTGTTCTCAAAGTAAAATTTTCTAAATGTTCCATTCATAAACAACAATCTTGAAATTCTGCCCTTTAGTAAAGTGGTGTTTTTGCCAATATTCTAACTGTCAAAGGGTTAAGGGATGTTGGATAAGTGAAAATCAAAACTCAAAGAACTTAAAAATGATCCTTTTTTTTCCTGAAAGGTGATTCTTATAGAGAAAATAAGTACTCTAAATGGTGATACTTCGAGAGATTTTTTCGTTTCTTTTTCTTTCAAATGATTTCTCCAGTTCTAGAAAAAACCACAATCGATTTGTAAGTGCTCTAAAGAAGGTTCGAAGGGTAGAGTTCTAACTCTGAGTTTTAACGCTAGCCTTAAGACCTTAGGGAGAATAGTCCAATAAGGCTCAGAATATAGCCTGGAAGCCTGGCAGTCTGCCAACCCATTCCAAATTGAAATATTCGATTAAATTAAATCGACTTTCTCGCCGGAACTTTAAATCTTGAGAAACGTTAAAATAACCGGAATTCTCAATATATTTCGACCATGATTTTACTTTTTTGAACATTTTCCATTTTTGGGATCCGTCAATGTGAAAACATGAACCTTAGAAAGACCTTTTTTTTTACTTTTTAGTCTTCCTAGTCTTGCATGCAAAATACTTAAGTTCGAGGAGCGTCGCCTTCGTAGACAGCTAAATTTCCTACTTTACACCCCATGCAAGTTTTTACTATCTTAAATAAATGACTAATTGATATCTATAATCATTCTAATCTCAAGTCTCCACATTAATAATGCGTTTCTTTTCCTTAATTAATTCAAGTGTTTTTTGACTTTTGTCCGACTTGCACATTTGATTAATTACTAGCATTAGGGAGATGCAAGCATGAATACCAGAACTCTGAATGTACTCTCTGTAACTTGAATGACAGTACAAAAATATCTGTATAATTAATTGCATTCATAAATGTTTTAAAAATCTTTTTTCCATCTAAAATTTTTCCCGATTTCTTGAACTTTTTTCGCTAATATCTCCGTCTAAATCCAACCCCGGTAAATCCCGGTACACAATTCCCCCCTTATGGCATAGGTTACCAGGAGAATTGTTAAGCAAAGCGCCATGCCTGTATTTTATGATTAGGTTTTTGTTAGGTTCTTTGAAAGGGCAAGGTGTCCCGGTAAGTCAAAAGAATTATATAAGACATGTACTACTACCCCTAGGGACCAACAATTTTGAATTCGCTAAAAATCAAAACCACTCAAACCACCATTCGAAAAGTTATAGTACACGCAGATCAACGGCAATTATAAAAAACGCTAGACGATCCTATTGTCAGGCCCGGCGGAAGCAGGGAGACTGGAGAAACTTCAGCCTCCCCACTTTTACGAGGCCTGATTGTCTACAAACGGCCACTAAAAAGGGCATAATTTATGAGGTGGGATAAATATGAAAACAGAGGGTTTAGCAGCCCCCAGGATGAAGTGTTTACAATTTAAAATAGGAAATCAATGAGTTGATTTGCACCAACTTAACCATCGCTATTTTTTTTTAGTCTACCACCATTAAAGCCAGTATATCTATTCATGAGTCGGTTTGCTTATTCTGTAAAATCATTCCACAGCTCCATTAAAAACGCATAGACAATTCATTTTATGGCGGAAATCTAGATTTAGAACGCCATGATTCATTCCAATTCTTATTTGACACTTTGCAGTCAGAACTCTCTGGTCATTAAAATGTTATATTAAAGTGAAGACATTGCATTTACGTCAGGCGCTATCTTTTGTTTTGATGATTGGTTGAATAACTGCAATCTTCATGCAAGCTCAGCGTTTTTCAAGTAGCGATTAAGACCTCGGAAAACAAAATGTCAATCTGGCTTTAAGTTTAAGCCTGTAAACTCTGTGCAAAAATATTTCCTACTTTCACTACCCCTCTAATGGACAATAGCATCGTCTCAAAGAACGCCCACGATAAAGCAGTACCGAATTAAATAAATTTAATGACTGTAAGCAAAGGCTTTTTGAAAAAAAAACTTTTCCTCAAAACTTTAGTCTTCCTTCTTAATATTACGTGTCCTTGTTCATCAGACCTAATCAGCCACAATCAGCACAAATCAATCAAATACAATGCCATAAAACAATTCCCGAAATACCCAAAATTTCACAGAGTACTATAAAAAGGATGATATTTGGTCAATGCCTTCAAATCAGAACTCGAATTAAGAACCTTAAGTTCCAACACTTAAGTTAGTTATTAAGAGAGAAAATTATTATTTTGAATTTATTTTTCAGTCATGGGTTTCAACCCACGTTTTGTTTTTCTTGTTTGTTTGAGTTGGCATGTCTTACTTTTACAAGCTGGTAAGTGAAAATTTTTCGAGTTAAAGAAATATGCCATCTGAACTATGAAGACTACCTTTTTTTATAATATTGTTACATTGCAAAATTTTCATATAAACTTACAGATACAACGGCAGCTCAGCCAACTCAGACACAACCTACACCATCTCTGGTCAAGTGGGGCTCAAGTAAGTATTTTTTTCAATTATTTTATCGGTAATTTTCAATTTTGAAAGAAGAATGCTGATTTTTAAAGTAATTTACCTGGAAATTGCCAATTATCCTCTAGCAATGCTAAAAGCTTTCATAAAAATGCAATATCTTTGCTCGTGGTGTATATTACATGCTGGATTTAGGCTTCGTTGGATTTAAGCTAACCTAAGAATACCGTCTAAGTATATTTACAAAAAGTTTTGAAAATATCCATCATGAAATAAAAAAGACACCATTCTTATAAAAGACAAAATTTCTAATTGAAACTCAAAATTGCTACTTAAGCAATAGTCACATTGAGACTCAGATTGAGATTGTGGCTATGTTTTTATCAATCCATTTACTAAGTATTATACTTTAAAAGCAGCGGTTTTTCATATATCTCAGGTGAATATTACTTCAGTGATGTCAAAGTGAATTGGTTTGAAGCTGAACGATTATGTATTGCTCGTGGAGGAACTCTGGCAACAATTCTTTCTCAAGAAGAAGACAACTTTATGCTTGATCAACTGACCAAAAGGTTTGTTTTTCTGTTAAAGTAGACTAGTAGACTGTTAATTAATCATGTCAGTGGAAGGAAATTTAAGAGCGTGTAGTATTCAGGGCCCAAGCAACAGGGGGGGGGGGGTTCATGAATTTTTTCAAACAAAAATTTATTTTTAAAATGTTACGGTATATACTTTCAATAGCCACGTTTCTGGGCAAGGTCAAGCTGAAATAGTGTCATTTCAAAGCATATTAGAAAAATGCAAAATTTTCTCCCTAAGTAGGCGCAACGGGTTTGCAAAGCCGTTGCGCCTACTAAGTCACTATATTTTTTGCTCATCTACTTTCTGGATCATAACGTTGGCCCTGCAGATGTTTGCTAAAATACGATTGGCGTTGGAGAGCGGAAAATGTCGGTGAGAGGGTGCTGGTCAACCTCTCCTGTCAACAAATTTCCTTCTTTCGCTTTATTAACTCGTACGCTCACTTTTTATGAGTGACATCCTTCCAAACTGGCGTACCAGTCTATAATCAAAAGTGTAACACTCAGATTTCTAAGGGTATGTCAACTTTTCTTTCTTACCTTTTTTAGGAAACCATCAAATGAAAGAACAATTAGTTATTGGTTAGATGGCGTTAAGAGGAATATGAAATATGTTTGGAATGATGGATCAGAGATGATTTATAAAAATCTTGGTGGTGGCAGAGCAGATGAAAGTAGTTACACTGAAGGATGTGTTTCTGTCATGTATGGACCGGGTTTTCTTGTTCCCGAGCCTTACTCTTGGTTGAAAGTTTCTTGTACGAATGATGGATACCCAATACAATACGTTTGCAAAGGAAAAAATCTCAATGGTTAGTAATACAATGACGTAAACTTTATATTTTGTATTTTTTCATACATCGAAGGGGAGTGGAAGGAAGGCTTCAACAATTTAATTTCAATAAAAATCATTCCAAAAATATTCTGATACTTGACCTAATGGACACTCATATTTGCCATAAGGATATAGAACGTTGTCAAAATTTTTTCAATTCCCATTGACATTATATTTTTCACCCTCTTTGTGAATTTTTTTCTAGAAGAGCCAATTTTTCAATTTTTCTCACGATAAATAGGGGAATAAATATATCTTACAAGTAGATCTTTTTTCAACATTAGATTCGCCTTCCATTACGACCGCAGCCACCACGACGCCTACACCCAAACCTTTACAATCCTTGGTGACTTGGGGCTCGAGTAAGTATTTAATACATAAAACATGATCATTCAAATTCATTGTAAAGCCAATAAGGTATCAGGCAAAATTCAATTAATTGGTTAAATGGTCAGAATGCTTCGGACACATAAAACTAAAGAATTTAGCAGTTGTACAGTTTTGATAAATTTTAAGTCTCAGGCTTTCTTAGCATCTAAGTACATTCAAATTTCATTGGAGGTTGTTATGTCTTCAGACTTATTTTACAGCGATTTGCTAGTCTAGACACACTTATCTTCAAGCGCCGTTTTGAATATCTTTTAGATGAGTATTACTTTAGTGATGTCAAAGTGAATTGGTTTGAGGCTGAGCGATTATGTATTGCTCGTGGAGGAACTCTGGCAACAATTCTTTCTCAAGAAGAAGACAACTTTATGCTTGATCAACTGACCAAAAGGTTTGTTTTTCTGTTAAAGTAGACTAGTAGACTGTTAATTAATCATGTCAGTGGATGGAAATTTAAGAGCGTGTAGTATTCGGGGCCCAAGCAACGGGGGGGGGGGGGAGTTCATGACTTTTTTCAAACAAAATTTTATTTTTAAAATATTACGGTATATACTTTCAATAGCCACGTTTCTGGGCAAGGTCAAGCTGAAATAGTGTCATTTCAAGGCATATTACAAAAATTCAAAATTTTCTCCCGTCCTTTGCAAACCCGTTGCGCCTAATTAGTCACCATATTTTTTGCTCATCCACTTTCAAGATCATAACGTTGGCACTGCAGATGTTTGCTAAAATACGATTGGCGTTGGAGAGCGGAAAATGTTGGTGAGAGGGTGCTTGTCAACCTCTCCTGCCAACAAATTTCCTACTTTCGCTTTATTAACTCGTACGCTCACTTTTTATGAGTGACATCTTTCCAAACTGGCATACCAGTCTATAATCAAAAGTGTAACACTCAGATTTCTAAGGGTATGTCAACTTTTCTTTCTTACCTTTTTTAGGAAACCATCAAATGAAAGAACAATTAGTTATTGGTTAGATGGCGTTAAGAGGAATATGAAATATGTTTGGAATGATGGATCAGAGATGATTTATAAAAATCTTGGTGGTGGCAGAGCAGATGAAAGTAGTTACACTGAAGGATGTGTTTTAGTCATGTATGGACCGGGTTTTCTTGTTCCCGAGCCTTACTCTTGGTTGAAAGTTTCTTGTACGAATGATGGATACCCAATACAATACGTTTGCAAAGGAAAAAATCTCAATGGTTAGTAATACAATGACCTAAACTTTATACTTTGTATTTTTTCATACATCGAAGGGGAGTGGAGGGGAGGCTGCAACAATATCATTTCAATAAAAATCATTCCAAAAATATTCTGATACTTGACCTAATGGACACTCATATTTGCCATAAGGATATAGAACGTTGTCAAAATTTTTTCAATTCCCATTGACATTATATTTTTCACCCTCTTTGTGAATTTTTTTCTAGAAGAGCCAATTTTTCAATTTTTCTCACGATAAATAGGGGAATAAATATATCTTACAAGTAGATCTTTTTTCAACATTAGATTCGCCTTCCATTACGACCGCAGCCACCACGACGCCTACACCCAAACCTTTACAATCCTTGGTGACTTGGGGCTCGAGTAAGTATTTAATACATAAAACCTGATCATTCAAATTCATTGTAAAGCCAATATGGTATCAGGCAAAATTCAATTAATTGATTAAATGGTCAGAATGCTTCGGACACATATAACTAAAGAATTTAGCAGTTGTACAGTTTTTATAAATTTTAAGTCTCAGGCTTTCATAGCATCTAAGTACATTCAAATTTCATTGGAGGTTGTTATGTCTTCAGACTTATTTTACAGCGATTTGCTAGTCTAGACACACTTATCTTCAAGCGCCGTTTTTAATATCTTTTAGATGAGTATTACTTTAGTGATGTCAAAGTGAATTGGTTTGAGGCTGAACGATTATGTATTGCTCGTGGAGGAACTCTGGCAACAATTCTTTCTCAAGAAGAAGACAACTTTATGCTTGATCAACTGACCAAAAGGTTTGTTTTTCTGTTAAAGTAGACTAGTAGACTGTTAATTAATCATGTCAGTGGATGGAAATTTAAGAGCGTGTAGTATTCAGGGCCCAAGCAACGGGGTACGGGGGTGCATTACTTTTTTCAAACAAAATTCTATTTTTAAAATATTACGGTATATACTTTCAATAGCCACGTTTCTGGGCAAGGTCAAGCTGAAATAGTGTCATTTCAAGGCATATTAGAAAAATGCAAAATTTTCTCCCGTCCTTTGCAAACCCGTTGCGCCTAATTAGTCACCATATTTTTTTGCTCATCCACTTTCAAGATTATAAACGTTGGCACTGCAGATGTTTGCTAAAATACGATTGGGGTTGGAGAGCGGAAAATGTTGGTGAGAGGGTGCTGGTCAACCTCACCTGCTAACAAATTTACTACTTTCGCTTTATTAACTCGTACGCTCACTTTTTATGAGTGACATCTTTCCAAACTGGCGTACCAGTCTATAATCAAAAGTGTAACACTCAGATTTCTAAGGGTATGTCAACTTTTCTTTCTTACCTTTTTTTAGGAAACCATCAAATGAAAGAACAATTAGTTATGGGTTAGATGGCGTTAAGAGGAATATGAAATATGTTTGGAATGATGGATCAGAGATGATTTATAAAAATCTTGGTGGCGGCAGAGCGGATGAAAGTAGTTACACTGAAGGATGTGTTTTAGTCATGTATGGACCGGGTTTTCTTGTTCCCGAGCCTTACTCTTGGTTGAAAGTTTCTTGTACGAATGATGGATACCCAATACAATACGTTTGCAAAGGAAAAAATCTCAATGGTTAGTAATACAATGACCTAAACTTTATACTTTGTATTTTTTTTTCATACATCGAAGGGAAGTGGAGGGGAGGCTGCAACACTATCATTTCAGTAAAAATCATTCCAAAAATATTCTGATACTTGACCTAATGGACACTCATATTTGCCATAAGGATATGGAACATTTTCAAAATTTTTTCAATCCCCATTGACAATATATTTTTCACCCCCTTTGTGAAATTTTTTCTAGAAGCAGAGCCAATTTTTCAATTTTTCTTACGATAAATAGGGGAATAAATAGATCTTACAAGTAGATCTTTTTTCAACATTAGATTCGCCTTCCATTACGACTGCAGCCACCACGACGCCTACCCCCAAACCTTTACAATCCTTGGTGGCTTGGGGCTCGAGTAAGTATTTAATACATAAAACCTGATCATTCAAATTCATTGTAAAGCCAATATGATATCAGGCAAAATTCAATTAATTGGTTAAATGGTCAGAATGCTTCGGACACATATATCTAAAGAATTTAGCAGTTGTACAGTTTTGATAAATTTTAAGTTTCAGGCTTTTTTAGCATCTAAGTACATTCAAATTTCATTGGAGGTTGTTATGTCTTCAGACTTAATTTACAGCGCGATTTGCTAGTCTAGACACACTTATCTTCAAGCGCCGTTTTTAATATATCTTTTAGATGAGTATTACTTTAGTGATGTCAAAGTGAATTGGTTTGAGGCTGAACGATTATGTATTGCTCGTGGAGGAACTCTGGCAACAATTCTTTCTCAAGAAGAAGACAACTTTATGCTTGATCAACTGACCAAAAGGTTTGTTTTTCTGTTAAAGTAGA
Organism: Clytia hemisphaerica; assembly: GCF_902728285.1. Lineage (NCBI taxonomy): Eukaryota > Metazoa > Cnidaria > Hydrozoa > Leptothecata > Clytiidae > Clytia > Clytia hemisphaerica. The sequence continues at coordinate 622,127 of NW_027103319.1, forward strand.
CTAGTAGACTGTTAATTAATCATGTCAGTGGATGGAAATTTAAGTGCGTGTAGTATTCAGGGCCCAAGCAACGGGGGGCGGGGGTGCATTACTTTTTTCAAACAAAATTCTATTTTTAAAATATTACGGTATATACTTTCAATAGCCACGTTTCTGGGCAAGGTCAAGCTGAAATAGTGTCATTTCAAGGCATATTAGAAAAATGCAAAATTTTCTCCCGTCCTTTGCAAACCCGTTGCGCCTAATTAGTCACCATATTTTTTGCTCATCCACTTTCAAGATTATAACGTTGGCACTGCAGATGTTTGCTAAAATACGATTGGGGTTGGAGAGCGGAAAATGTTGGTGAGAGGGTGCTGGTCAACCTCACCTGCTAACAAATTTACTACTTTCGCTTTATTAACTCGTACGCTCACTTTTTATTAGTGACATCTTTCCAAACTGGGCGTACCAGTCTATAATCAAAAGTGTAACACTCAGATTTCTAAGGGTATGTCAACTTTTCTTTCTTACCTTTTTTAGGAAACCATCAAATGAAAGAACAATTAGTTATTGGTTAGATGGCGTTAAGAGGAATATGAAATATGTTTGGAATGATGGATCAGAGATGATTTATAAAAATCTTGGTGGCGGCAGAGCGGATGAAAGTAGTTACACTGAAGGATGTGTTTTAGTCATGTATGGACCGGGTTTTTTCTTGTTCCCGAGCCTTACTCTTGGTTGAAAGTTTCTTGTACGAATGATGGATACCCAATACAATACGTTTGCAAAGGAAAAAATCTCAATGGTTAGTAATACAATGACCTAAACTTTATACTTTGTATTTTTTCATACATCGAAGGGAAGTGGAGGGGAGGCTGCAACACTATCATTTCAGTAAAAATCATTCCAAAAATATTCTGATACTTGACCTAATGGACACTCATATTTGCCATAAGGATATGGAACATTTTCAAAATTTTTTCAATCCCCATTGACAATATATTTTTCACCCCCTTTGTGAAATTTTTCTAGAAGCAGAGCCAATTTTTCAATTTTTCTTACGATAAATAGGGGAATAAATAGATCTTACAAGTAGATCTTTTTTCAACATTAGATTCGCCTTCCATTACGACCGCAGCCACCACGACGCCTACCCCCAAACCTTTACAATCCTTGGTGGCTTGGGGCTCGAGTAAGTATTTAATACATAAAACCTGATCATTCAAATTCATTGTAAAGCCAATATGGTATCAGGCAAAATTCAATTAATTGGTTAAATGGTCAGAATGCTTCGGACACATATATCTAAAGAATTTAGCAGTTGTACAGTTTTGATAAATTTTAAGTTTCAGGCTTTTTTAGCATCTAAGTACATTCAAATTTCATTGGAGGTTGTTATGTCTTCAGACTTAATTTACAGCGATTTGCTAGTCTAGACACACTTATCTTCAAGCGCCGTTTTTAATATCTTTTAGATGAGTATTACTTTAGTGATGTCAAAGTGAATTGGTTTGAGGCTGAACGATTATGTATTGCTCGTGGAGGAACTCTGGCAACAATTCTTTCTCAAGAAGAAGACAACTTTATGCTTGATCAACTGACCAAAAGGTTTGTTTTTCTGTTAAAGTAGACTAGTAGACTGTTAATTAATCATGTCAGTGGATGGAAATTTAAGAGCGTGTAGTATTCAGGGCCCAAGCAACGGGGGGCGGGGGTGCATTACTTTTTTCAAACAAAATTCTATTTTTAAAATATTACGGTATATACTTTCAATACCGTAAATCACCGATTAAGCGCCCGGGCGCTTATTTAATTTTTCATGCTCTGAGGGGGGCGCTTATTCAAGCGGGGCACTTATTCAAGCGGGGCGCTTATATTTTTATTTCAGAAATTCGTATATCAACAAATTCGGAATCTGCTTAAACTTAACTTCAAAAAAGGATGAATAAAAGAAAAATCCAATAAGAAACAGAAAAAAAAGAAAGCTAAAAGACCTTGATTTTTATTTTTGTACCAATTTTTTTCGACTGTTAATCATCTGAAGAGAAATTCTTATCCCGGAAATAAGCCTAGGCCACCAATTCGAATAAGGCGCTTATTCAAAGGGGGGCGCTTATTCGAGCGGGGCGCTTATAAAATTATCTTAACTAAATGGGGGGCGCTTATTCGAGCGGGGCGCTTAATCGGTGATTTACGGTAGCCACGTTTCTGGGCAAGGTCAAGCTGAAATAGTGTCATTTCAAGGCATATTAGAAAAATGCAAAATTTTCTCCCGTCCTTTGCAAACCCGTTGCGCCTAATTAGTCACCATATTTTTTGCTCATCCACTTTCAAGATTATAACGTTGGCACTGCAGATGTTTGCTAAAATACGATTGGGGTTGGAGAGCGGAAAATGTTGGTGAGAGGGTGCTGGTCAACCTCACCTGCTAACAAATTTACTACTTTCGCTTTATTAACTCGTACGCTCACTTTTTATTAGTGACATCTTTCCAAACTGGCGTACCAGTCTATAATCAAAAGTGTAACACTCAGATTTCTAAGGGTATGTCAACTTTTCTTTCTTACCTTTTTTAGGAAACCATCAAATGAAAGAACAATTAGTTATTGGTTAGATGGCGTTAAGAGGAATATGAAATATGTTTGGAATGATGGATCAGAGATGATTTATAAAAATCTTGGTGGCGGCAGAGCGGATGAAAGTAGTTACACTGAAGGATGTGTTTTAGTCATGTATGGACCGGGTTTTCTTGTTCCCGAGCCTTACTCTTGGTTGAAAGTTTCTTGTACGAATGATGGATACCCAATACAATACGTTTGCAAAGGAAAAAATCTCAATGGTTAGTAATACAATGACCTAAACTTTATACTTTGTATTTTTTCATACATCGAAGGGAAGTGGAGGGGAGGCTGCAACACTATCATTTCAGTAAAAATCATTCCAAAAATATTCTGATACTTGACCTAATGGACACTCATATTTGCCATAAGGATATGGAACGTTTTCAAATTTTTTTCAATCCCCATTGACAATATATTTTTCACCCCCTTTGTGAAATTTTTTCTAGAAGCAGAGCCAATTTTTCAACTTTTCTTACGATAAATAGGGGAATAAATAGATCTTACAAGTAGATCTTTTTTCAACATTAGATTCGCCTTCCATTACGACCGCAGCCACCACGACGCCTACCCCCAAACCTTTACAATCCTTGGTGACTTGGGGCTCGAGTAAGTATTTAATACATAAAACCTGATCATTCAAATTCATTGTAAAGCCAATATGGTATCAGGCAAAATTCAATTAATTGGTTAAATGGTCAGAATGCTTCGGACACATATATCTAAAGAATTTAGCAGTTGTACAGTTTTGATAAATTTTAAGTCTCAGGCTTTTTTAGCATCTAAGTACATTCAAATTTCATTGGAGGTTGTTATGTCTTCAGACTCAATTTACAGCGATTTGCTAGTCTAGACACACTTATCTTCAAGCGCCGTTTTCAATATCTTTTAGATGAGTATTACTTTAGTGATGTCAAAGTGAATTGGTTTGAGGCTGAACGATTATGTATTGCTCGTGGAGGAACTCTGGCAACAATTCTTTCTCAAGAAGAAGACAACTTTATGCTTGATCAACTGACCAAAAGGTTTGTTTTTCTGTTAAAGTAGACTAGTAGACTGTTAATTAATCATGTCAGTGGATGGAAATTTAAGAGCATGTAGTATTCAGGGCCCAAGCAACGGGGGGCGGGGATGCATTATTTTTTTCAAACAAAATTCTATTTTTAAAATATTACGGTATATACTTTCAATAGCCACGTTTCTGGGCAAGGTCAAGCTGAAATAGTGTCATTTCAAGGCATATTAGAAAAATGCAAAATTTTCTCCCGTCCTTTGCAAACCCGTTGCGCCTAATTAGTCACCATATTTTTTGCTCATCCACTTTCAAGATTATAACGTTGGCACTGCAGATGCTTGCTAAAATACGATTGGGGTTGGAGAGCGGAAAATGTTGATGAGAGGGTGCTGGTCAACCTCACCTGCTAACAAATTTACTACTTTCGCTTTATTAACTCGTACGCTCACTTTTTATGAGTGACATCTTTCCAAACTGGCGTACCAGTCTATAATCAAAAGTGTAACACTCAGATTTCTAAGAGTATGTCAACTTTTCTTTTTTACCTTTTTTAGGAAACCATCAAATGAAAGAACAATTAATTATTGGTTAGATGGCGTTAAGAGGAATATGAAATATGTTTGGAATGATGGATCAGAGATGATTTATAAAAATCTTGGTGGCGGCAGAGCAGATGAAAGTAGTTACACTGAAGGATGTGTTTTAGTCATGTATGGACCGGGTTTTCTTGTTCCCGAGCCTTACTCTTGGTTGAAAGTTTCTTGTACGAATGATGGATACCCAATACAATACGTTTGCAAAGGAAAAAATCTCAATGGTTAGTAATACAATGACCTAAACTTTATACTTTGTATTTTTTCATACATCGAAGGGGAGTGGAGGGGAGGCTGCAACAATATCATTTCAATAAAAATCATTCCAAAAATATTCTGATACTTGACCTAATGGACACTCATATTTGCCATAAGGATATGGAACATTGTCAAAAATTTTTCAATACCCATTGACATTATATTTTTCACCCCCTTTGTGAAATTTTTTCTAGAAGAGCCAATTTTTCAATTTTTCTCACGATAAATAGGGGAATAAATAGATCTTACAAGTAGATCTTTTTTCAACATTAGATTCGCCTTCCATTACGACCGCAGCCACCACGACGCCTACCCCCAAACCTTTACAATCCTTGGTGACTTGGGGCTCGAGTAAGTATTTAATACATAAAACCTGATCATTCAAATTCATTGTAAAGCCAATATGGTATCAGGCAAAATTCAATTAATTGGTTAAATGGTCAGAATGCTTCGGAACATATATCTAAAGAATTTAGCAGTTGTACAGTTTTGATAAATTTTAAGTCTCAGGCTTTTTTAGCATCTAAGTACATTCAAATTTCATTGGAGGTTGTTATGTCTTCAGACTTAAGTTACAGCGATTTGCTAGTCTAGACACACTTATCTTCAAGTGCCGTTTTGAATATCTTTTAGATGAGTATTACTTTAGTGATGTCAAAGTGAATTGGTTTGAGGCTGAACGATTATGTATTGCTCGTGGAGGAACTCTGGCAACAATTCTCTCTCAAGAAGAAGACAACTTTATGCTTGATCAACTGACCAAAAGGTTTGTTTTTCTGTTAAAGTAGACTAGTAGACTGTTAATTAATCATGTCAGTGGATTGAAATTTAAGAGCGTGTAGTATTCAGGGCCCAAGCAACGGGGGGGGGGGGTGTTCAAGACTTTTTTCAAACAAAATTTTATATTTAAAATATTACGGTATATACTTTCAATAGCCACGTTTCTGGGCAAGGTCAAGCTGAAATAGTGTCATTTCAAGGCATATTAGAAAAATGCAAAATTTTCTCCCGTCCTTTGCAAACCCGTTGCGCCTAATGAGTCACCATATTTTTTGCTCATCCACTTTCAAGATCATAACGTTGGCACTGCAGATGTTTGCTAAAATATGATTGGCGTTGGAGAGCCAAAAATGCTGGTGAGAGGGTGCTGGTCAACCTCTCCTGCCAACGAATTTCCTACTTTCGCTTTATTAACTCGTACGCTCACTTTTTATGAGTGACATCTTTCCAAACTGGCGTACCAGTCTATAATCAAAAGTGTAACACTCAGATTTCTAAGGGTATGTCAACTTTTCTTTGTTACCTTTTTTAGGAAACCATCAAATGAAAGAACAATTAGTTATTGGTTAGATGGCGTTAAGAGGAATATGAAATATGTTTGGAATGATGGATCAGAGATGATTTATAAAAATCTTGGTGGTGGCAGAGCAGATGAAAGTAGTTACACTGAAGGATGTGTTTTAGTCATGTATGGACCGGGTTTTCTTGTTCCCGAGCCTTACTCTTGGTTGAAAGTTTCTTGTACGAATGATGGATACCCAATACAATACGTTTGCAAAGGAAAAAATCTCAATGGTTAGTAATGGAACAATCCTAATTATATGTCCCAATATTTTTATTTTCTATCTAGTTATATACCCAGTTACATCAGGCTCCCAATTTGTGCAACTGTGTTAGCAAAATAGTTCTGGCGGCCATCCTAGACTAAGCCCTAACGGGTTGGTACGGGTTGTCCCGGGCGAAGTTATTCTATCTACTTTTCAATTGAAACTCAAAACATATGATCTCCCAAATTAATAATTGGTTGTGGCCGATACGAACAAACTACATAATACTTTTCTGACCAACAACTTTTTTTGATCTAGTAGTAGCCGCAACAGGAAGGTAGATTATCCAGTTTAATATAAAACTGTATTTGATGCCTCTGTGCTTGATGCTTATCCAAGTAACAAAGAGAAGATCCAAGGGTCACTGGGGGAAAATCCAGGGAAAGAAGTGGCCTTTTCCCCTACATTTGGGTCGACAGCTAGAGGAAAGGGAGTCTCCGGTTTGCGTTCGACTGCAATTGAAAACTAATTCTGTTTGATATTTCATTAGATTCGCCTACAATTACGACAACAACCACGGTCGCACCAACCACACCATCAGAATCTTTGCCATCCTTGGTGACTTGGGGAGCAAGTAAGTAAAAGACATTTTTATCAGGAAGAGACAAAACTTACCTACCTTCCTTTATACATATGCTTGATTTGAATTGAACTTCTAATTTCAATTTAATTTCTTTTGTGTCATTTTAGTGCAATATTTCTTCAGCGATGAGAAACTGAACTGGTCAGAATCGCAACAAAAATGTACTGATCTTGGAGGAACCCTTGCAACAATCTTCTCACAAGACGAAGACGATTTTATTCGTGGCCAGTTGCGCGATAGGTCTGTATAACCTTAATATGTTGCAAGGGAGAGGGTACTCTTGCAAAATTAGGCTCTTGGTATTTGTGGATCTTCACTATTGCTAGAGGATAGAGAAAAAAAATAGAAAATAGTCTTACAAAGAATTGATGTTTCACTGTTTTTGTCTCTCTAAAGGGTCACTTTTTCGTAAATTATTTTACATGTGACTTATGACCAGTATAAAATTTCATACTATACACAAATTTACAATAGAAAATCACCATCTGACCGTTCTATCAACTACTGGCTTGATGGTGTCAAAAAGGATATGAAATATGTATGGAACGATGGCCTTGAGATGATTTACACCAATTTAAGATCAGGAAGAACAAACGAAAACAGCTTTAAAGAAGGATGTGTTTCTGTTGGTTATTCACCGACCGGTACCATCCCTGTATACTCTTGGTGGACCAATGATTGTGCAGATAAAAGATTCCCATATCAATACATTTGTAAAGGAGAAGATTTAGGTAGGCAAATTTATGTCAATAATAGTGAAAAAATATCTGCATAATAGACCTTAAATGTATTAATTTTGGTGTGTCCTTGATTTGGCGGTTGGTCAAATTGCGATTTTTGGCGGATGGGTTGATTTTAGACATCAAGAGCTACTTGATATTTTAACAGCTTTTACTCTAAAATGCTAATTTCATATAGATCCTTAAAAGTTTTTGTTAATTTGGGCGGGTACTGTATTTAATTTGGCGGATTTTACCCAAAACAACCATATCCGCCAAAATTAATACACTTAGGCAGGTCTTTTCTAAATTATTTTAGTGCAACTGCCTCGATCTGAAACAACTAAAGTGATTGAATCCTTTGTAAAAGCAAGTGTATCTCTGTAAATACACCTACTCGACTGTAGCCACCAATTACCGTCCAAGTCTATTTTTCCCACCTATAGACGATAGAAAAAGGTGTAAAAAAAGGATTGGATCGAGTTTAGGGGGATAATTAAATAATAAAGTGGCACGCGCCTGACTGCGCGACTACGGTTAAAAGGTGTATAGAGTAAACTTCTTATGAACTCTTGTGGGAAGCAATTACCTTATTTCATATCTTTTTCTACTCCCTAAGGGTCGAGTTTTGGTTTCTGGCTCACTCGTACCTGAGAGCCTAACCTGACGACGTATTGTCATAATTCTCTTACGTGTACGGTAAACCTTTGGGAGCTTCACCGTGGTGTGCAGAAACAATGACTATCTGATCTCAGGTTAGCCTCATCTAAACGATAAAGCTATTTATGTTTTTTTATTTCTATCTTTATAGAAAAACCATCAAAAAGCGCTGTTTTGAAATTTTTGGAAAGTACGACTGGTATTGCTGTTATTGCTGCAGTCGTTTTAATTATATTGTTGATTATAATTCTGGTGATTGCCAAAAAGAGAGGGTGCTGTCGATCGTTGTGTTCATGCTGCAACAAAAATACAAACGGTATTGAAAGTGGTATCGATAATATGGCGATGAAATAGACATTCGTGAACACGGAAGGTTTAGATTTTAAAGGTTTTGTTTTTAAATAAGAGTAATATCGTTTGCTTACTCATCAATTTCAATTTACAAGTTCTTTTCACGTTGAATTGATACGGATATGGAGCAAGATTGTTCAGAACGAGGAAAAGAAAAACATTTTTTTTTATTCAGCACAATATAACAATAACAATAGGGAGGCACCGTCCTGATATAAGACATATATCTGATATGAAACGGGGAACACTTAAAATGAAAACCTTTAAAATCTGAATAACAGAAAATCTCCGTGAAATTCACCAAGTCAAGAAGTGAGAGACATACTTTTCCAGCATCTTTCATTAATTAAAGATTTTATAGAAGTAATTTTTATATTTAAAATTTATATAAAAGTCGTAATTATTTTGAACAGGTTATTTAAAATTGTTATTGTTGTTTTATATCTTTGCGCCTGTGTATCAAGAATCTTTAAAATATTTTTTGACCATAATTTTAAATCCAGGTGTAGAAAAAATTGTGCCTTTTCTTTTGTGTTGGGATTTGCAAGCGCATATGTTTTGAAATTTATTTGTTTGTCCAGCTGAAGGCCTGAGAATTTGATTTTTTTGTCCTGACATTTTACTATAATCTTGGACAAAAATACTTCATACAAAGGGGATTTTTCCCGGGGGAGGGGCATTCGGTTTCCAAACGACGGCAGTGTGCCGCCAAAAAATTAGCTTTTGAAATTGGACCCATACAGTGCAGCTCTTGAGCAGTGAAAAGGTACCCTTGCGGTGCATTTTGCCGAATATTTCAGATTCTTACAATGTAGTTTGATATCATGTCTTTTTTTGCTGAAGCCACATAAAAATGAGCCTGAGATAAAATGTGCAAAACAAATCAAAATGGGTGCGGCTCAAAACTATAACAAGGATACATAAGGTTCTTACAGTTACTGTCAGACTTCGAATTTAGTAGTCCCCAAACACACCCTTACAGTGTATCCTGCTAAAAGAAGACCCTTGTAGTGCACTTTATCAAAAGTACACTCTTACAGTGCATTTCGAGGGTCTCAAAAACTTACCCTTAAGGGCGGCACATGCCGTGGGTCGCACCATATGAGTGCCCCCCCCCCTGGGGGATTGACTTGCGAAATTTTCAACACCACAAATAATTTTTAAGTGCTCTTTTTAACTTCTAGAATGCAGAGTTTTAGATTAAAGCTCAAATTTGTTTTGATTTTTTCTCTTTATTATGAAACTTAAGGGCTCTGACTTTAGTGAATTTTTGATATTTGCACGTATGAAATATAAATTTCTGCTTTTGGCATGTTAATTATACATATTCTGTTACGGAAAATTTGAGAATACGTGAAACTCTGCGTCGTTTGGTATAAAATTTAAGCCACAGAAGTCTCTGAAAGTCAAGCTTTCGATGAAATTTCAAGAGGACACGTTTTCATTTTCTGAAAAAGGCATTGAACGTATTAAGGTATTATAAGTTGACAAAATAAAAGCAAGAAGTTAGGACTGTTACAGTTAATATCCAAGTTTAAAAGCGGTCAAAAAGGACGAAATTTCAAATGACCTTTTACACTTTTTCCTATTTTAAATCCAATTTTTATTCAAATCTGATTTTAAAATTCATCGAAATCACTAGAAAAAAGGGAACACCGTAAAAAATCAGCAAAAATGTTAAAAGAATAAAAAATAAATTTTATTCTATAATAGATGCTATAAAATTTCCAAATGATACGTACGTACATAATAAAGTTGACAAAATTTTCATTGTCAAAATAAAAGAAAGGTACTATCAAAGTTAAAATAATATGTGTAGTTTTACGATTTTAAGTAACCGTTATAAGTCTATTTTACAAAGAATAATAATGATAAATGTTAATTTTGAGACATCGTAGTATCAAAAAAATATTTTGAAAAAGATACTGTTTTTGGGATCCATCCGCAATGATTTACCTCGAAGATAAATAACTTTTTACTGAAAAGCTGGGGATATTCTAAAAATTTTGAATTTCATTATCCTCAAAAGAGTGGAATAAGTAATTACTCTAAGGGAGGCTAGTTTTACGCGGGAATTAATTTTCGATGTCTAACGCGAAACTAGTTCCACGAAATGCTATTTTTACAAAAGATTCCTCAAAAACCCTTAAAGTAGGAATATAAAAGAATTTCGGCAAAAAGTGGGTGTCAGCCGCGAAAATTAGTTCCCCAAATGTGCTAATTTAGTACCCTCGCACTGCGAAAATAAAATCCCGCAAAAATTATTTCCGTTGAGGTAATCCAATCTTCATTTTCATTGACAATGAAGCAATGAGAAGATTTCATCGACTGTTCAACTCCTTCCGCAAAATAACAAATCCTTTTTAAATCAAGTCTAATCTTTTAACTAACATTTGGATAGCTAAATGAGGGTCTTTAGAATTAACAGCGCTAGTACGTCGATGCCATGCCGTCTTGCAGTATTGTTGCTCTTTTTCTTGTTGCATTGTTTGACGGCGTTTTGTATCCATCTTTTGTTTGCGTTCCGACAACTTGTAAAAACTGGAAAATTTTCCAATAACTTTTGGTCTGCCCAGTAAATGCTATTAAATGAAAAAGAAATTGAAAACAATTTCAGTCGAAGAGTAAGTGCAAAACTACAGAGAATATGAATTAAAGCCTGTCTCAAAATAATATACAGCGGAGGATACATAAAAGGCTGTAACTGATAGAATTCGAATTAGATAGCAGTTTTGTACTCGTTGAAAAGGTAATCAGGAGTGGGATATTATGAAACAGAAATAAATTTCAAAAAAAATAAAAATAAAAAAGTTTGGAAATGAAAATGAAAAATGAAGGAGAAAAAAAATCAATTTGTAGAATTGTGCTTTTATCACCACTTTCACAAAAGTAGTTCTTTGATCTTATCTTAGTAGAAGACCGCTGTAAAAATAGATTCGCCTTTTAGGGATTTTTTTGGTGATGCATTGAGGGACACTGGGAGCCTCTTACCGTTCTTATATCATTATCATGAACCAGTACAGTGACCAGATTACAAGCCATGGGGAAAATAAAAGTCTTTTTATCACGAAAATTGGTCATTTGATCAATAAGATACTCCATCGATTTGTTTTCCTCGTACACTGATCGATAAGTGAATTGACACTAGAAAATAAATATTAAAAAGCATTTCAACTTCCAAATTCTCATTTAAAAATATTTGGAATAATTGTTGACTACAAGTTATTTTTATAAGAACAAACTAAATAAAAGCATAAAGCTTAGATGGCCAAAATATTAAGAACAAGTTAAGAACATATTAAGGCTTTGTGGACTCCAAAACACCCGATTTCTAAGGAAAAAATATCAAAAAGTTAAGAACATCCCATCGGCTACAAAAATTTTGGACGTTCTTATAAAAACCGTATACTGAGAATGGACATTTTTTGTTTTTTAAATACAAGCAGAAAAAAGGTTTGGAGTTTTTCAGTCAGACTTTTCATGATAAAATTATCATAGCCTTTTAGCATGTTTCAGGTCAAATTTTAAATATCGAAGGAAAACTTTTAAAAATACAGTAAGTTAGAACCTTGAAAATTGAAATCATAAAAGCAATTAATGGACGCAAATTTACAAAACGGGCACAGCACGACAACGAACAAAGTGGGGGAGGGGGATTAAGCCTACACGAGGGGCGCATGCAGCCAGGTTAAAAAATAATAACGACTAGATCAAAATTTAAGCTTGGTGGTACAAGAAAGCCCCGACTTCTCCTGGTCCTAAACCACCCCTAAAAGCCTTGTATGTATAGGTTCAGAAAATAAATAAAATATGCATGTGAATGCAAACATGTTTCAAATCTAACAGAAAAAAATAATTTTCTTTGAATTGGATGACAATTGCAAACATTAAAAGAAAATTTGGTCGTTCCATTTTATATCCATACAAGGGGGTGGACGAACATTTCCAGAGGGTATATAATCCGAGAAAAATTTCTAGAGGGTGTTTTTATATTTTTTCAAGGGGGTAATAAATTATTCTACAATTTCCAGGGGTAAATTACTGATTTTAGTTCGTCCACCCTCACTTTAAGGTACGAAAAGACTTTTTCTAAGGGTATTTTTGCAAATTTTGCCATTTTCCAGAATTTTTTGACTTGAAAAGGTTCTTCCACCCCCATGTATGGTTTTTTAATGGAACTCAGTACATTGTATTCGACTTTCCAAGCATGAACGGCTTACCTTGGCGAGATTTAAGAGAATGCTGAAAGCCACCTGTTTGATAGAGATCCACGGAAGACTTCGATTACCGTAGTTGATAATACGGAAAATGACCGGAAGAGCGTTATCTTCAACCAAACGTTGACAACAGCGGAATGATAGTGAAGTAGAAACATCTGAAATGAAAAAAAATAATTGAAAATTTAGTCAAAGTAACAGCAACTTAAGTGGATTAATTGCGGCGTGGATTTAAAATTTAGCGATTGGCAAAAATGCGATTTTGGGCGGGGATTCTATTTGGCGATTGATCAATTATGTAAAATTGGCAGAGATTTAATTTGGCGAATTGGGAATTTGGCGAATTAATCATTCACATAATATTTTTTTTTCTTCGGAAATTCGCCAAATTCGCCAAATTTAATCCCCGCCAAAATTAATCCACTTAAGGTAAAACTTTTTGATAATATTCAAATAACCAGTTGCAACATTTTCTGGTAAATTCAATAACAGCTACAAACAGCTAAACTGTGACCCTACATGTGATACGCATGTGGTCATAAGAAGCTTAATACACTCTTTTTACTTTATAAGGACAGTTTTATAAGAACGATGAGGCCCAAACTTGTCAAAAGATAACAACAATTTAAGAACAATGCTGAGCCTGGAATTACTCAATTTCAAGTTATTTAGGGATAAAGTAGTAAAAATTGGGTATAAAGCCTACAAAAAAAGTTTACAAAAGACATTGAAAAAAATATATGGACGCCAGCAGGTATTCCATCCCCTTGCTAGCAATGTAACACTATTCTTAGAAAGTCTTCTCTAGTTTTATTTAATTATCATCATCATCTAAAACATTTATCGGATTTGTCGTAACATTTTTAGTTTGAAAATTGTGAATGTCTCGTTTGAACTTATTAGAAAGTCTAGTGGTTGGTAGCGCTCCACTTGTTTGCAGGATATGTGAATTAGCAACTCACATTAGTAAAAAATTTGGTTAAAGAAGTTCACGCGTATTGATATAAATTTGTGTGTTTTTTGTTTGAAGTCCTCATTTCCTTCTTCTTTTCCTTTCGTACGGCCACTCGGATACGGCACGCCGAACCGGGCTCTGGGCCAACTTTTCAAACTTTTCGATTATGCGTCTTTCTTTCTAAATCTTTTCTTTTCTAGATTGTGATTGCAACACTTTCTAACCTTTCGTTAGATGACGGGTGACTCTAGAGTAGCAGGGCAGCTTACTCATGGCCACACCTGATGCCAGACTTTGGTCTTCATCTATCCGCTTTCCATTTATTTCTCAACTTTCTTTGAATTCACTTACCGGTTTTCTCTCCGCTAAATTTGTAGATTTATATTGATTGTTTGTCTATTGTAAGATTGTTTTTTTGTGGGTTGTTACTTTTTGGTTCTTTGTTTTTATTTTGTTATTGTTGTTGGTTTTAAGGTTTGTCGCTGTTTTGTTTTGTTGGTTTTCAACTTTTGTCCTTGTTGCGTTAAGTTGGTGAAAATGATTTCTCGCTCTGTTTGAATGTTTTTGATTTTTAGTTTGACACGCGTTTTCTGAATTTTAATTAGCTTTTTCAGATAAAACACCTTAATTTCACCCTATAAATAAGAACAGATTGAGGCTCAAAGTGCCAGAAAATAAGAACAGCTTCGAGCCTCATCAAAAATCTAAATGAAATCTAATCTAATCAGAAAATCTACTCATAAAAAGAAAAGAGTGTATATTTTGTAAAAAAAAAGGCGACAGAAAAAACCTACCCAATTGTTGTAGAGCTTCGTATACGGTCGAAAGATTCTTAACTTTTAATAGGTAATCCAAAGCTGAGCGCGTTCGATTGCACAATTTCATTGGTTCGGTTGCATTGTTGTTGGCGTTTTCGATTCGTTCACGCACTTCCTTCAAGCGGGCGTCTTTGATTTTTCGGCGGACCACATAACCTTTCCAAAGTGACTAAGAATGAGAAAAACAAAGAAAATGAAGTTCAACCGCAAATTTAACTCATCATCATTTTATTTCCATTTACAATGAAAAATAGAAAACACTTTTGCCAGTTTTCAGAACCGTCATCTGGCTTTTCTCCCAAAATCTAGCGAAAAAAAATTTTCCCCTCAACAATGAAAATTAAATAGTACGGTTGATCAGTTTTCAGATAGTTATCGGGGAAAATAAAAAAAATAATTCGCCCAAAAAATTTAGCCTTTTGATGATTTGACCCAAAAAACCTTTTTGATGGCCGCTTGTGTTTATAGAAATTGCTTGTTTATTGAAAGAATAACAGACGAGAACATATTGAGTCAAATGAGATATGCGAGGAACTAAGATTAAAAATAGATTCATAAGAGCCTAACGCTCAAGCCTGGGACTGGATCAAGTACAATCTATCTGAAATTAAATTAAGAATAATCTAAGACTTATTAAAGGCCGGTCTCCACTTACGCGCACTGCGATCGCACTTTTTGGTTCCAATCCTTTTTGCTTGGAGAAAAAAGATTACGTAATAAAAATGTAGCGCGCACTCGAAAAAAAAGTTGAACACATTTCAACTTTTTTCAACCGTTACGTCAGATCGCGCCAATGGAGGTGCCTCATTTTTCTTTTGACCAATAGCGTGGAAGCTTTGCTTTGGTCGAAGCGCACACAAGTGGAGACCGTCCAGCTGGCACACAGCGTTGTTTCAACGTTCACCTAACGTTATAAGGACGTTATGAACATTAGATAAACGTTGAAACAACGTTGTGTGCCAGCTGGGCGACCTTAAAGGACAATCAGTCCAAAGACAAAGATTCCAGTAATAAGGATTGTAGTCAGTTAATGATGAGTAAATGTTGATTTTTTATTAAGCTCTCAAAAAATAAGGAAAATAAGAATATTTATATATCGATTAGATAGATCTTTCAGTCTCTACATCTCGATAGTGTATTCATTCATCCGAGTCTACAGTGTTACGTCTAAAGATTAAGAAGAGCCAGTGAGAAGTTTGTGCAGCAACGTAACGTCTAGCAAGTGGATGTATGACAACAAATGCTATTGCGTTGATTGAACCAAGAATGGTCGGCAATAATCGCATAATATTGACCATAATCTCCGGCCGTAGTCGAATCCAGCTTAACCGGCTTAAGATGATAAGATAACATAAAGTTCCCCCAGTAAAAGCGACGAAAAGGTAAAAATAAATCTTTGTGACATTTAAGATATTTTGAGTGGTATCAGAGATGACTTCGTTATCGAATTTTCGTAAACGGCGTAATAAGAAAATAGAGAGCGTGTAAAAGATAACAGTTGTTATTACAAGTATAATATTAAAGGGTAAAACGTATCTGCTTGCGTATCCAATGTAGTATTGTGTATTCAGGTACGTTGTGACGGTTGGTAAAATGATGATCAAAGCCAAATACCAGTAGAGCGTGATGCGGAAGCGAAGCGGAGTGAATTTGGCGTCATACTCATCCAAATATTTGAGTCGTAAGAAGCGGTCGAGGCCGGTCAAAGCGAAAAGATAATTTGTGGCGTAAAAAGAAATAAGCGTGAAAAAGTAGCTCCAACGCAAACCCGTACAACTCAATTGTTCCGCATGAATGAAAAGTGGGATTCGAATCAAAGCTATGACGCTGCTATACAAGTCAACACAAGACAAATACATCAACAGCTTCATAGATTGGTTCTGCGATTGTCGTGTTGTCTTAATAATGAAAATGACAAAAGCATTAGCAGGTAGTCCGAAACATCCAAAGAAACCATACAAGGCGATAAAAATGTGCAATGCTTTATCCCCAATGAACAATCCCGATCTCTCTTGCTGACAAAATTGGCTCTCATTGAAAAATGATGAATTGAAAGTATTATTGGTTGAAATGTTCAATAACATTGTTGTGGATTGATTGCTAGAATGATCGAGTCCAAAACCCAACGCTGCCTTCGAATGGTTTCCCAGCATGATTTGATAGCTCAGTTGGTGGAGAACTTGGAGTAGCAAAGCCGACTTCGTCCTTAGTTTAGTAAATCGACACTAGATCGAGGTTAATATACTATCCCGTGTTGGCACCGTACAGTGTTTGTTGATTAAGAGAGGTATGAACGGAAAAGACCACACATCTTTTCCTTTTATTTTTTCTAATACAATATAAATAAATCATATAACTTTTTAGGAGACCCCTTTTCTCTAACGTATACGAACAATGGAAGAATACAATTGAAGAATAGGTGCTAAAACAAAAATGGTTGCTGAAAAGAAAAAACATTTTGTTTTGTTTTTAGATATAAGAGTGATATCGTTTGCTTACTCATCAATTTTAATTAAAATGCTTTTCACATTGAATTGACACGGATATGGAGCAAGATTGGTCAGAAAGAGAAGAAGAACATTTTTTTTGCTTACATCAGCATAATATAACAATAGCAAGACACCGTCCTGATATGAAATATGTGTCTGATATGAAACTTATGTAAAATAAAACCTTTAAGAGTTATTGTTTAAATTATTGATGCGAGCTTTCGAAAAAGATTCTAATCCATATTTTGTAATAAAAAACCAAACCAGTTTCATAAAGGCTGTTTCAGATAGAAAAGCGCCATAATCTCGCGCTTCATCAAGTGTGAATAGAAAAGTTAATCTAGACTACTCTTTAAAGATAAAAACATCGAAATAACCTTTTAAAGTAAAGATACTAGACGAGGGAAGGGAGGTCGCAACCTCGTTCCCTGTGTATTATCAGCTTTTTTATGCTTACTGATAGCGCTAGATAATTCTCTGACGTCTATCAAGAAACCTAAATAAAGCCTGGAATACACGGGAACGAGGTTGAGGAGGTGGTTCTTAAGTTAAGGAACTACTGAGAGTCGGTTGGTCAGAATTTGCTAGTGAAAAACAACTTTGTACTTTGTACTAAGCTGGGTGGTCAAATTAATTACCTTATCGGGGAAAAAAATGTCGGGGGAAAGTGATGAAAATTTTGAGGGGGTGATAAAATTTTCCCCCGACGAATTTTTTCCCCGATATTTTATCACCCGACCAAAACTTTTTCCCGATTTTTTTATCCCCGACCAAAACTTTTAACCAATTTTTGAAACCCTAACCAAATTTAAAATCAATTTCTTACACCTTTATTAACCGAAATTGCTTTAAACGTCGAATTACAAGATCTTTTTCCGAGCTAGTGAAGGAAACCATTTCATTTGGACAATTTAGTTGAGTGAAAGTGAATAAATTGTAAATTTAGTCGGGGACAAGTGACGAATTTGAAATTTTGGTCGGGGGAAAGTGACGAAAATGCCTCTAGGTGACGAAAAGAAACCCCGACTAAATAAAACTCCGACATTTTTTTCCCCGATCTAATATTTCGATGGCAAGATTAGCGCCCACCCACAAGAGTTCTAAAGGAGCGGCCCAATTTCATATCGGAAAGGAATTGTAGCCGGTATTTGATGTCCCGCATCCCCAGCCTGGTCCAACTGCACATAAGCGTAAGCCTGAAAATATTTCAGCTGGGTCCGCTAATCCCCAAAAACGAGGACCGGGGCTCAGGCCTTCCACTGAAAAATTCGTGACGTGGTTTGGTGAAATCCCGTAATCCAAACCTTCCAGATATTAAAAAATTTTCTCTTAAATTAAGACCTTTACTCTTGGGTTCCAAATGAACGCCCCCCCCCCCCCGATTGTTAATTTTTCGAAACTTTTCCAACCCCCGGACCTTAATAGGACTCCCCCGTTTATTTATTTTAAAGAATATTTTCAGCTGTCAAAGAGAAGGCCCCTAATATTGCTCTAAATAGCCTGATTTTATCCTATATTTACCTTAATTTTGGGTTTTCAGAAGTACAATTTCCAACTTCCCCCGGCAATTAGGTCCCCCCTTTTATCAAAATCTCGAAAATTTTCCAACCCCCCCCCCACGTTTGTTTGGAACCTGAAAGTAGCGTGTTGGAAGAGTACATATCAAAGGCATTTGGTCCGAAGTTCATCTCCAAAAACAAGAAAGTACACATTTTTAACAAGTTAAGAAACCGGCTTCAGTTCTCTCAACACTTTCTCCGTCGAACGTCTGGGAAGAACGTTCCATAAGACGTTACTGCACAAGAAAAAGCGCTAACGTTTAGTATGAATTGTAAAAAGTACAAAAAGTTACATCGACATAATATCATAAATTTTTAGTTTAAACAATATTTCGATCTCCCTATCTGAGGTCTCCGTCACGTTTCAGCGTTCAGTTGAAATTGTTGCCTTGACGTCTGATAAAATCGATGCAAGGAGTTCAACCTGACATGCGAGAACATTGCTTTCTAGGCCATACCATCGTCTATATGTAAACATGTTCACTTTGTGGCGCTATTTATCCAAAAATGCTTTTAAAAAGCTTTTTCGAGCGTCTTACATTTCAAAAGATTTTGAGGGGAACCAGCTTAATAACACTGACAATACTTTCTACATAATATGAACAATTTTCATAAGAACACAACAAAGTTTAGTCCAAAAAAATCTCAGCTTGAGATTTCAGATATTATTAGAGAAACACCGATTACAAATTTTATAAAAACACTTGGTTGTATTTTTAATAAGATCATCTTAAAAACATTTAAGCATAAATAGATATATGAGTAAAAGAAGTGAAAAAGAGCAGCTAAGACTTATATTAAATGTACTGGTTCTTTAAGAAAGTGTATAATGACACTGCAGAATGTTTTGAGATTGATTTTCTAAATTAAAATTCCTATTTTAAGACTTTCTGAATTGAAAATTCAATTTAAAAGTATAAGATCCTTGGTAATACACGTATTTTTTAAACTATATATATGAGAACATAATAACCAAAATGTTACTCAAAAACACCATCATATTTCTTAGGAAAAACGTTAAAATACCCACAAAATGGTCAAAATAAGAACAAGTTAAGAACATTTTTAGGCTTGAAACTGAAAAAGTTAAGAACATCCGAAGGCTTCAAAAATTTTGGATGTTCTTATAAAAAACCGTGTACTAGTGGATTTTTTTTACAAAGAAATTGTAATAAGGCTTACACGTTTTTTTCTTTTTATAAGAAGAATGGTGTAAATCCATTTCATCATAGACATCCTTAACTTTTTTGGGAAAACCATCCTAAAATATTCTTACAGCATTCTTAGGTTAGAATCCTAATTCAGACTAGATTTAACATTTAGTACATACGTCTCAAGCACAAAATGGCATTTTTGTGAAAGGGGTGAGCCTTATACTTAGGAGTAATTGACAATTTATAGTGGAAAATACTCTAAAAATGGCATTCTTAGCTTGAGTAGCAAAATTCTATCATGATGGTGATATTCTTAGCACTATTCTTAATTTTTTTGGCCATTTTCATCATGGACATTTTTATAAAGTGTATTCTTATAAAAAAGGCGTGTATGACAGTGTAAGATTAGTCTAGCAAGCTAGACGACTAATTCAGAAATAGTAGAAATAAAGCAAAAAGGTAATGGCCGTAATGGAGGTAACAATCTTATACAAACTAAACCCCGTAACAATAATCGTAATATCATATAACGCCTATACTACTGTATTACATGAAGAAAGCAATACAGAATTGTTGACGAAGGCCCCACAGCAAAACTAGCGAAATCAATCCAAAGAAAAAATATACGACAAAATCAATGGTAAAGATCACTGATGGAAATAGTTCAAAACAAATGCTCGAATATTACCACTATCCAAGCCTATTGTAAAAACTGCCACTTAGTACACATCCATCAACCCAATGCCACACACCTAAATAACCATTTCCATACACATTATAAAAGACAAATCCAATTAAACGAAAAATCCGATGACAATATTGCAAGGGTACATAATAAGTAGCTCAGTTTCAACCCTTGTTGCTGGACTGACTTAATATGTACCAAGAAACACAGGTCCACCGAAGTGGTCATCAGCAGCAATGTTCTTCCCTTGCATACAATACCAATAAGGTAAATCATAATCAAAATCGACAAGTCCAAAGTAAAAAAAAGAAAAAAATATACATATCATGAAAAATTCAGTAGGCTATCACAAAATAATTTTGAGTCGCATTATAAACGACTCCAGTCTAGTATAAGATCCAAACGAATCAGGATTTTCTGAGAAAGCTTCTCATCACCACTAATAGCGTGGGGAACGGGGTACTTAGGCGAGATAGATACCAAGTACACACAAACGTAAAATCTCTGTAAAGTTCACAAAAATCAAGTCTCATCAAGAAAGGGTTCCAAAAAAGATATTGGGTAAGAATTTAACAAAATATAGGAAAAAAATCTCAAAGGGACTCAAAAGGGTCTTTTCTTCTATAAAGATCGATTTTCGATTTTTTTGGTTTAGAAAAACACTCATTCGCCGACTTATTACCCCCGGAAAGTTTTTTGTTGTAGCCAGTTCTACTAAATGAATGTACCACGATATTTATAAATTGGTATCGACTCTTATAAAAGATTACACCAATAAAGTAAAAACAATTCTCTTACCTGGAATTTGACGACAGCATTGACTCTCCTTTGTTCTTCTCTTGCCCTCATTTCAGTGACCAAACATCTATACCAACGTTGGATCCTTAAAACACCCAAGCAGGAGCGTGCAGCTTGAACAAAACCTTTGATAATAACTTTTCTCGCCTCCAACAAAACCTACAAATAGAATTTAAGAATATTACAGTGCTAATAATTGGCTCACTTAAACTCTTTGTTCTTAGATTTTCCAAAATTACAGATAAAAAAAAACAAAATAGTCTATTTCGAAAAAATAAAATTTGAAGTAAAGAAGACTTAAATTTTAAACATTTGGCGAAGGCAAAAGTTTTCCCATGGATGGCTACAAAAAATTGACTAAACCTTTCAATCAAAAAAGTGAACCGGATTATCCGGTAATCCAGTTCACGTGATCAAGGACCGACATTTCCACGTGAGCCAGGGTTACAAAGACAAGTATAGCACAGTAGACAAATGACAAAATAAAATTCGTAGTTTACAACCATTCGGTTGCAAAAAGATTTGTCTGCTTTAACCCTTCGAGCATCTTCCTATTTTTTTGATAGGGGAAGCACCAAATTTTTACCAGTAGTAGATACGGACCAGAATGTAAAATTAACCAAAATCTACCTGCGGTCTTGTAGAGGTCTGCGATTCAGACTAAAAGAACCCTGTAAGTTACTAATTATTCAAATGGCTTTTAATTTCCCTTACAGTGTTGGATATACAGTAGGAAGAAAAAACATTTACCTTTTCATGTTTTTGTTGCAAGTAAGATCTGAATGCTGATTGAATGACCAATGCTGCGTTATATTGGATACGGTCTTCCTTGGTTTTCCAATACAATCTAAAGGCCCGTTGTATGGTGATGGAAGACGCTCTTAAAGCTAAGAACCAGTCACGGGATGTCTTCATTGAAATGTAAGAAATGTAGACATTCTCAATAGTGCGAACAGCTTTGGTTTGTTTGACTAGCATTTGGATTCGTTCTGACGTTTCACGGCGATTCTTCCAGGTCCGGTAATTCCTTTGGATGTGTAGAACTGATTGTCTCATTTTTAGAAAGTGTAGACGAGTCTGTGTTCCTTGGATTTGTGACAAATACCAACCTTCCAGTATGGTGACGGCCCTTTTTTGTTGTTGGTATTTTGAACGTTGACTGGCCATCCTCCAATAAGTTTGAATGGTGAGAACAGCCTCTTGTTTTGCCAAAAATGATTTGCGAGCAAGTGACATTCTGAAGGCGAACTGGATTTTCCGTACAGCTTTCTGTATCTCAAGATATTGCTGGCGAGTATGATTCGACTTCTTTTGCGATCTGTACCACCTTTGTATGGTTAAGGAAGCACTCTTTTGTTTCTGGTAGCTGGAAGATTCGCTCCACATTCTCCAATAGCTTTGAATAGAAATCACTGAATCTCGTTTCACTGCAAACGACTTTCGAGCTATCCACATCTTGAAAAAGGATTGGATTTTCAAAGCAGCTTTTCTGTTGAGGACAAACTCGTTACGAAGGGCTCTGGTTTGGGATTGCGACGTATACCATTGTTCTATGGTCAAAACAGCAGTTTTTTGTTGAAAATAAGATTGTATCGTAATTGTTGCTCGTAACAAAATCAAATAATGTCTTCTTTGAACAAACATTTTGAATACAGATTGAATCTTTAATGCTGCTTCTCTTTGACGGTATCGCCGGAAAGCTCTCTGGATGACGCAACAAGCTTTACAATATGTTAGATGTTCGATTCTTAGTTGCTTAGCAACCAAAGCTTCTTTCCACCATCTTTGAATTGTCATGGCTGCAGATCTCTTCTCGATGTACGAATTTCGCGCTAGATGAGAACGGACGCACGCTTGAACTGTGATGACTTTACCACGGGTGATATGGTACTGTCTCCATTGCTGTCGAGCATCTTTCACTCCACGATACCATCCCTGAATTAATGTGGCAGCTGTCCTCTGTCGTTTGACCATCTTGTATTTTGACCAACATTGCTGGATAACAATTGCCGATTCCCTTTTGATACTCTCTTGCTGTAGGCGTTGTCTAATCTTTCTAGCTTTGACGAATTTAAAGAAATGTTGGATGGTTTGTGATGCAGAATCTTGTTTCTTCAAAACGTTGTATCGTCTCATACACAGCGCACGACGAACATAGCTCTGCAACACAACCACACTTATCTTCAAGTCAGAATACCTGCGTAGAGCTATCATTTTACGAGCATTCTTTTGTGCAACCAGAACGGCAGCCCGAAGTTCGAGATACCTTTTACGAGCAACATATCGTTTGACTTCAGATTGTAAGCGAATGATAGCAAGACTCTTTGTTTTGATATCTCTCCGTACCAAAGAACCACGTATCATAGCTTGAATGGTAATAACGGCACCGCGGGTTACGTGGTAACGCAGGTAGCAAGGATATCCGACGGCGTACGCACGATAGCGACGTTGAATGATAAGACAAGCTTTCCGTTGGCGTAAAAATCTTTGGCGTGCGATGAACATACGAACGGTGGATTGGATTGTGACAGCTGCTCGTGTTTGGCATTGCTGAAACGCAGATTCTTGGATCCTGGCAAATTCCTTCCTAGCTAAGAAGCCTCTCAAAACACTTTGTAGACGGATAGCCGACCTCTTTTTTACGATAAATGCTCTTTGGCAAGAAACTCGTCTCCAGCAAGATTGAATTTGAACACAAGCCTGCTTCTTCTGCGAATATACTCGTCGTGAAGCCAACATTCTGAAGTAGCCTTGTAGTATGATAACTGCATTACGTTGTTGTTCAAATCTCGATCGTGCACGTGACATCCGATAGAAAGATTGAATTTTGACAATACCTTCCAAATGCTTTCTGTAGCTTCTTTGCTGTTGATATCTCCTCCAGACTGATTGAATGGTAATTGAACTCTTCTTGTAAAGCTGGAATCGAGAAAAATCTTTATGCATTCTCCAGACGGATTGGATCTTCAGCGCTGCAGATTTTTGCTGATTCAGCAAACGTCTTACTTGAACCATTCTCCAGACAGATTGGATCTTCAGCGCTGCCGATTTTTGCTGATTCAGCAAACGTCTTGCTTGAAACATTCTCCAGACAGATTGGATCTTCAGTACTGCTGATTTTTGCTGACTCAGCAAACGTCTTACTTGAACCATCCTCCAGACGGATTGGATCTTCAGTACTGCAGATTTTTGCTGATTCAGCAAACGTATTTCTTGAAACATTATCCAGACAGATTGGATCTTCAGTACTGCTGATTTTTGCTGACTCAGGATATGTCTAGCTTGAACCATTCTATAGATAGATTGTATCTTTAAAACTGCGTTTTTTTGGATTTGGAACTGTCTTCTTTGATTGTAGCACCTCACAAAAGATTGGATTTTCACGATGGCACTTCTTTTCTCTATATACTGGCGTTTTTCTTTTGACATTCTAATGATGGACTGAATCAGA
This sequence comes from Clytia hemisphaerica, assembly GCF_902728285.1. Lineage (NCBI taxonomy): Eukaryota > Metazoa > Cnidaria > Hydrozoa > Leptothecata > Clytiidae > Clytia > Clytia hemisphaerica. Next base: position 646,639 of record NW_027103319.1, read on the forward strand.
ATCGCTGACTTTAAAATTCGTTTAAAGGTCTGTTGACATTGATGAGCTCGGTACGTTTTTTGGATATTCACAGCTGCAGATTTGAGCTTCAGGTATTGGCAACGTTGCAAATACATACGAATAACTGATTGAATATGAACAGCAGACCTGACTTGTTGTGAGTATATCTTGTTTTGTTGATATGAACGCCAAACGGTTTGGATCTTAAGTGCACTTTGTTTCTGAGCTTGATACAAATCACGTGATGTGTGCATGCGCCAATAGGATTGGATCTTGATGGCGCTATTTCTTGAGCAGAGATATTGATTTCGTGTTATATACATTCTAAATACTGATTGAATTCGAGTGGCAGCAATTACTTGTTCTCTCTCCATCTTCTGGGTCAGATATGTCCTCCAAACAGATTGGATCTTGAGAGCAGCATTTCTGGATCGAGTATAACGATTTTGTGTTGCATGTGTACGCCAAGCAGATTGGATCAAAGTTATAGCGTATTTCTTTGACAGATACTTTGATCTGGCTTGAAACATGCGAGCAAAAGCCTGTATTTTAATGACAAAATTTCTTTGTCGTTTATACTCCATTTTACAGCTGAAGACACGGTATGATGTCTGTATAGTAGTTGCAGCTTTCTTCTGTGATGTGAATCGTTGACGAGCTTGGTAGCATTTGACAGTCTTCTGTATGACGATAACAGAGTCTAGTGTCTTCTTATAGTTCTTTTTAGCTAGGGACATACGAACGATAGATTGGATTTGTACACACGATTTCTTCATGTTGAGATATTTCCGACGCTGAACAAAACATCTGAAGTAAGATTGAACTAGTATAGCAGCTTGTTTTTTCTCTACAAAAGACTGTTGTTGTTCATGCATTCGATAAGTAGCTTGGATTTTGATCACTGAATTGAGAGTTTGGCGATATTTTTTCTGACACATCCAACATCGCACTTGACTTTGCATCTTGATAATTTGGTCACGGTTTTGATGGTACGTTCTCTTGGCGCAAACCATTTTCCACCGCGACGATAGCATAGTGACTGCGCATTTTTTCCTTTCAAACTCTTTCCGACTCTTGAAAGCACGGAATGTAGCCTGGATCTTAATGGCCGATTTCTTGATGAGTTGATAGTGTTTTGATGCTAAATAGGAACGTACAGTTGATTGAAGTGTGATTGCAGATTTCTTCTGGTGGAGATACAAAGACCGAGCAGCAACCATACGTGTGAAAGCTTGAAGTACAACAACAGCATTCCTCTCTTGGTGATATTTTCTTTGTTGAGTAGCACAACGCCACCAAGTTTGAATGCGTAAACAAGATCGACGTTTCTGCTCATAATTACGCTTAATAAGAACCATTCGATAAATCGACTGTATTTGTATCGCCTTTTCTTTCATCTCTTCATACTTCGACATCGTAGCTCGCATTCTAACAAACGACTGAATGTGAACAGCGGCTCGCTTCTGAGCGAGATACCTCTGCCGACAGACCTTCATTCTATGCATGCTTTGTAAAGTGATAACAGCACCTCGCAGACTATTGAATCGTTGACGCTCATCCAACATAGCACGGCGAGCTCTCCATTGTTGCTGAATACGAATGGTAGCTTTTCGTTTTTGTAGGTAACGTGAGCGGTGAATGAAACAACGAACCAGTGATTGTACAATAACGATTGAGCGGTGCATTTTATAAACCAATCTTTCTTGGCGTAGCGTCACGTGCCTTCTATAAGCGCGTTGAATGAGAACAGCGCTATGCTTTGCGATCAAGTAATCTCTTCTTGCTTTCAACATACGTGCGAAGGCTTGAAGTCGAATGACGGCAGATTTGGTATTAAAGTAGTCCTTTCGAGCTGTATCGCCATTTTTTGTTGCACGCCAACATTCTTGGATCAAAGAAGCAGCTCTAATTCTTGTTTCCCTTTCTCTACGAACAACATAACCTCTGTAGGCAGACTGAATGAGTATAGACGAGGTACGTTTCTTTTGGTAAAGAGATGACAGGTTTTTAGTCTGGAGATGACCTTTCCAGGCGTGTTGGATCGTCTTGGCGCAGAACTGTTGGCGCTGGATTTCCCGTTGTACTAAGTAGCGTCTGAAGTATGCTTGTAATAAAATACAAGCGTCTCTTGTACGTTCAAATTCCTGACGAACTATCTTCCCTTCTTTGCGGCTTCTCCACCATTTCTGGATAGCGGTACACGATTGTTGTTGTTTTTCATACAAACGCTTTTGTTGGGTCATCTTGTACCAGGATTGAATCTTTATTGAGGCATCACGGATTTCTAAAAAGCTTTCCCGATGTGAACGTGTTTCTATACAGCCTCTCCACCAAGTCTGAAGACGTTTAGTCGATTCCACAATCTGCATAAATTCGTCTCGTTGTAAATGCATCGATCTGAAGGCACGATACCATTCCTGAATTACAATAGCAGCTTTTCGAAACTCCACGAAATGGCTTCTTGAACAGTATCTTCTCCAACTACTTTGTATAATGGTAGCACACTGATGATAGTAGGTAGTATCTTGCTGTTGGCGGTACTGTTTCCATGCTTGTTGAATGACGTAGGCAGCATTATGGTATATCACCAGACGGTTGTGAAGGTGTTGGCGATAAGCTCTCTGGATAATGATCGCTGACGATCTTTGTTGCAAGAACTTGTACCTGAAATAAAGCAAAATAAATAATATTGAGTTTGATTTGTTACGCGTTATATAATAAGAGCAAAACTCATGTTAAAACTGTTCGTTATTATGTTCCTAAAATTTATGTGTTTTGAAAGATTTTACGTAGAAAATGGACTTTGGGTGACTCTTCAGACTCCACCTAGAACTGGAAAAGTCGAACTTTCGCAAGTGCTTTCGATCGTCAGGTCAGTCAACTGGTGTTACATTCGACATTCGCTTATTCGAGCCTCTATTATTCGAATATTTCTATAATTCGAACTAATCCTCAGTACTCTTCAGGGAGAAATCCTCTCCAAATACTCTCTTTAATTCGAATCTCTCTGTTATTCACACAAATAAGATTCCCCGCTCGAGTTCGAATTAGCGAGAGTCAACTGTAATATATCCAACCTAAAGTCACTCGTATTTTATATGTAGGCTTTCTTGAAAATCCCCTTACTGATTTTAAGAACAAATCAAAGGCATTACCTGAGTCTCGATGTTTCCAAATGGTCACGGTATACGCATTGGATGACGTAAGCAGCAGCGTCCATAACGTCAAGGTGACGTAATGTTAGCCATCTCCTAGCAACGGATTGACAAATGATGACGCATTCACGATCAAAGAGATAATTCATTCGGGTAATGTAACCACGGAAACAAGCCTGAATCTTGGTCGCCGCACGATGTTTAATCTAGAAAGGTATAGGGACGAGTTTAAAAAAGATATAGAGGAAATCAAGTTTCATGTGTCTAAATCACTGACCTGTATATAGACCCCGGAGATAGTTTCTCAATCCCGGCAAAGCAAAATATTTCGATCGGAGGTGTTTTTGAAAGTGGTACCCGCATCGAGAGCGCTATAGGTCTACTTCACTTGCACGGTATTGATGTAGCGCTGTTTGTTATGAGGCAAAATTTCAACACTAAAATTCTTTGCGGGTACCCCTTTCAAAAAACTCCGATCAAAGACGGCTGATATAGCTTGGGCCAGAGTTTTTAAAGGTCAGTGGTCTAAATGTTGATTTTGGAACTAGATAAAGCTGAACATGTTATTTCAAAGTTGTAAAGAAAATCTCTGTAATGGTCCCAAAGATTAGCGGAAGCAAAGGGCAAACCCCATCGGTAAAAGCTGCAGTAAAATTGATTGCTGCGTGACATTCTGTGCTGACAAAAAAAACGAAAAAACTGATAAGAAATACCTCTGCAGAAAATTGCCTTGACCTTTCCATAAATTACGTCACGAACATTACTTGCCTCGTATTCAAACAATTGCTATTATGATTATGTCTTGAGACATTAAATATAGAAAGAAGTAAAAAAATCCGCTGAGAGTTAAACACCTTGGCAATAATTTCAAAACGAGGCAAGTGATGTTCGTAACGTAATTTATGAAAAGGTATATTACTACGACTTATAAAAGCTATACTCTTGTCCGTATGAAAGACGTTTTGCCGTACGATGGGATCATGTGAAAAGTTTTATGTTACCTGATAAGCAGTCTGCTTCTTGGATAAACTATACTTCTTCCACGCAAGCTGAATAGTGCGAGCGGCGCGTGTTTCTTTTTGGATACTCAAGAGCCTTGAACACAGGTAAGAGACGTACGTGATCACGACCTAGAGATTAGAAAAACGACATAGAAGATCATTTTTAATCGTCTAAGTAGCGACATATAAACATGTCATAGTACTAATAGAAGGTCGACATGTACAAATAAAAGTTAATGATTAAAATCAGAATCCGAGATTGCAATATTTTACGAATGAGTTCTACTCAACTTTTAGATCAGCTTAATTTCTGTTTTATTATGTTTTCATAACGGAATTGACTGTTGATTTAAAGAATATTTGTTGAAAGAAGGGGAAATTACCTTTTCATCAGGAATGGTATTACTCATATCACTTGCACGTAACATGGTCGGTATACCACCTAATTCATGAATCTGAATTAAAAAAAGAAAGTATGAAACAGAATCTGAAACCTGGCAGTTGGCGAGAAATGAAATTCTCGTTTTTTTGGCGATCTCAAAAGTTTTTTTTCAAACTGAAATAAAAAATGCATTTTGTGATTATCGTTTGTAAAGAGGAATATAACTACAGTGGAGTCTCCCTAACTCGAACCTCTATAACTTGAATATCTACTTATCTCGTCCCTTCATTTAACAATGCCTTATAAACCTTACTCCACAAATCGAAATCGAACAAATTTGTATTCAACGTGCGTGTTCGAGTTATAGAGACTGTATATATTTGCTGTATTTTGATCTCCTCTCGGTCAATGATACTGAGTTTGATACCGAGGTCCGATAACACCATCATGTACTAAAGTTGAAATTTCTCAATACTAGAGGTTGTAAATACAGGTTGTCCTATTATCAGAAATGAACGTGATTATACAGCAGCTTACCGATTCGTTCAAGACACGGTAGTTTTCTTTCTCGTTGCTTAGCAACGTCTCAAGGCGACGATTGACACCGGTGCCTACAAAATTAATAGAGATAAAGTAAGTTTTGTTACAATAGTCGATGGCGGTCCGAAGGCTCCCGAGGCTCCCTTTTCGATAAGGTAAGGCAGGGCGCTACTCCCTTTTCTGGAATTCTAAACCTATATTCAACATCACCTTATTCGACAATACTTATAGTCTTGTAAAAGGTCCATGAAATACGTTTTATGTCAAGAACAACTTAGTTTGTTTTTTTTCATTAACTTTTATTACTAGGAGAGCTGGTCGTATAAGCAAACAAGCAAAATTACTATAACAAAACATACTTGGGCTGAAACATTTGGTCCAATTATCGTAGAAGAAATCATCCTCGATGTCCCCATCTTCTTGTTGTGCCACACTGCATGTTTGGGTAGTCTCATGGTTGATTAATGATCGAGGCAAAATGTCAGGATGGTAGAAATTGACCAAACAACAGAATGCGATACCGTCGGAGAAAGATACAGTGAAATTCTCAATCTAAAGAGAGGCGATAACAATAACATAGCGTCAGCCTGGGTTTTTCGACCCTCGACACTTTTAAAAGTTTGTTCCACAAAAAAGGGTTATTTCAATGTAATTTGTGTTGCAGTTCGAAGGTTAAGATAAGATATTTTGCTCATTTTATATAAAATATTGCACCGCAGGCAAATATTTTTCAGCTTCATGAGCTTTAATTTGAGTAATTGAAGCCAACCATTAAGATGAAGTATTCAGCCCCCACGTTCAATGATGAGATTTCAGCTCCCCCAAGTACATTAGGTCCCTTCGAATATTTGAAACATCTTTAGCCCCCACCTTTTTTGGGCTTTTTGGTGGGTGTACCCCCAACTAGCAGGGTGGGCTGACGCTTTGAATAAAGTTTTCATATTCGGGGAAACGTTTACGAACAATCATTATGTAACTAACAAATGAAAAGTGTCCTAGATTTAAAATTAGATATTACTAGACCTATCAAAATTTTGAGTGAGGGAATCGAAGAAAGCCTGTGCTCCAAATTTATATTTTCCTTGTCGGTAGCAAAGTGAATTTTTTTTAAATACGACTTACCTTAACGTCATAATGGGCACACACAGTTTTACACCATTTCAAGAGAAGTCCCAATTTGTCAGATTTGAAATACAATGAATCTTCATTATCCAATGAATCTCTTCGATCCAATCCCAAGAAATTGGCGCCCGATAGGGATTCCAAGAGTGCAAGTGATTGCTTGTGAAGCTTCAAACTTTTGGTAAGGTAATCTACTTCTTCTTTTAGTTTGTCCACTTCTAACAACACACCGACCTGTTATAAATAGATTGATTGAGGTAACCACTTAACCTTATTTTCACCGTTTTTTTGATATTATCCTGAAACAAATTTGCTTAACTTTCTCTGAAAATTATTTTAGAACAAACGAAAAAAAAAGTCTACCAAATTTTTAAGTCGTAAAAGGTCGGTTTCAAAATAATCTGTTAAACCTCCCCCCGGTAATAAACCAAAGTTTGGTGTGCATTGGGGTAGTAAGGTGTTTAAATAAAACGTTAAAAATATTATATGATTTTTTTTCCTAGGCTACCAGCACCATTAATGGGATTTGTATTGTGAATGAAATTCCTGTCCCAAAAACCTCGTTTATCAAGGGATAAAAGTGAGATGACCCGAAGGCTTTTCTTTGTTTACCATAAGGGATATGTATGAAGCCTAACTTTTCACGAGCACTTGGTATCATTATGGTTAAATATTCAAAAAATATACAAAGGAAAATGTCCCAAAAAAGTTGAGATGTTGATAGAATTTTACTTGGAAAGAGAAGATAATTTGCCATAACAAAAGAAGTGTCTTCTCTCTGTGTCCATCAACAACACGTTTCGCATCTAAGAAATAACGACAAGAAAAAAACGTTTTTCTAGATTGATAGTTTATGTCTGGCTACACCAAATATTATTCCCATGCATTCCCACGAGATATCAAAAGCCTCTTTCGACAAACTGTTTCTTGTATAAACGCACAAGAAGTTTTTAGTATCCTAATTAGATTTTTATATGAAAGAATTTTTGATTGATAAGCCAAAAAATAAATATTGTAAATAAAATTGTACGAGTAATTTACCTTGAACAAATTTCAAGCCACACGTTTTCAAACATTCCAAAGCCACATTTACGTTATGTACTTTCTAAAATAACAAGAAAAAAGATAGTTCGTTAGACATCATGCCACAAGCTTTGTGTAAAGAATCAAGTTCTTATTAAAGTCTTATAAAATCGTATATTTTGAGCTGTCGTTGTTTGTTAGACACTGCTTGAACCAATTTGAACGAATTTAGCTCTAAAAGTGATAATCGAGTAGTATCAACTCGTATAAAAGTACGAAAATAAATGGGAAATGATCCGACGGACTTAAAATTAAAAGACTGGTACGAGTCAAGAAGTATATCTTATCAAAAATGTGGACTAACTTTCTTATAGTTTTTTTCTCCGCTTCTAGTTTCCAACTTCTTATTCAATTATCCATAATGGTAGATTTCTCACTTTTGAGCTTCAGAGATAAAACTCAAAGATAAAATCAAGATGACGAATACACGACAAACCTGTAGTCGACTGACAGCCGGCAAACGTAATTTGGACGACAACACCCATCGTTTTGTTAACAACTCAACAACTCGCCTTGAAATAAATGAAAATCATCATCAGAAAATAAAATAAAATCTATATATAGATCTTGTTGTCATATACACTGAAGCACCCATACCCAAGAAAGCAAAGCAGAGAGACTATGGTCCACGCGAAAGAAATGCAGCAACCTGGTTGGTAAAACGAATTTCTGATGTATCAGCCATACTAATTTCACTGCCGTGGTTACCAGTAACCTCCTAGCAAACTTTCATTTTGAGTGCATCATCTTGAACCTAAAACTTTAAGCCCCTCACGGTGGTGTGACTAAACATCAGGCCCTTTCACAATATCAAATGCTTCCTACAACCCTCATTGTTCTTGATTTTCAGGCTTACATCATCTTAAGTCGTTTTCATAGTTTGTCATTCATGGTGGCCACCTTTATTTTTAGGAGCCATTTCAAGGGTTTCAAGTGTCATTTTGCATCAATTTTCAGGGTTTCAAGTGTGTCATTTTGCATCAATTTTCAGGGTTTCAAGTGTCATTTTGCATCAATTTTCAGGGTTTCAAGTGTCATTTTGCATCAATTTTCAGGGTTTCAAGGGTCATTTTGCATCAATTTTCAGGGTTTCAAGTGTCATTTTGCATCAATTTTCAGGGTTTCAAGGGTCATTTTGCATCAATAGACGATATCAGATTTAGATATATGCAATGCATTCTGGTTTCTAGGGACTCTCAAAGGAATTATAATCTATCATAATTGATCTATTATCATCATTTATCTAAATCCGATATCGTCTATTTTCAGGGTTTTAAGGGTCATTTTGCATCAATTTTCAGGGTTTCAAGTGTCATTTTGCATCAATTTTCAAGGGTTTCAAGAGTCATTTTGCATCAATTTTCAGGGTTTCAAGGGTCATTTTGGCAAAAATTTCAAGGGTTTCAATGGTGTAAATTTCATAGCTCAAGGGTCTTCAGAAAATCATCATATTTTCTTCAAGGGTTTCAAGGAAATCTTTCAAGGGCAGGAAAAATTCAAAGGCGTTTCAAGAATTTTAAGGATTTAAAGGGTCACCATGTTTGTGCTTAGCTTTTGGTTAAAATTGAGCCTCAATTTCATGAAAAAAGCGTGTGAACAAATCGTCAAAATACAATACTTACACAAGCCTTACACCATCTCTTAGATCGACCGAAATATTCTTGATACCAAAATCATACTCATCAAGAACAGTCTAGAATATATGAAAAACAAGCGATACTTTTATGAACCTACCTGGTAATACATCTAAGTATGAACATCATAATGAAAGAATGAAAATTTAAGGCGGCAATAAATTCTTTAAAACATGAAAAGTATAAATCCACAGAGCATAAAGTGATTAAATCTTGAAAGAGACAAACAGTGTTTAAATTAAAAGCAAAAAAATACTGACACTGTAAACAATCCTTCAGAAATAAATTAAAACTGAAGTAAGAACAAAATTGATTTCATTTTTATGTTAATTAGGGTTATAATTCATAAATAAACTACATGCTTAAATCTTTAGCAAAATCCCGAAATCCTGTTAAAAATTAAGTTGAAAAACGACGATTTCCGGTTCTATAGACCGAAAAAAAAATTATTTTCGGTAAACGGTTTTCGGCACCTTTTTGGCAGTACTAATGTGCATCTATGAACAAAAAATCACAAAAATTAATGATAAAATCTCGAGAAAATCTCAAAAAACCGCTTTTTTGGGACATTTTCGGTTCTACCGGCCAGAAAAATTTCTTTTTCGAAAAAGTCACATCCCCGTCACATTTTGAGCATTGCTATTTTACATCATTGTGCAAAAAAACATGAAAATCTGTCGAGTATAACTTAAAAAACGAGGGAAACCTGTTTTAGGCCGGTTTTCAGCTGTTCAGGCGATTTTCAAGCTGTTCACGCCGGTTTTCGGCGTGTTCAGTTCCGGATTCAAAGGATGATTCTTTTTGGATATCAAACAATGCTAAGTTTTGGGCATCATCATAACGAACCTTTTTCTGTAAAGAACGATTAAATAAGTTCAAAAAATGAGATGGAAATATGAAAAAACGACGATTGCCGACGATTTCCGGCACATTTCTGGTTCTATAGACCGGTAAAAATTTTTTTTCGGTAAACGGTTTTCGACTGCTTTTCGGCAGTACTAATGTGTATCCATGTGCAAAATATCGCAAAAAACTAATGTAGGCAGAATAAATGTGCTTATGGAGATCTTAGTTAGGAAAAGATATTCTTAGTCTAGGACGGAAACCTCTATCTAAACTGAAAAAGCAATTCTCGCCCGAACTTTAAATTTGAAAAAACGTTAAAATACACTAAAATGTCAATATATTTCGACCTTAATTGCAGTTCCTGAACTATTTTCTTTAGTTTCAAAAGTGTGGAAATAGTACGCTTTGAATTACAATGTTTACACTGTTTACAGTTTACAGCCACTAGCCATATGATTTTATATACATACCGAGTTTTAGTGTAAATTCCTTTAAAGGTTAGCTCAGTAAGAATCGTTATTACAAGAGTTTCCATCGTCTACTGAGCAATAGGCGGTGGATGATCTAACAAGAATTCCCAAAAATGGGAGAAACTTGCTTTTTTCCTCGAATTAAATAAATAATGTGAATACTGTAGGGAAGAATGCAGTTTGAACCATGTAAAATCATTTGAGTAAAGTTGATTTATCAAGAAATTACTGCTATTGGATTGACCGTATCACCGTTGAAAAGCCAAGCAAAGATTGTGTTCCTACGAAGAAATCTTTTATACGCTCGTTTGAATTCAAGATCTTTCCAAATGTAAATGCAAGGGTCAACACAAGAGTTAAAAAGAAAAAAGGAAATCCCAACGACGTACAAGTACGGTTGATAAGGGCGTGTAAGATAATCAAAAAACAACACAACAATTGTATAAACAACTACTGGGAGGGCAGCACCAAAATACGCGATCATAAGTAATAAGATTTTCTTAGAGAGTCGGATATGGGTCCGTAGATGTTCTTGGTCGTTCCTACTACGCGATAAGATGTTTGTTTGTCGTTGCTTGACGGCTTTCCAGATCTGATAATATCCCACAATTAAGATAGCAGATGCGATGACAAAACCAATGTTAAGAAAATACAGGGAAAATCTTTTGTTGAATGCAATTAAAAGTGCCGTTACTGAGTTACCAATCCAAATCGTCACAAGAATTAGATTGATTTTAAGATTGGTGATAATGTCATGGTATTTGAACGGTTTTGTAATGTTTGTATAACGATCATAAGTAATAAAAAGTATTGTAAAACCTGATGTAGAACTAAACCAAACAACAAAGAAAAGTGCTATAGTGTTTAATCTACAAATTGAAGGTGTAATTTCCAGACCAGTCCACATCATCACTATGGCCATGGGATTTGATAACAAACCAACCAAACAATCACTAATTACTAACGATGTTAGAATTTTGTTTGATTTTGATCGTTGGGACGGCTGCCAAAGAACCATCAAGGAGAAAGTGTTTCCCAAGGTTGCAATAATTCCTGACAGACCAAGTAGGATGGTAGCTGCCAGATTAAAACCATAGTTGGACGTGGTTAAGATTGCGTCGCATGACATTTTTTTTAGTCTATTAAGAATGATTAAGCTAAGGCTACACTGATAGTTTTTTCAGGCGACTGCAATGCAAGTAGCGTTGCGTTGCAAGCGCGCAAGAAATTGCAAGATGCAGCACGTCAATTTTTTCTGCAATTGCTCTGCAACGCAATAAAAATATTGCAGAACAAATTTCAAGTGTTTGCAACAAAATCAGTTTGAACTGATTTTGCTGCAGAAGAATCTGCAATTTTTTTGACGATGTATCTGACATTCCATCTTATTACGTCATTTGAACGTCGGACCTTCGAAAATCGAATGTTTTTGATAGAATCGAATGTTTTGTAATTCGAATGTTTTGTAATTCGAATGTTTTTTTGACGTTTTTCCTAGTTCCTTTTTTTAGATGGCTAGACAGAAACAATTTTCAGGCGGCTGCAATGCAACAATTGTATTGCAGCCGCCTGAAAAAACTATCAATTCAGTGTAGCCTTAGCTTTAATGACGAGTGATTTGCAAATATCGTTTTAGAACCTGAATCAGCTTTAAACGCCAAAAAGGAATTGGGCCGTGCTTACCAAGGAGGAAAGAAAAGAAAATCCTGTGTATATGAGAAAACAAATGCAAACATTTCACGTCAACTAGTCCTTATCACCCGAGGGGATTGGCACTCGATCTTAAAATGACCGTGCGTGCGAACAAAATGAAAATATTTTTTTAAGGTTTTCGATCTCTTATGAAAATAAAAAAAAATACTAACATGGTGAATATAAGATCCTGTTCAGAACATTTTTAGGCTTAAAACTCAAAAAGTTAAGAACATACAAAAGGTTAAAAGATTCTGGATTTTCTCATAAAGAGGCGTGTATTCTTAGAACGAAAAGAGTACTGATCAATGAGTAAAGTAGCCTTGTTAACTAAGCCCGTATTCGCAAGGCTAATGACAATATAGAGGTTTCGGCGCTTTTAAGATTTTTTTATATTTACGAATTTCAAGTTTGCCTTAGAATACTGTTATTCAGTCACAACTTACCATCAGATTTATCCTAGTGACTGAATTAAACTAGCTTAGATTTCTAGGCTACAAGTAAAGTACGAGAGAGCACCGATTCATTTTTCAACAAATCTAAACTATACACCAACCATAAATCACAGAACTGCCGTTTTTTAGAGAGAAACTCGCGGTAGCAGATGCTAACAGATGAAAAAAATCGTCTATTCCCATCACCTATTCTCTTTGACTTTTTGGCTATTAAATTTTGAATTGGAAAAGAAAAAATGGTAACATTTCAGATGAGATGGAGTTTTTTTAAGATACTTTGATAATTGGTCAATTGAAGTAATAGAAATGACGCGTTCTTTAGAAAAAGTAACAAAATTGTTTTATTACTGGTTAACGACCAACCAAATCAAATGAGAGCTTGCAAAAAATCCACCTCGTCCCGACAATTTAAGAAGAGGCTATTCTGAAATAAGACTCAATTTTACTTTAATCGTAGAAATTTTAGCGAGATTTTTATTACAAACCTCTCGTCGATTAAATTGACTTCCAATTACGACTTCAATTGAAAAAGAAGATGAAAGAAAAGGGAAATTGCAATAAAGAAGAAGGTACTTCGGTAACAACAAACATGGCGGACGTCAAACCGTCATAAACAATTGATACTTTTATGGACCTACCTGGTTATGCATTTAACACATATAATTGATATCTACGTCAGCATGACTGTAAACAATCATTCAGAACACAAATATTGACGATCTATTAAAATTAAGTCGTTTGTTTCTTATAAAAAAACGTTTAGAAACCAAAATTCCATGCTCCTTTCATATTCAAGACTTCGTGAGCAAAAAAAAACATCTATCTCATCAAAGAATTGAGTAATTTGGCTAAGATCATTGATGTATGCTTTTTAATAGTGATTCTTATAGATAAAGATGCGTTTTTTTAGTTGAAAAATTCTTTTTTTTACAAAAATCTGCCTGAGCCATATTTTACCAATGATGTTAGCCTACTTTCATGCAAAAAATCAGAAAAAATTAATGATCCAATTTTTCACAAAGTCCAAAAAACCCGTTTTTTAGCCCAAATTGGGCTCCGTCACATTTTGGCCACTACCGTTTTGCACCTTTGTACCAAAAATCAAAAGATTCCTATGATTCAATCCTGAGTAAAGTTGGTAACAGACGGACGGATGAACACAGGTTAAACAATTTATTAAACACATTTATAGGACCTCCAGGTAGGTCCAAAAATGCAATCAAGCTAAGCTGGAACCTTGGAAGAAACTACCAAGTATGTCAAAAATATAACTGAGTGGCCAATGTTTAAGTTCCAACTCTGATTATCACACTTTATAACTTTCAGGAGGTCTTGTATTGTAATTCGTAATAAGTTACTTCTATACTTGGCTTACGATAGATATGATCAGTCAGTACGATTATTCAATAAATATTAAAGAATGCTTACTTGACTATGGCCAATGGTGATTCCCATGTAGGACAAATGTTTGGTGATATCCCCTTCACCTTTCAAAAAATCTTTCGAGAAATTCAAGAGGATGTCTCGAGTTGCCTGAAATGAACATGAAGAAATAAAAAACGAATTCAATTGTCAAGTTAATATTTTTACTAAACATTATCATTGGGCTATTCCGTTTTATATCCATAACAGGGGAAGTTTTTAATTACAGAGCTATCAACACAAAAGCAGCGACTTCAATCTATTGGCCGGGTAGCTCAGTCACTTGGTAATCAAAAGGTTGTGGGTACATCCCCGTCAAATCAGCAAACAAATGATGTAACCAGGAGCTGAGAGAAGGTATGGCACTACATCGAAGCATTCCATCTCCATGTTCCAGTGCGAGTAGAAAAGTGGATACTCCCTTACTCCCGGTTCCATCGACAGTCACCAGATAAATATACAGTCGACGCTCTAATTCGATTTCCAAGGATTTTGGGATTTTCATCGAATACGTATCGAATAGCAGAGCGTCGTTTATTTGGAGAGTTTATTGTTGACGATGACTTTCAATATTATCGAATAAACGAGCGTAACGAATAGCAGAGCGTCGTTTATGAGAGTTTTGACGATGACTTTCAGTATTATCGAATAATTGGCTTATCGAATAGTAAAATGTTTATATAGAGAGCGTCAACAGTTCTTAAGTTTGCAATCTAATCAATCCTGAATAATCTCCCGATTTTTGAAAAAAATTGCGACTTAGTGCGTTTTAAGTGCGTTTATCAGTTAGGCTTAAGTGCGTTTAGCAAATGTACTCACTAGAAAGCAAAAATGTGTTCGACCCACTGTGTGAAATCAAGTGCGTATTACTTATGGGTAATGAATCAACAGATCCTGCACTAATGTACTTCCCAGTTTTCTCAAAGGTAACGAATCGAGTGGGGATTGAACCCACGACCTCTCGCTTGCCGGGCGATTGCTCTCCCAACTGCGACGCACTTAAACGCACTTAAACGCGATTTGTTGCACAAGTGAGTACCAAACTTAACAATAACATACCTTAATTTGAGAGCCTTTATTGAATAAACATGGATCGTGATCAATCAAATGTTTCCTTTTAGCGTGATCCAAAAAGCTAACCAACAATAAGAACTTCTTTAAAGCAAATTTACACAACGCTTCCTCATAGCCTGGTTTGAAATAGTTTGGTACGGTTGGGTGGGCGTATTCCGCTGCAATGTCAGGGTTGGCTAAAAGTCTTGTTGAGATGAATTTGGTCAAGTTGTGAATATCACTGTTGGAATGTAGCAGAATCATTTCTCCGTAAATCACCTGTTGGTTCAGAGAAAAGTACACTTTAATGGCAAAAAAGTTTCACGAGATAAAAAATTGCAAAACTTCGTGCTTTCAAGGTTCCTGAAGGATATACGGAAAGGCCCAATCTTGGGTCAATAAGAAGAAACAGTAACAAGCTTCTAACTTTAAAAGTTCTATCGTTAAAAGGAAATTCTAACAAAAACAAACGAGAAATGAACATACTTCCAGGCCGATTCGTAACCAAAGCGAGTTGAATGAGAGCAATAATTTTGTGATTTGGTTCTTGATACCTTATTAAAAAAAAAGAAAAGAACATTTTAGTTTAAATTGTAAAATTAAAGCGAGAATTTACTGGAAAACCAGTGAAAATCCAAAACCCATCCTTCCTAGGAAGAGTAGTATTTACGTGAAAGCAAACCTCTAAAATTTGAAATTTTCATAACATCTTTACAATTTAAAACCAAAGAAAACTACAATTAGTGACAAAATACTTGGCACAAAAGGGAAATTCACCGGAAAGTCTTTAAAACACAATCGATTTGTAAGTGCTCTAAAGTAGGTTGGAAGGGTAGAGTTTTAACTCTGAGTTTTAACGCTAGACTTAAGACTTAAGATCCAAAAGTTAAAAAATGGTCCAGTAAGGCTTGAAATATAGCCTAAAAACCAATAAATCCTTCCCAGATCAAAATAATCGATGAAATCACGTTGAAGGCCTGAAATTGACATTCTCGCTCGAACTTCAATTTTCGAAAAATGGTAAATTAGCCAAAAGTGCCAATATGTTATGGCAATGATTTTAGAAGACTAGAAACTGAACATACCTAAGTCAGCCAAGATGTGTTTTTCTCCTCTAACAGAAATCAAACCACACTCCACTTCTTTTTCAATCTTTTGAATCACAAACCGAAAATCTTCAGATTGATAACACCTGCACGCAGAGCGTCTCAATTGGACCATTCGGCGACGCAAAGAATACGCGCGGAAAGAGAGGACTTCTCGTGTAGGAGCTATTTCTTGTTTCTTTTGAGCATCAATAGTGAAAGTTTCTAAAAAATATAAAACCCAAGGAAATTTACATATAACCTTAAAACTAAAAGTCGATTTGCTTTGCTTTGAGCTATGCGTTCAAATACGGAGCAGCGAAAACGGGAGACTAATTTAACACCAAATTTATGAGATATTTATTGAGCTGCTAGTTCAAAGTTTTACCTCTTCGATCCTGAGGTTGAGAATTATCAGCAGGACAATTCTCTTCAAATGGTGTCAACAAATAATTCAACCAGTTCGTAAATCCTGAAACAAAATATTGTTTAAATAAAAATCATTTTTTTCGAATTATCTTATCAGAAATTATAAAGTCGGGCTTTAAGTGTCTCAATAACTAAAATTTAAGTCAGGGTAACCCAGCTTTTGAGTGCAAATTTTTTCCAATCTAAGTTTAAAAATCCCGACAAATCTTTCTCCTTTACGGGAGCAGGTTTCAGACAGTCTGGGTACGCAATAGACCAGAGGATTCAATAAAAACTTTCAGAGCATTTGAATATATGATAAGAATCGGGATAAAGTAAAGGGTATGACTAAAATGTTCAAATATCTGTTTTTACGACACCAACCTCTTTCTTGTTTTTCGATCCAGCGTTCATCGTAAAACATATTCTTAGCAGCGAAAGGCATTGGATGTCTCGGCATAGTTTGATTGGCTTCTTTTGTCAGTTTCAACCTTTTCATAGCAAGACCTTTCTTCAACGTTGGTTCTATAAAAAAATGTAAATTTACATCGTAATACCTAGCCCAGCTGACACCAACGTTGTTTCAACGTTAATCTGATATTCACAACGTCTCTATAACGTTAGATGAACGTTGAAACAATGTTGTGTGTCAGCTGGCAGTAAACTCTCTCTAATTAAAATAGTTAAGAATCTTTCTGTAATTCGAACTGAAACATGGTTAGAATCTTTCTGTAATTCGAATAAAAACATTGGTCCCCTCGGCAAAGGGGGGGGGGCAGAGAGACAACTGTAATAGAAAAATAA
Organism: Clytia hemisphaerica; assembly: GCF_902728285.1. Classification (NCBI taxonomy): domain Eukaryota; kingdom Metazoa; phylum Cnidaria; class Hydrozoa; order Leptothecata; family Clytiidae; genus Clytia; species Clytia hemisphaerica. The sequence goes on from NW_027103319.1 coordinate 663,791, forward strand.
ACTCGTCTTTGGATATTTTATGAATTCATGATTGATTCCACAATCAAAATGGCTATTGTTGTCTAGCATCCCAGTATCTAGAAAAGGTCAAGAAACTATTTGGGGTTGGAGTTAGGATTGGCAATTTTTATAGATAAGAAAATAAACGGTTGGTCTGACTTACTTGGCAAACTTTGAGATATGGAAGTTCTTTTTAAGAAGGGTTTTGGTTGGGTTGGGTTTGGTGGTTCAGTTGGGGGTTTAGCTGAAGGTTTCTTGTTGATTTTTTTCGACGAAGTTCCAAAGAGATTACGTGAAGCATCTTCTTTCTTTGAAATATTGAAAGTCTGTCTACGGGGATCATTATCTGCTGCAATCTTCAATGTATTTCTATTTCTTGAACTGTTTTGTGCTTTCTTAGGGATGTTTGAGGGCTTCTCAAAACTGATGGGTGATATAGAAGAGTTTTCTTTGTTTTCATCACTAACTGCGAGTTGACTTTGGTGTTTGTTGACAAGAAAAGTTGTTCTTCTGGCAGGTGTGACTGGCTGTATTGCTGTAAGTGCTTTACGGTTTTCATTGGATCCTTTGTTGTTAATTTTTTGACTCAGAGTTTCAGTCTTTGTAATCTGAAAGATAAGGTATTTTCTTGGACTTAAAATTAACATTAAAGTAGAAGTAAATTTAAACTTACCTTTTGCAGATCCAGAAACATCAAAACCTGGATTTGAATTCTATAATAATACAATATATATACAGGACCCCCAGCTACTACACTGGTGTTATACTTGTGTGGAAAAAAATACTCATAAAAATACTTTTTTGTGGTTATTTTTGGTAGAAGTCATTTCCTACGACCAGGACCCCCGGGTCTGGTACTGCTTGAGTTTTTTATTAATTCAACATGACATTGTGAATAGCAAAAGGTCTGCACAATTCTTTTCTTCCTTTTTTTCAATATTTTTGCACATGATAGTATGCAAAAAAATTCACACATTTTCCTTGGTTTATAGCAAAATGTTCTCCATTTTGTAAATGTGAAGCATGACGCTACAGATCAAATCTGTGTTTTGACTGGACTCGCCAACCTTTATGATTATAAGGGTACAGTCTGTTTATTGCGACAACTCTTTATTAAATTCAAGATCCCCCTGAGATCTGTTTAGTGTTTTCATCTTACTTTAATATGGCGTTTGTTTGTCATTAAATTTTTTGTTTACAGCTTGCAAATCGAGGAGGCTCTGGATCACTTTGAACGCGACAGCCTATTGAATAACAAATTACTCCACATATATTACTTTTCTCAGCCAATAAAAACGTGATAAATTAGTTATTCAATAGGTCTCCAAAACAACTATATACATAGTCTCTCTAAGAGGAAAAAGAATTCGGCCACTCTTTGTCGTTTGTAGATCTGACAGGAGAAAACATTTTATTTTCATACTATATATATTTGCCTAGTACATCAGGATGTGCGAGGATGTCCCCTGCCTGGTGTCTAGTGCAGTCGGCTCCAAAGGAGTCTAAGGTGTTTACACCTTTGTTGATTCATGTTTTGTTTTCTTCTCCTGTCAGTCTACCTGGAGTTTGTTGTCATCTTGTACAGGCCGCTGGGGTAATGTCGCCTGACTGTCTTGAATGACAGCCAGCCTGTCCCAAGCCAGGATAAAGACAGAGGGACCCAGAGAGGACAAATTACCCTTTCATTGTAACATCGTCTCTCTAAGAGGAAAAAGAATTCGGCCACTCTTTGTCGTTTGTAGATCTGACAGGAGAAAACATTTTATTTTCATGCTATACACTATTTCTCTCAGTTTGAACCACAAGTGATTTTGTGGTTTAGAGATGCTGGCTAAATCGATCTAGCCTGCCAGGGTGCAGTATGCAGTGCTGACGAGTCCCAATAAGGACGAAATGCATATGCTGCTCTGCCACCCAAATCTCCTGAGTGAATATAGTTGGACAGAAATTCTTATTTCTTCACATATATATTCTTTATCTCCTCTCATGCAGTGTTGAGGCTTTCCTCCCTCTTGAGACGGTAAAGCTTGGCTCCAAAGGAGTCAACAAAGAATTCCGTAGGGAATTTCCCTTCTGTCCACTATTTCTCTCAGTTTGAACCACAAGTGATTTTGTGGTTTAGAGATGCTGGCTAAATCGATCTAGCCTGCCAGGGTGCAGTATGCAGTGCTGACGAGTCCCAATAAGGACGAAATGCATATGCTGCTCTGCCACCCAAATCTCCTGAGTGAATATAGTTGGACAGAAATTCTTATTTCTTCACATATATACATGACATTTAAGGCTTGTTTTTGTCACTCTCGCCTCTCGCATGTCCTTGCTACGTATACAGAGTGGAGGGACGGAAGAGTTTATAAAAGCGTGCAACCCCTTTTATATTGATTTTGGTTGTTTTAAGGTTAAAATGCTAAGAAACTTTACAAGAAGTGTCATTTGGGGGAGCCTTCCAAACTCAGACTTGCCATGGAAAACATCAAAATGGACGTTACTGTAAGGGGGTAGGGGTAAAATTTGTTGATGTTCTTTTATGGCAAAGAAATTTTCACCAGAAAAATCAATTTAGAGAAGTTATTTTATTACAAATGTTATTTTGCCATATCGCTTCGGCTGTTTTGAAAACCAAAACAAACGACCCGATGTTATGTCTTTTCTTTGTTTGATGGCCCGAACGGCCCTTGAATTTTTGCAGATGGCCGTGCTTTCTGTCGCTATATACTAATATAATTAATTACGGGAATTTTGTGAACAAGTTTAGAAATTATCTCTATTTCTTTTTTTAAATATAAACTATGCGAGTCGTAGTGAAAATCAAGATGACTGACGAAACAGCTATGAAGGCAGTTTTTCATTGATTTTTGGGGATTTCAAGTGTTTGACGTTTTAGGGTGTGGGTGGGTGGGTCAGCTTTTAAAACGTCAATCGACATTTTTCGAACCTGAAATTGATTTGTGAGTGTCCCCTAAAGGAGGACAATTGCTAATTTTAGCAATTTTTTGCCTTTTTTAGACAAATTTCCGAGGTACCTATAGGTAGGGTTCGCATTTTCGGGATTTTTTGCACGGAACGGGGAAGAATTTACAAAAATGAACTTCAATGCATTAGTACTTACCTAAATCATCCAAATCTGTTCATTCTTTTTTTTAAATCAATCAGGAATTATCAGGGTAACAAGTAAAAAAAACTGCATCCAGGTATCTATTTTCTTTCCAAAGATATTCATGTTTTTCGACGTCAAGGTGAAAAAGCGATTTAAGCGCTGACCATGGCACCGGAAAATTCTCGACCCAAATTGAAACAAATGGCTGTTGCTATTGAGCTGGTTCATCTTTTCAATCGCGGTTTTTTTAGTCACACGGAAGACTAGATTTCATTCGCCATTTTTGGCACGATTTTGGTGCTTCCAAAAATTATTTCTTGCTGGCGTGGTGTAAGGAGGCGATTCTTTGAAAAGTAGATTTTTTAGTGTTTTGAAAATGGAATACGTAATTTTTGGAATATATACTTAACCAATTCTAATAAAATGACACCTCATTTTTCTCACAAAGGTAAGGACTTTCAAATAAAATTAGTTTGGTTAGTTTGGCCTGTCCACCCTACTATATAGGTGCACCTTGCCCAGACCAAAATTTATCTGCGTTCTTCAATTGCCGAAAACTTGGTGGTATTTCCGAACGTTTCCTCGAGTAGTGAAGCCTTGCTATACTCTGCACGACCCATGGCATGTGGTTTTTTTGGTCGTTTTTAAGTGGTTATTCAAGGTTTTTTGGCAGAAACTTTGGCACTGTTCAAGGTTTTTTGATACTCAGTTGCCATGGCTCTTTACAGGAATTTTTTTTTTTCAGAGTGGTAGATGAAAGAATCTTACATATATCAGTGTAGCTGGAACCTCGATATTCCAGGATTAGAAAAAGCTATACCTGTTATCTTTTTTCTTTAAAGAATCAATAAGCCATCAACATCGATAAATTCCACACATTTCCTCAGAAACTTTTAAAATCATCTGCCATTATGACTTTCTTGAAGCCGCTCCGAAATGAACCAATCGGGTTATGTATCGGAATTCCTATGGGAGTTCTTTTCCGAAATTTGTAAAATAGCTAAGTCGGCAAAAAAACTTTTCCCGGGGGTTTGAGGAAAAACGGAGCTGCTATCATTTGTTTTTTATTCAAGCAGATAGTTAAATTTGGGCTCAAAAATACTTAAATAAATAAGTTAATAATATTCAATATACTATTTGTATCTCTTAGAAAATAAACACTTACAAAACGACATCGTTTATTATTTGGAATACCCCCGTATTTGGATCATTCTATTGTGGGCGCAAAAAAGGGCGGAAACTAAGTAGCACCCTCAGTGCAAGATTGCCGCCTCATCTTTAATCGCCCGCGCGAGAATGCGAGCTAATCATTTTTTTCTCGCGCGCTCGAGGGGAAAAGGAAAGTGATCGATATTCTTTGAAGGAAAAACGTCAGAAACAAAACCAAAGACCAAAAGATGTATTTTGTTGTTGAGAATCGATCCTGTGAAGATTAAAAATCTTTTGCTTTGCGTTTTTTTCGGAACGCTGAAAAACTCTAATTTCGATCTTCCTTCAAGGTAAAGAGGTTGCGAGATTTAGGTTAGCGAGGCAAAAATCGCTAAAAAGCTGGTAAAATCGTAATCCTCAAAAATCGAAGTTCCAGCCTCACTGTATATGGTCTTCTTTTTAATTTGTCTAATGAAAATATTTAACAATGGATGATGATAAACCAGGAAAGGTGAATAAAATTAAATTCTACTATTCCTATGATGTTCCTCAATTGTAAATACATGGCCCGAACATGGTCCGAACAAAATGTTCGGTCTGATTCAATAATACTTTTTTGTGGCCCAAGCATGGTCCGAACAGGCCGTGGGTCGTTACTCTGCAAACTGAAGCAAAAACTGAAAAAAGATTACATACCTTTTTGATTTTTGCAGTTTTCTTCTGTGGTTCATCAGGACAGTTTCCAAGAAAAATAACTTGCAATTTTGATCCTCCATCCCATTGTACTGTCAAAACTTCTCGCATGTTCCCACTGCTTGAGGGAGTCCAGGTAACAAATACATATTTAAGCTGATCAGGTTCAAGGAGAAGTGGAATTCCCTCTTCACTCGCTGGCTCATTTTGCCGGGATGGGCTTGAGTTTGCAATCTCAAGATAAAAATCATTATTAGAAAATTGTTTGAACTGAATCGATGTAGAAAAGTTGTTTGGGTTGAAAACTTCAAACTTGATGGTCTTCTTCTTACCAATGCGGACCTTTCGAAAGTCAATCTTTGGAACTTTGCTAAACCTTGCAACACGCAAACAAACTAGCTCATTATTTTCGCCATCATCATCTTTGGTTAAAAAATCACGTTCAATAGTCTTTATATTGAAATTCAGTGAACCCAAACTCCATTCGTCAAGTGCCATGATAATGTTAAAAGTAAAAGGTTCACATTAGATTGTTTAGATTTCGTAATAAAAGTTTATAAACTCCCCATTAAAGGTCAAATCTTTCCATACGAAAAATTTATAACAGTCTTTTTAAATTCTCTGTCGTCGTAATTCAACCTACCATTATGCAAAAATATTCGAATTTTGAATATCAAACCGCCGTGGCTTTAATCCAATTAAATCACATAAAAATGACGTAATCTCAAAATGAGCCAATCAGATCCCTCTAACGTCAGCCCGCCCCGCCGAGGGGCGTACAACAATCTAAGAAACCCGGGTGTTTATAGGGCGCAGTCATGGCGTTCTAAATCGCCATGGGCGCAGTGTGTTGGTATGGTTGCCTTTGACCTTTGACCAACACACCCGGGGGTGGGGTACTACCCTTGTCGACTGACGGGGGTGCTCCGCTGAGGTTCGAAAATTGGACCCTACGTGGGACTCGAAATTTGCGAAAAAAGTGACCCTGAATGGGACTGAAATTCCAAAATTTTCTCAAATTTTCTACTTTTTCCCCAAATTTTCCAAAAATAGGCACCCTACGAGGGACTGATTTTTCTATTTTGGTGTTTTTGCGACCCTACCTGGGACTCGTGGAGGTTAAAAAAGGTACCCTCACCAGCGGAGCATCCCCGTAACCCATCTTGCCCTAGTACCCCCCGGGCCAACACAGTAGACGATCTTGTCTGTCTACACATTATCACTGAAAAAAAGAATAATTCAGGAGGCGGAATAGATTTGAAAACGAGTTTAGTTCGGGGCTGAGGTGTTCCAAAACTTTAACGCCACTAATTTCCCGTAAACCGCCCTGACGCCCTGCACATATATATATATATTTCCCACGTTTTGCTGACCCTCTAAACGGACGATAGCATCGTCCACAACACAGTGACTAGTAGAATGTCATTTTGAATGGTACACTAAGTACGATTGATCCATTTGATAACATAACATAAAGGGATTGAAAAATCTCCCTCACTGATCTGGCCCGTATGTCAGTAAGTTCGGCATAGTTGCAAGGAAAATCTAGTTGATTTAGCCATTTAGCAAGCTTTCGCAAGTTCCCTACTGACAAAACCATTCCACCCTTCATTTCTCACGATTTTTCTTAAAAAGCAAATCACAGGTCGTGTTCAGACCAAGGTTTAAAGTAATTAAGTCTACATGTTTCTTTTATATTCCTTTTGTATTTAGCTGCAGACTCCTCATAAGTTAAACCAAAGTTTAAAAAGGAATCACCCTCTGGTTTTAAAAAAAGGTTTTTACGATACTATCACAGTTTTCTGAATAGACGAAATCAGAGTTCGCAAGTGAAAAGCATGCTCCTTTTGTGAATTATGAAAGGAGAACGTGAAATTTATGACTTAGAGACGCTCGGAGCGTCTCTAGCAATTTAGGCAGCTAATGGGCTTTTAATGAGAATATCATGGATCGAAGTATGGAGATTCCCATACCCCGCAACAAAACTGTTTGCGATCTCCTCTATCAAAAACGAAGCCTCACTCAAACATTCAAAAGGGGATTCCTTTTTCCTCTCTAAAAGATGAAATAGCAATTAAGTCGTTGCATTTCTTAATTCCCATATTAACTTAGTACTACTTACGCCTTAAACTTAAACTTTCATGTCTGAACACGACCACAGACATGATCCAGAACCTCACCTAAGCCAAACACTACTTTGACCCTTGAGAGCATTTTAATGGATGTTATTATAATACAAGATCTTGTATTTTTAAAACCTTGTCTTCACAGCTCAATATTTCAATCCTCACGGTAATGACTTAAACAACGACATCTAGCCCTTTGGGCTTTATATCTATGCTGGTGCTATGCTCAAACAAAAGGCTATCCTTTTTGGAAAAGGAGGGAGGTCAAAGGGTTGCGTATTTTGAAGGGGGAAAAAACATCTTTCAACTTTAATCTTGAAAATTTTCAGGAACCAACTTACACGCCTACAGAGGCTTCTGTTGGGTAGCACTATGTTATATATTTCGAACAATTTCTCTTTTGAACCCCGCAAAGATCTTGACTCTATCTTGTATTGCCCAACCTTTCTTGAATCTACTTTTGCAGAAATCCTGCATCCAAATTCTACTAAAGTCTGTCTCGAAATAATTTGCAGCTGGAGAAAAAAATGGCTGTAACTTTTGATAGAATTCGAATCAAGTTGCGGTTTTGTGCTCGTTAAAAAGATATTCGTGAGTGGAATATTATCAAGTAAAAAAATTGAGAAAAAAAAGGAAAATGAAAATGAAAAATAAAAGAAGAAAAAAATCAACTTCTTGTAGAAATGTGGTATAATTATTATTTTCACAGGAGTGACTCTTCAATCTTAGATCATCATCACTGTGAAAAAATTTTTCAAAAATATTCATTTAATCAAAAGATATCAAACAAAGTTTATTGCTGGTTGATCGACAAAAGGCAGGTTTTTTCGTTTTTTTTGTCGTTTTTTACTACTTTATAGAGTCAACCAGCAATAAATTTTGTTTGATATCTTTTGATTGAATGAATATTTTTGAAAATTTTTTTGACAGTGATAATGATCTAAGATTGAAGAATCACTCCTGTGAAAATGATAATTATACCACATTTCTACAAGAAGTTGATTTTTTTGTTCTTCATTTTTCATTTTCATTTTCCTTTTTTTTCTCAATTTTTTTACTTGATAATATTCCACTCACGAATATCTTTTTAACGAGCACAAAACCGCAACTTGATTCGAATTCTATCAAAAGTTACAGCCATTTTTTTCTCCAGCTGCAAATTATTTCGAGACAGACTTTAATACTATTGTTGGATCCATATATAAACACCCTCTTTTCACCCTCACATACAATTAATGTCCAACTGATATGGTAAAATCTTTCTTTCTCAACTAGTAAGAGGTACTTATCTCAAAATGTTAAAGTGATTAAATTTTTATTGCTCGCGCAACTCGATTCAATACATCAAAAAATTTACTCCTGTAATTTTGTATTGCGACTCTGCAACGAAAAAATATGTTGACAATACCAACATACTCTGTTGCATACTCTGTACCAGAGTGTATCTCACGATTATCGTAGCGTAGTAGACAATGACAACAGACCCTCTACGGCAATGAATTTTGAAATTAGCCGTAGATATCGGGTTTGTGTACAAACTACTGCCAACACTGCTGGGCCGCTTAGGCTTTCTTGTCATTTTCAAAAATGAACAGCAAAAGTTTAGGTAGATAGACAGGTACGAGCCGGGAAGTATCTTATCCATTTGGTGGACTAACTTTCTTGGGGTTTTTTCTTGTTCCTTATGGTAATAAGATAAGAATATTTTAAGCTTCTGGGCCACCTGGATTTCTCACCTGGGTTATCCCATGGCGTGTATTGGGCATTGGACCCCCGTGGGCAAAACTGAAAATTCTTCCAACCCATATAGGCTTATCATATATCAATAGGTCGGTCAGTCATGATGGAATGTTTCGTCATGTCATGTTTTGTTACACTTCCGTGGGTGGAAGTACGTGCATGAATATCTCATATCCGAGCTGATAGTGAGGTCATAAAGGGTCTCCTCCTAAGATTAAAACTAAGTAATTTTTTGAACGTCCTTGAATTTATTGCAATTTTACAAACGAACTATGCATGGTCCATGGGTTTTAAGCAGATTCCAACAGTGGGAATAGATATAAACCTTTGATTTGTAGTGTTGATAAAAACAGTTAAAAGACACCCCTTCTCACAGACCAACTGGGAACCCTTCCCACTAAAAAAGATTAGCCAAGTTATCGTCCCCGTTGGAAAATTACCCTGCAAATTATGTCCCAGTAAGAATAATCAAATAAACCAATCCAAACTGCAAAGTATTTGCTATTTCCCCATCCCCTGGATTTTCTGACTTAACACAAAATAATTGAAATATTACCCTGAGTATCAGAGGTTAAGTTTTCAAAGAATATATTAACCTCTGAAGACCAATAAAGAAATTTTATTGCGCATGTGTCAATCTCATCACTGTAGAAAGAATCAAAGATGAAGAGCAAATATTACCTTATTAATGTTTAGCAGTCTGTATCAGGATGCAATTTACTATTTACGAATTCCCAAGAAACCTCCAAGTGTAATCGAAGTGAGTTTCTTTCGAAAGAAATCTTTTATATGATCCCCAAATGTATAACAGTAATGAGTAAACTGTTAATTATGGAAATGTCACTTTTAATTGAATCGAAATAATAGACAGACTTTATGTTGTGATTCTCTATCACGCTATCACTGACTCTTTTTAAAAAGCATTGACGATATTTTCTAAAGTCTGTTCACGATAAGTGTGCACTCTTTTTTCTTTTACCTATAACTTTTGAAGGAATTCTTCAATCTTTATAAATTTAGTATCGTTAGAGAGATATTTGTGAGTGGAACAATTTGAAATAAAAAAATCTTCAAAAGAATTCTAAAAATGAAGATGAAAATGAAGAAGAAAAAAATGAAGATCTTGTAGAAAAGTGCTATAACTTTCATTTTCACTGGAGAGATTCTTTGATCTTAAGAAGTCATCACTGTGAAGAAATTTCACTAGAATATTTATTCAATACAAAGTTATGATACAAAGTTAATAAGTGATTGACCCCAAAAAACAGCAGAAAACAGCAGAAAATAGCGTTTTTAGACGTCAATTCGCTTATAACTTTGTTTGATATCTTTTGACTGAATGTTTTTTTTTGAGAAATGATAGTTATAGCACGTTTGTACAAGATCTTCATTTTTTTCTTCTTCATTTTCATCTTCATTTTTTGAATTAATTTAAAGATTTTTTTATTTCAAACTGTTCCACTAACTAATATCTTTCCATTGATACCAAATTTATAAAGATTGAAGAATTCCTTCAAAAGTTATAAGTAAATGAAAAAAGAGTGCACACTTATCGTGAATAGACTTTAGTGTTGTTTTCAACGACGGGAATAAAAATATCAACTTTGAACCTCATCCAAGATCTTGGATGGTCGTCATGGTTACTTTTGTCTTCGTTGATTGCACGATGAATAGAATCTCGATTCGTCGGCACAGCGTCAATATATGACTTTGACCTGTGCTTTTCACGGTAAAAAAATATGAGAATATCAATCCCCATTGAGTTTCAGTCCATTATTTTTATCCCGGATGGCTGAAAAAATCCTACCAAGTCTGTGAGAAGGGTGTGTTTAAAGTTTGTTTTCGACGAGTTTTATTATACATTATGAATTGAAATACTTTCTTATGCCAGGAAGTTTTTTTTTTCGTTGTAACTTCATCATAATGTAATAACTGGTATGCAAGATTCTTCTTCGTTGATTGATTGATTTTGTCTGTACACAAACCCAGTACGACTGGTTTCAAAAATTCATTGCCGTAGAGGGTCTGTTGTCATTGTCTTTTCTCATTTGAGATTTTTCAAACTAACCGAGTGTTGGCGAGAGAGGGGAGACAACTCTCTATGAATCATACTTCATCGTAGAGGTCTCCGTACGGGAATGAATTTTTTTATCAAGCAGACAATGCGCACAGAGTGTACTACGAAGCAATAAACGTGAGATACACTCTGGTACACATTCTTTCCGATTACCCTCCCTCAATCCCTGTAGTTACAGTAAACATTTGTGCTGAAATTGTTCAGCTAGATGTCAAATGGAATAAAAGAAGACTTATTAAAGGCATTAAATGTAACTAAGTTTTAGAAAAGCTGGAAAAAATAGTTTTGAAAAACTAGTATGGAAGGGGCTGAAAATTAGCTAAATCGAATCCTGGAATGGCAAAATAAGAACTGATGATCAACAAGAAAAAAGGGTACGTGTATGAACTTAATGTACTTAAAATTTATTCACAATAAAAAATTGTCAGAAAAGATATTCGTCGTCGACTATAAGTCAATAGTTTCATTTCTACTGAGACGGAAAAATCGTCTGAGACGAGTAGTTTGTAAAGTGTGAGCTGTGGAGGAGATCCTATTTATTGAAACATGAATGGAAAGTACACTCCTCCATGATGCTCATTTTCTAAATTGTTCGTCTATGACAAATTAATCGTCTCAGTATAAATAGAACTATTGTCAAATGAAAAATGTACACGTTTGAACAGTTATGTACAGTAGAAGTTGTGCCAATTTGAGACTTCTGAAGTATTTCTCAAGTTTATTCTTTCTTATACTTTCGATCTCGTAGCCAAGAGTAAATTACACTATTTTTATATGTTTGCTAATAATAGTAATACAACTCTAAGAATGTTTTTGTGAGCGCTATCAAAGTCAACAAAAAGTATAAACCAAGGGACTGATTTTTCCTTCACTCCATGAAAGTCTCTCTCATGCGTTTTATGACTGCCTTTCGCTGTGGGTCAATTTCTTTCGTTAACGTCATTCGAATGTAATAACATTCTACAAACTTATTGACCAACATTGGGGTTGGTAAACAAAACAATAACAAACCAACCGACGCTAAAACAGAACCAACAAGTTTCCCGTACGAAGTTTTCGGGTACATATCGCCATACCCGACCGCAGTTGCGGTGATGACCGTATACCAAAAAGAATCCGGGATACTCGCGAAATTATTTGTTTCCGATATTTGTAGAATATCTGATTCGATGAAGAATAGTAAAGTAGCGAAAAACAGACTTGTGATACCGATGCAGACGAAAAGCGATCGTAAATGATGAAGACTTTCGTAAATCGTCATCATCAAGATTCGTAAACCTTCATTGCACCGCGTTAATTTGAAGACGCGTAACACACGTAGTAACGTTAAGATCGATAGCGATGTTACAGCTTTGTTACCGGCAAGGCGTATAAAGACATTGCAATAAAATGGTACAATGGCGAACAAATCGACAACTCCAAAAGCTGAGAATATAAATCCTTTAATACTCGGAGCTGAGTATAGTCTCAAAATATATTCGATAGTGAAAAGTACATTAACAGCCGTTTCAAGTGGATCCCAAAATGTTTTAGATTTAAATTGTGGTTCAGTTTCAGCGCAGAATATGACGATAGCTAATATCGAAGTCATAAGATAGAAATAAAAACAGAATTTGGCTAACAATGTGCGTTCTTGATATTCCAGTATCTTCCATATGAATTGACGTGCTTTTCCTTGAGGTGATAATTTACTTCTGTTACTGTCTTCAACCATTTTCTGTTCTTGTCTATGTCTGGCATCTATACATTCTTCAATTTCGTAAAACTCAAGTTCCTTAATGAAATTTTCTCGATCAATATCAAGAGGTCTGGAGAGAATGCCATCAGATTGGTAATAGAATAATACAGCACTGAAGGAATGCTGACATCGATTTATAATGTAACAATTCAATTTATGGTCAAAGTATTGCTCTCTTTTGAGTTTGTCACCGAGTAAGGTATCAGGGAATCGTTCCAAAGTGCTTTCAAACGTTTCAAATGGCTGTTGCCCGCGCAGACGAAATGTGACTCGTACTAAAGGCTGGTATGAAGTTGGTCGGGATAAACTTGATGTTCTTGAATAAGGTGACCAATCGGGGATATCATATACTTGGTCTTTAGTTTGACTACCGGATTCTACCGATAATGACCGGCGTTGGATGTTTTGAAGACTGGGGCTTAATGATTCAGGGATATTGAAGAGTTGAGTGTCAGTTCTGTTGAGGAGGTATCGACCTTCAATGGCTGACTGGCGACGATCATAACGTGATGTGTTGACGACGTTATTGAGAGATGATTTACGGCGTTCCATTTCAGCGGCGGCCGAACCACGACGTCCTGATCCATGGCTTTCAGTATTGGCAAGCGATTTACGGCGATTCCCGTTAGCAGCAACGGTACGTAAGAACATTGCGTATCACGTTAAAAAGTTGAAACCTTCACGTAGACGTGGTTGTTATATTTTAACCTGTGAAAATAGATAAGGAAAACTGTAATAAGTATTTGAATATCTTAAGATCTAAAACACTGATCACAAGGATTTTGCCACAAGAGTGTGTTCAACTTCACCTACAACCCACCAGTGCCTCAGTAAATTTAATCTGACGTAAAATCTTCCAAAAAATTTTAAATACAGACTTCAATCAAGTAAAAAGACAAATCTTTTTTTTCTCTACAATCACCACTTGTGAAAAGAGTGAATTCAATTCAAATTTTAATACAGATTCCGCACTAATCTGAAATCAAATATTCTAAACTAATATTCACAAAAAACTTTCGAATATTACCAAGCTAACCCAAGTTCATTTTAAAATGACGATAAAGAATTTCAATGAAGTTTAACAGTGTTTCGTAGACATAACATTGAAAATGAAATGAAAACAAAAATTTCCCGTTTTTAAAAATCATCGAATAATGATATGTGTTATGAGAACAAAAGCTTCACACAGTGCGTTATTGAGATGGTTCCCTTGATGATTATAGCCTGTACCACCCCGCCGCCACGGGCGTTTTTTATATTTTGAAAAAAAACCTTGCCGTAGGTCGAACTTCACGTTATCTTTTCAGTCAGCGAAGAATACAGGCTGATACAGGCTACCTTGATTATCGCACTACAAAATGTTGTCTAGATTTCTTACAGTTGCTATGTAAAATTGTAGATTATTTATAACAAAGTCTTTGCTCTCATGACCCGATCAAGCGATCTTTTTTTTTAGAATTGATAAAACTTTACGTTTAAGAACCGTCCACGAAGGTTACTACGGTTTTAAGGCACATTCAACCTTAGTTTTAGTATGTGACTTCAGCCATTTTCTCACTTTTTTAAATGGTTTAAAATATAGATGAAGTATTACTCATTTGACGCTGATTAAAATTCTTCAAAGATTTTTTTAAAATAATTCCCCCCTTTTTCAATATATATTTTTTTCTTATTGTGAAAATCAGTGAAATAAAACCCCAGATGTTTATGAAAAAAAAAATTTATGGTCATAGAGTGTCACTAAAAACAGGAAAGTTTTCAGAAATTCTCTTAAAGCAAGTCTAATACCTTCGCCGTTTGATAAATGGCTTTATTTCAAAGGGCTTTAAGAAAAAGTCAATTGGAAGGAGAAAAGGGAAAAAGATTAATTGATAGCATCATTTTCACATTTTAGCTTAAAAAAACAAGGCTTTTAAAAAAGCTCTTAAGCCCTAAAACCCTTAGAAATATTATCTCTTAAAATACAAATTTATAGAAAGTAAGTTTGTGTATTTTTTGACTACTTAGATCAACTTTGGACATATATTTTAAAAATTCTCTCATCATAGTGACCCACAAAAGTAGTGGAAAATAGAAATTAGGAAGCCCATTTCGGTAAGATTTTGACTAGATAAAGGCATAGCCAATTTGAGGAGCAACCAATCTTAACAAAATTTAGCGAGTTCCGGATCCTCCGGCGCATCCACCACTACCGAGTTTCAGTCATTTTCAGCGATTTGAAGTCCAAAAGTTATGAGTAGCCCTTGTCTGCCTATACGCTTTTTTTTAAAGAATACACTTTATAAGAATGTCCATGATGAAAATGGCCAAAGAATTAAGAATATCGTAAGAATATTACCATCATGGAATTAGGCAACAAAATCTAAGAATGCCATTTACAGAGCAATTTTAACTGTAAATTGCCAGTTTTCCTTCCAGTAAACCTCAAAATTTTCACAAAAATGCCATTTTTTGCTTCAGGTGTGTATTTCTTGTTAAATTTTGTTTGAATTTCGACCCTAACCTAAGAAAATACCCTAAGAATATTTTAAGATGATTTTCCCAAAAAAGTTTAGAATATCCATGATGAAATGAAAAAACACCATTCTTATAAAAAAAAGCGTGTACGGAGATGATCCACAACGTTAAGTTTGTATGTTTATCTAACATTATATGGACGTTTATGAACATTAGATGAATGTTGAAACAACGTTGTGTGTCACCTGTGGGAATAGATGTCTTGAACTTGAAGGAAAAACCATTTGCCGAAAAATGTCTCTATGTGGAGGTTTATGTGCTAATGAGGGATTTCTCCTTCAAGATCAGAAAATTATTTTAGATTTAAGCAAGAATTTCGATGAGATTAGAATGACAGGGCATTACAAGGAATGTGAATCTAAATTTATAGCAGATGCTCAATCACGTACACGTTTTTATAAATTTTTATTTTGAACGTAAGGCTTAGATGCCAAAATATTGAGCACAAATTAAGAACATTTTAATAAAGCTTTGTGGGCTTCAAAATACCTGATTTCTTAAGAAAATGGAAAAAAAAAACTCACACTATGGTGAAAATAAGAACATGTTAAGAACACTTTTAGGCTTAAAACTCAAAAAGTTAAGAACATCCGAAGTATCAAAGAAACTGAGTTCATCAAAACAAAACAATAACAAATAACAAAATTCACTTCCAGGAAAGTCTTCTCCAAAAGAAAATCCAAAAACAATCACATCACCAAAAAAATCACAAAATATTGTCATTTTAAAGAAGAACAGGTTAATAAGATATTTTGTCCCCTAGCAACGTATAATAACCGTATCAACAAAGTGTCAACGACGAAAGATTGTGTTATAAAATATGAAACATCCCAAAAACATATTGTTAAGAAAGGCACACAGGGTGCAAAATTAAAAATTCATTTTCTTTTTGCTGTATCTAAGAAGAATTCTGCTCAGTCAACTAGGAAGTTTCTTTATGTCAAAAATGAAAAAGAAGTTCATAATAATACAGGCTTATGAGCTGAAATGAACAGTACCCATTGACTTGTTATTTTAAACCCCTGATTGTTATTTTTGTCAATTTTTTTTTCTCTTTTCGTTTCCTTGAGACACTAACCAGATGGGGAAAACCTCCACGCCTTTAAAAAGTACGACTTTCTACTTTTCTAATCTTTTGGTACTTCAAACTCAAACTCGAACCCAGTCCTTTGGTTCACTGTATATATCGCACATGATTGTATTAATTTCATCAGCAAAAATATAAAAGTGATGTAAATGTCTCTTCATAACCTATTCCTTCATTCAAGTGCGGTATTTTAGGCTTCAGATAAGACGAGTCTTAATGTTCAGACATCCAAGCGTTAAGTTTGTACAAATTGTTCTCATTTTTCGTCGTTTTTGAGCTACGCTGTTCTTAAAAAATTGTTCTACACGCTTTTTTTTATAAGAACATTTTTATAAGAACACCAGCCTCAGATTTGGATATCAGAACAATAGCTCTATAGTTCGGAACAATTGAAATTTAAGAACAATCTGAGGTTCAAAATTTACTGGTTCTTATAAAAAACAAACGCGTATTAAAACTGGCGTGTACTCTTCACCAATCTTCTGATTCAAAAACTGATAAGTGCTAAATAATTACACGTTTTTTATAAGAACAAACTATATAAAAACGTAAGGCTTCGATGGCCAAATTGTTGAGAACAAGTTAAAAGCATTTTAGGGCTTAAAACTTAAGTTAGGAACATCCGAAGGCTTTTTGGATGTTTTTATAAAAAAACGTGTACAACTACTTTTCCTCTTTACTTTTTCTATTGTACTGGTCTATGCCAGTTCTCTCGACAATACAATAAAATAAGCAATAATCTAGAATTGTCTGAGACTGTTTAGATCAAAATGTTCAAAATTCCCTGTAGAACGTACCAAAATATCTCACAATCCTGAGCAATGAAAAACTATTATAAAGTTGGTCTAAGTAAAAAGAGCTTTACGTGACCTATTTCGACGAATTTTTTGTACTCGTATTTATTTAAAAGAGGCAGTCAAAAGAACAAAAGCCAAAAGCCGAGCATAAGGAATATTTGATCACTGAAGATTTTCCATACAAAAAGATTGGTGACCTTAATCTGGTCGTGAAGGCTAAAGGAAAATTATTTGTGATTTTGAAATGCGCGTTAGAACAAGGATCCCAATTAAGAATACTCAAGAGTCTGAATGAAATTACGAAAAGAAAAATAACTGTTCATTGAATATTAAAATTACTTAAGGTGAAAAGCATTCCTAGCCATTTCCGAAACATGAAACTAAAACTGAATTTAGTTTGTTATTAGGTTTAGACAGGAGACCCGTCGTGTGTTTTTTTTATAATTTGATGTACACAAGACGGTTTCGAGCTGTGAGTCCAATATTGGACTCACATTTTTTACAGTGGGAAATTCGAATTTAGCGCTGTCCTCACTTACTAAAATAAAAACCAAATTTCGAAAGTTGCGCTTTCTCTAAGAAAGTGTGACCAGTAAAAGAATAACAAAATTTGATTGGCTATGTTTTCAACCGTTATTAGAATCTGAGAAATTCAAACTCTCAGCCCGTACCATGCTATACATTTCGCCATCAGTTTATCAAAGAAGAAATTATAGCATGGATTCCCAGGCTATATTAGGTTTTGCCCAATTTACTTAGAGCCTCGTATCCTTATAAAAAATACACTCCAAACTTTCCCAAGTGACTAAAAGACTAAAAGAAAAATTTCAACCCGGGCAAAGAAACATGGGTGTTTATTTATAAAACGAGTTTTCAGGCTAAACTTCGAATTCACGTTGGAATGAAGGATGTAGAATTACCACTAGCTCGAACAAGTCTCACCAAAATGAACTATACAAAATCTGTGTCTCTTTTATTATTGTTTCATATCCCTCAAAATGAGATATTGGTCTATTGAGCCTCAATAAGGAAAAGTTTTAAGGTCAGTATCCTTCAAACCACAATACGTTTTTTAAAGGAAGGAAAGTCATTTCGAAGTTAACCATCAAAACTTTCATCAACTTGAAACAACTAACCATCAATTGAACCTCGACTTTCAAATCTGCTGTTACTCTAGCAGTTCCTATTCAATCATATGTCTTTAGCCTGTATCAAACTACGTCAAAAAGTTGAAAATGATTCCCTATGTTGACTGAAATTTTCGTTTAAGTTTGATACAAGCTAATTATTCAATATGGTGGAAATTTTAAAGAACAAAAAAATAACATAAGAACGTTCTATACTTCTTCACAAAAATACTTTCTACACTAACCTGCAAGAAATAAATATGTTGAAATACGAAATAACATTTTCTAATTTAAATATTCCCGACAACTTTAATAGTCCATCATATTATACACCAATCTATTCTAAAAACACTTCATTTTAAAAGAGGGAGGGCAAACTTCCCATCTTGGAGAAAAAAAACAAATTTTCGCACTCCTTTATATTTTTAAGACGTTAGAAATTAATTATAGACAAAAATCTTTCCTAAAACTTATATCTACCCCTGCTAAGATAGCCAGTATAAATTCTTAAAATAAGTTTAGGTCATCCATATTCTCAGTATATCTCATTTGGTTCATTTTCAAAGTTTTAGGTTTTGTTTTCCAGGGTTCTCGACTATCTTTATTCAAACAAACAAGTTGACAGAAATAGAAGTTTCGGATAATGATAGAGTAATGGAGTAAGAAAAATTTCGTTGTAACTTTAGAAATCAAAATTAAATAACATCTCCTTTTCATTGACCCGGTGGATTTTTTTTTCAACCCGTGGGGGTAAAACAACAGACCAAAACTCAATGGGGATTGATAATCCCATGTTTTGTATGTCAGGGGGTTTTGAATTCCATTGTTTTTGAGCCAGAAAATTTAGTTGGGATGTAAAATTTTGCGAGGATTTGTTTGTTTTATTTTCAGTGGGGACAAAATATAGGGTATAATTTTCAACAGGGGATGAAATCTTTCCAGTGGGAAGGAGTCCCGGTGGCTGAATGAGAAGGGGGTGTGAAATAGTAATTTACCAGTTATCTGGTAATGAATATTTCCAAGAAAAGATAATTGACAGGAACCATCTAGTCAACGCTCTATAAATTACAAAAAAAACAATTTTACATTACATACTATTATTTAACAAAATTGACGAAGTTTGGTAAAGTAACAAGTACAGGGTCAATATGAGTCAGCATTTCAAAAAGTTCAAACACAACAAAAAATACCTTTCGTTCCATCCCAAAAAACTTTCAACCACGATTGCCGTGCGTAAACTAAATTCTTGGCGATTAAGCACCATAGTAGTAAGAATTCATTTACTTACATTTAATAAGCCAAAACAAACTGGTCACCAACTGATAAAATGCAGTGATTTTTTTGTCTTTTCATTTCTCTAAAAAGTAAAAGGAAAAAAGTAAAAACAAACGGAATTCTCTTAAATAAAGTAAAATCTTACAAACATGTAACTTCAATGTTTTAACTAACCTCCTTATCTTAGTGATAACTTGTTATTTTTGGGTCCAAAATAATAAAGACAGATTTTCCATAAAAGAGAATTTCAAAAACATAACATTTAAAAGAATTTTGATTGTTTCAAAATATTTATTAACAAGTTTTGTTATATTAAATTTTCCATCTTTTTTAGTGTTAGCTCTCTTACCTTAATTATCAACTCTTCTTTTGGGTCGCAAAATAAATATTTCTTCGATTTTTGTAACAAATACAGCTGCCTCCAAAATCGATGCTAGCTACACTGTTCTTCTTTTTTCCTTTTTTGTAATAGGACAATAGGATTTAAAATTGCTTAGTTATTTTTTTCCTTTTCCCTCAATAAAGCCAGTGAGGCCAAACCAGAGTGATTGTAACCTTACATAAATTTACATTTCATAAACATTTCATAATGATGATCAGGAATAGATGTTTTTTATAAGAACAAACCATCTAAGAATACAAGGCTTCGATGCCCAAAATTTTAAGAACAAGTTAAGAACATATCCAGGCATTGTGAACTCTAAAACACCCAATTTCTTAGGAAAATGGACTAAAATACTTGCAAAATAGTCAAATTAAGAACATGTTAAGAACATTTATAGGCCTAAAATTCAAAAAAAAGTTAAGAACATCCCAAGGCTCCAAAAATTTTAGATGTTCTTATAAAAAACGTGTATTCTAGACATTCAATTCTAGACCTTAAATTATTTTATCCTCTACAGTAAACAGAGCAAAAAGATATTATTGACATACGCGCTTTTTTATAAGAATATACTTTATAAGAATATTCATGATGAAATTGAAGAATGTCACCATCATGAAATTTGGCAACATTTAAACTGTGAATTGCCAAATATCCCCAAGAAAGGCTCAAACTTTTACAAAAATGTTGTTTTATGCTTCAGGTTCATATAACATACTAAATTTAAGTTGAATTTAGATCCTAGCCTAAAAATACCGTAAGAATGCTTTCTTCCCCAAAAAGTTAAAAATAACCAAACACCATTCTTGTAAAAAAAGCGTGTAGTACAAATTTCCAAACAAGTCCATTTTCCAACAAGATTTTATCCCAAAGAATACCGGTCGAATCATTTTCATGTCATTCTCATATACCGAATTAAAGTTAATATCGAAAAGACTTTTAGTCATAAAGAAAACATGAACTGAAAGAAGTGCTTTAAAATAATCATAGGACAAGGGTATTCCATCATCACAAAAATAATAATAACAATGATACTAATAATAATTACAAAACAATAACCTGAGAATAGACAAAAAAAACAGAAAAAAATTGAAAAAATTCCATATATTAACAAAAAAAGGACTGTGTTCAGATTCTCCGCTCTTCAAATTTGTAATGAAAAAGTTGGGCCGTTTGCTTTCAATCAAAAATAGCCATGGTCTGCTTCCCTCATTAGTGAGAAGTTACTTTCTATATATTTTAAGCAGTATTACAAGGAGGCTTTCAGTTTAACAAAAACTATAATTAATTTCATGTTATTTTTTACGTAATAATATATGCAAAGCAAATTAAAGAAAAAATTTGATTTTAAAAAAATTCCCTAAATCTTATAATGTAAGCTATGAATGACTGACTGACAAAAAGTGAGTTGATTTAAAACATAGATCAGAGGTAGAAGAATAAAAAATAAATAATCAAAAAAAATAATAGTTCGAAATAGGAAAAAAGTTCGATTATTATATAATACCATTTTAACTTAATTTTGAGAAATCGTATAATTAAAACAAAACACGGGAATTCGACAGAGTCAAATTGAAAGCTATTCAACTTCGCATGAGAAAATACAAGATTTTAGTAATGAATGCCTTGTTGCTGTTGTTTTTGGAAAACGATTACAAAAACTCAGACATTTTGACTTAATAGACCTTTTCATGAATTACGTTACGAACATCGCTTGCCTCGTTTTGAAATTATTGCCATGGTGATTAACTCTCAGCGGATTTTATTAAAACTACTTCCTATTCATAAAAAAATCATTTAATGTCTCAAGGGACATAATCTCCATGGTAAATGTTTCAAAACGAGGTCACGGCCCCGGCATGCGAATCGAATTGAGGGGGCTAGAAAAATATGTCGCCCACCAGGGTTGGGCGACGAAGAAAATTTTCGACTTTTCACCCTTATTTCACCCCTCTAAAGGGTATATATAGGACTTTTTTAAAGTAAAAAAAAATTACTTTGCAAAATAATGGGGGGGGGGGGGTGGAGGTAAGTGATATTCGTGACGTAATTTATGAAAAGGTCTATTGAAACAGTTCTAAAGCAAACTATCAAAGCAAACTATCAAAACATACTTTCCCCTTAGCCAGATTATCCACCGATCTAGGTTTTGCAAAGACCCGTCAAACCACATGAATAATATTTTCTCTTTACATTAAATCGACACCTAATATTGTATGTCAATATCAACAACATGTATAATATCTTATTTGCATAGTGTCATTTCCAGGTAAATTCGTAATACAATCCATTGGTATTATGCATCGAATACCTTATTACTCGTTATAAAAACCAGAAAAAAATAACATGACAATAATATACATACAACCTCCTTTTCGTGTAAAAAAACGTCATTCCATGAGTGGAATACATCACTGTTGTCGATAAAAAAACAATACAAGTTATACTGTATGATTCGATTTGGTTAGGTTTAGGTCTATTTGAGCTCATCAGAATTGATCTTGGAGAACATTGGTGAGAATGTCAGCTACACCAGCTCGTGATGCTCGAATTGTTAAACGATACATCTATAAAGTAAATAAAGTATCAATCAGTCAATCAGCATTTTCTGTAACTGATTATGGTCCAGGGCAGGAAATTAATAGCAAATCTTAACTTGAGGCGAGGCCAACACAGTACAACCTTGGTTGCCGAAGACCCGTGATTGGCCCACTAATTGAGGAAGTGCTAAGTATTTGTATGTTAGAAGAAAACGTTTGAAGTGATTGAAACGGATTATGTCATCGTGTGGACACAGACAACTGAACCCGTTCAAACCTTTAGTAAGATCGAGTCTAATTCCCTGGCAGGGCTAGGTTTGATAAGTTTAATAATGTGCTCCATCTTTTTTTTTAAACGAAATTACGAACTTCGAAGTCCTACTTGCTTTTTCTGTTAAGGAGTCATTCAATTTATACTAAGTACTCTCTCTAAAGTTCGAGCCTTTCATAGCCCGAACAAGATTTGCGTTTCATGTGAGAAATCGATTTACTTTTACACGCATACACAAATCCAACAACTGATTCAGAGATGCTTAGGTCAAGAGATTGGCAAGGCTGAAGGAGGCTTATATCCTGAGGGAAATTCCTTAAATCAAAAACAGCCAAAATTGGAAAATATATATTTCGTAGGCTCGAAGTAACTCTTAGCCTATGCTTGAATTTTTGCCATATCTGAAACTATATATGCTTATAAGTGCAATAAAGAAACATTTAATTGCAGACGACAGTTTTGTAAACAAATCTAACAATGTGCATTCATTCTTTCTTTAGGTGATAACATTTGGTAATATCCAATGTAAACATAACATCGTAAGACAAACCTGTGCTGGTATGTTTGGTTCGAGACGTAGAAGATATCCGATTTGCCCTTGACGTGTGTGTATGATACCAGCGGTGACGAAATTGTCTGGGTTAGGATCGATTTCCTCTAGTAATCCCATACTGCAGCCCACAAGCTGAAAAATAACATGATAATACAATTAAACGTTTCTTCGTCGTACTAGATAAAAAATATATAATCGAAAGGGGTCCAAGGTTGTTTGAGGTCTTTAGAGATCAACAAAAGCCAAGACAAGATGTACTAGACTCTCACTCAAAACCTTATGAAGTATTTTGTATTTAAAATTTCAGTTATATAGTAGTAACAATTATAACTGCTAATGATTATAAAGATTGAAATTTTAATAGTTGAGAGTGTGTTTCTTGATTTAGAAAGTGTAGTAACCTTGAGTTTGGAAGCTTCAGTATCGATAGGAAAGTTTGCGTTGAAAATCTTTTGACTTTCTTGACCAGGTCTGAAAATGAAAACAAAGAGTAAACAACAAAGAGCGCGAACCTGAATTCAAAATCATTAAGTTTTGATTAAAAAAGTCTACAATTTATGAAGCAGAAGAGTTGGGGTGTGTTCTAACAAGAAAGGTTTTTAAATATAGAGTGTTTACCCGCCATTTCTCCCTCGTGACAGACGAGGAAGGAATCAACAAGGCTGTTTGATCGAGAGAGTTTTTTATTTCCTAATATTTAGTATTTTATAACTTACTAGCCATAGCTTTCACTAACTGCCACCCGCTAGTACAATGCTTGTAAAAACTAATTAATGCTAATTAAGGCTTTGTAATGCTTTATAGCAAAAGTTTGGAAATTATTTGGAATAGTTAGAATGATTCTTCTCAACAGCATTTTCTTTGAGATATCAATGAATAAGCTAACATATAAATGAAACATATTTTTTTTCTAAAAATGTGAATTACTTTTTACAAAGAATAAAATACGAATCTTAAAACATTCATTAGGAAAAGTGTCCATGTAGAATCAATTACAGATACTAAACCAGTCAAAAGACATGCAACTATATTTATTTCAACCAATTTGAAATATAAATGAAACATAGTAGAACCAAACAGCATAAGAAATGCTATGAGCCAGAAACATAACGAGCAGGAACCAAAAATTGACAGGTAACAACGTACCGTCAACTGCTCCAACTTGGGACTATCTTACGCAACATGGGACGGCCATTCCACCACCATTTCACCGAACCTCCAGAGTCATTTGAATTGAGTTTAATGAACCACGTATTAAAAAATACACGATTCTCTTTCGATTTTACAGTAAGTGAAAATACAGACCAGATATCAAGTCCCATGTTGCGTACACTCGTCCCAAGTTGGAGCAGTTGACGGTACTTAGGAGTTTTTCCAACGGTTTAACAAAGGATATCGTGATCCAAAATTGTTTACATTAAATGGATTTTACCAGTAATCTAGAAGCTGTAACAGCGTCGTGTAAAGGATGGAAGATGATAGGACGTAGCGTTGTAATAGTATCAGTAACGAGGCAATATTGATGAGCAGGAAGCAGGTATTAACAGGAAATAGCGTACATTCAGGACTTTTTCCAACGGCATGATAAGGGATCTCATGGACAAAATTGTTTTTACATTAAAAAGATATGCCGGTTATCTTGCAGTTGTAACAGCAATATCGTGTAGGAGGATGGAAAATCATGACGTAACATGGTAATAGTAGCAGTAAAGAGGTAATATTGCGTTGTCAAGGTAGTAAACGAATCCACATTCATAAAATAAGCTTTAAATTGAAAATAAGAAACATGAAATTAGATTCTATATGATGAGTGTACTGAAATTTCCTCAAAATAGTACACAAAAGGTTCTTTCAATTTCCGATAATAATTTCCCAAATAGTGCTTGGTAAGTGTCAACAAGAACAAATGCTAAACATAAAACTGCATAATAGATCTATAAAAAAAGCACACTTTTAATGAAAAAAATGTACTTACTGTCAAAGTACTATAATACAGGATCTTTATGCATTCTTGATGGAGTAGAGTATGCTGAATGACGAGTGTTAGAATTTTGTTGCCAATTCAACCACCAACAATAATCACTTTTGTTCATTATTCATTCATTATTGTTCTACTATTATCATTTTAATCATTGTTCATTATCGCTCTGTGGTAAAAATTAAACATCAATTCGTTCACATTATTGTAATCACTTAGAACTTGGAAGTAATAAATGTAAGGTATTTATATCTAGTTGTATCTCACTCAAAGTCACAAATAATACGTCTTGACTGCAGGAGAGACTACTTGTTTTTGAATTCTTCCAGAAATTTCCACGCATCTACATTTTCTTCCTTTCCTGAATGTTAACCAATCGGACAAATTTTATATATAAGAAGAAATGAAAACCCGCCCTAAAAAGCAGTGTAAAATTCCCGCGGCGCTTGACGTGAAAAATAAAAGCTGTAAAAAACCGGCGGAAGATACCGAACATTTACGGAAGAGACTAACTACGGGTAGGCTTGCGCGACAACAACAACAAAACAAAAATGCGAGATTCCAGTCCAACAATCCTTGCGCCTGAAGCTATGAGTGCCTCCTCACTCGCTGCGCTCGTTGCGGGGGCAATTAACTACCGGGTGCGCCACAAAAAAGTTTCTCTCTTTTAAACGAATTTTCTCGAAATCTAAAAGTTTTAAAAGAACCATTCCTATTTCATTAGAAAGAAGAAAGATAAACTTAAATTTTGATGGGTCATTTATTAAATTCGATTCATTAGATCTAAAGTTGTGTTCAATTGAATAAAAAAGTTACTTTCGGAAAATGCTCAAAAACGTTAAAAATTTACCTATCAAATTAAACAGAAGCATAATTACATGATATATCAGTATTTTCGTTTCAGTCATTAAAAATGATAATTAGCTGTCTAAATGACCTTTTGTTATTTAAAGGAAGGTTGAATTTCAATGAAAGGAAGAAAATTCGTCGAAAAAGGCCAAATAATCTGGTAAAATTTTAAAAATACATCAAATATGGGTTTCGAGCTAGATTCAGCCTTACATAGACTTTATCCAGTCTAGAACCAAAAATCTGAGGGAAATTTCGGTAAAACTAAAATAAATTGATTTGGATGAAGATTTTTAACCCTTTCGACCCTTCAGTTTCAAAATTTATGTTTTGTTACTGAAAAATGCTCTTAATCATGTAAAGCCTATTGCAATTACTAAAGTCTATTCACGATAAGTGTGCACTCTTTTTTCATTTACCTATAACTTTTGAAGGAATTCTTCAATCTTTATAAATTTGGTATCATTGGAAAGATATTAGTGAGTGGAACAATTTGAAATAAAAAAAACTTTAAAAAGATTATAAAAATGAAGATGAAAATGAAAAAGAAAAAAATGAAGATCTTGTAGAAAAGGGCTATAACTATCATTTTCACCGAAGTAAATTCTTAATCATCGAACGTTATCACTGTGAAAAAAATTCTCAAAAATAATCATTCAGTCAAAAGATATCAAACAAAGTTATAAGCTGATTGACGTCTAAAAACGCTGTTTTCTGCAGTTTTTTGCTGTTTTTTGGGGTCAATCACTTATTAACTTTGTATCATAACTTTATATTGAATAAATATTTTAATGAAATTTCTTCACAGTGATGATTTCCTAAGATCAAAGAATCTCTCCAGTGAAAATGAAAGTTATAGCACTTTTCTACAAGATCTTCATTTTTTTCTTCTTCATTTTCATCTTCATTTTTAGAATCTTTTTAAAGACTTTTTTATTTCAAATTGTTTCACTCACTAATATCTTTCCAATGATACCAAATTTATAAAGATTGAAGAATCCCTTCAAAAGTTATAGGTAAAAGAAAAAAGAGTGCACACTTATCGTGAATAGACTTTAGTTTTATAATGAAATTTTGATAGGTCGATTTTTAAAGTTTTTGGGCACTTTCTGAAAGTAACTTTTTTATTCAATTGAGCATAACTTTTGATCTAATGAACCGAATTTATCCAATGACCCATCAAAATTTAAGTTTATCTTTCTTCTATCCAATGGAATAGGAATGATTCTTTTAAAGTTTTTCGATTTCGAGAAAATCAGTTTCAAAGAGAGAAACTTTTTTGTGGCGCACCCGGTAGCACTTTGACAAATTTTAGCTCTTATATCTCTATCTCTCTGACATTATATCGAGTAAGCCACCTTTATTATCTAAATAAACCATATCTTCAAGCTTTCTCTATACTCAGCTTTCCTATCTATTTATCATCAATGTCATATAGCTGGACTACTCCAATCCTAACCAATCATTACTACATTAGTTGTCCGCGATTCCCGGACAATTCCCCCCCGGTGAATTCCCCCCGGTGAATCCCCCCGGAAAATTCCCACCCGGTGAATCCCCCCCCCCCCCAGGTGAACTAAAAAATCATGTAATTTGAAATAAGCGAATTGTGATTCTTAAAACTTTGTAAAGATCCTTGATCCTAATATTGGAGGTTTGTTTCGATTGAAAGTTTTAAATTAGTCTCTCTAAGGGGCGGAAAATTCAGGATTTTTAGAAAAAATTTTGATTTCCAGAGAAAAAAATTGTAATAAAGTCTCTAAGGGTATGACTTTTTTCAAAAATCGAAAAACAAAAATTCAAAAAGTCACTCTAAGGGTCACCTTTTCAGCAAAAATATCAGTCTCTCTAAGGGTCAATTTTCGAAGGTCCCGTCATTCGCCAACCCTAGTATCCCCCGGGGGTTACAGTCCATGATTTCGAAACTTAAAAACACATATGAAAATAATATGGGTGAGAATTCACCAAAGGGGGAATTCACCGGGGGGGATTCCCCAGGGGGGAATTGTCCGGACACCGTTGTCCGCATCGTATCAGTTTGAACCGTAGCATTTCTATTACACATACATATAAAATATATAAAACTTTCTTGTTGTAAGAAGAACCAATAAAATCATGATGAAAAAAAGCGAATCAACTTACGCGGATAGACCTTTCCATCGGTTAAAGAAGTCAGTATTGGTCATTTCAGCAGAGACAGAGCATTTGGTCAAGAAAACTGGTAATTGTAATAACAGTTGTTGTGGTGCTGTGCCAACACTGTAAAAATAAGAAAATATAAAGTTGAAAGAAGATTTTACGATCCAAAGTTGAAATGAGAATTTCTAGAAATGAAAATTATTGGTAAATTTTAGTACAGTTCCTTCCACCAACATCTAAAAAATGTGTATTTTTAATTCTCATTGTTTTTGATAAAGAAAATAAAAAGTTTCCACTTAAAAGTCATCAAAGATCAGAAAGATGATAGTGGACGGGTTTTAAATGTGTAAATTGAAGATCTTCGGACAGATATAGACAACACATCCACAACTATCCAATATCTACGATAGTTTGGTAATATTTGTCATAATTAAGGCAATTTCATCACTTTCCAATAAATCGCCAAAGTTTTGAAGCTTACGAAAACTATTTGTCCTTTTATTCTCGAAAATTTCTTGGTCCTTATAAATTAGTTTTTTAAAAAAAGTGTCTGAAAGACACATAAAAAACAGCCCTTACCTGAAAGAGACAGTAAGCACGGGGATTTCATCAAAGACATCAATAATTTCACATTTGATCATTTGTTGTATCTGCGCACCATTGTCGATGACGTTACTGATTGGCTGAAGTTCAACCGCCATTTCTATGGGAAGACATTTTTTTAAAGAATAGATTCATTTGATCAATTACGCTATATGCTTCATGTAATAAATTTCATATTTCAGACTGATTTCCATTTTTTTTGTTCTGGTTTTCACTTTTTTGGTATTTGTTGAGAGAGGTACAGGAATAAAAACTTAACTTGTTTTGATAGTAGATTTGTTATTTTTGATATTCAAGTTACAAAACCGGTATCTCAGTCATGGACTCAGGGACGACGTTCTAGAAGGAAATTTACGAAAAGTTGAAAACATACTTTGAGAAACATCTGGGTTGTTGTGAAGTTGGACCAAAAAGTTTGTTAATGGTACGGTTGTTTTGTTACCGTAAAATATACCAAGACGTCCTAGAAAAGGAAAGGAAAATTTATTTGTTAATGGTTAGGACAGGGCATTTTTCAGGCTGAGTCATTTGAAGCTTTACTTTAAAAAGACTTAACAATTAAAAGTGGTGGATAGCACGGCTTATCACACGTCTAAATTTGCAAAACTCAGATTTCAGGAGTGGAGGCCAGATTTTCAGAGATTTAAAAGAACAGATAAACTGTATGAGGAATTTGAATAGACAAAACGAAGGTGTATCAAACTTGAACTTATCCATCAAGCGATTGTGTTAAACAGGCTCAACGTTAGACAAAGAAATTTCCCTACCAACGCCTTGTCTGTATTCAGATTTGATACCAATCTGGATGATGTCGTTCTCGAAAAGGATACCATTGCTTTTGCAAATGAATCTAGACAAAGAAAGGATTGAGGGATTATCTCACAAACTTTTTACTCCTAATATCTGCACAAATTTAATTAAGAAGCAGTTTACCGAACATCAACCGTTCACATACTCTAGGGTGTACAAACTTTCAT
Source organism: Clytia hemisphaerica (assembly GCF_902728285.1). Classification (NCBI taxonomy): domain Eukaryota; kingdom Metazoa; phylum Cnidaria; class Hydrozoa; order Leptothecata; family Clytiidae; genus Clytia; species Clytia hemisphaerica. Next base: position 693,506 of record NW_027103319.1, read on the forward strand.
AAAAACATTCGTGTTTTTTTGAGTCCCTTAGAGCTCTCTTTAAGTAAAAAAAACAAACGTTTCAAAGAGGTCCAAATAAGATTTGTCATAATTAAGGCAGTTTTCATCTCTTTTCCAATAAATCGCCTAAGTTTTTAAGATTACGAGAAGTATTTGTCCTCTTATTCGCGAAAATTGTCGTTAATGACTCGGTTTGTTCGACCCCGTAAAGATTTTTACTGTTGACGCTCTCTTATCTTCAAAGGACGTCAATTTTTCATCGAAAACGGGAGCTTATCGAAATATAGAATATCGAATAGTAGAGCGTCGTTTATGAGAGTTTCTTAAAGAAATTTGACGGTGACTTTTGATTTGATCGAAAAGGGGAGCTTATCAAATTATAGAATGTCGAATTAGAGAGCATCAACTGCACTTGTCAAAGTAATCCGAGTAGAATTAGATATATAAACATTTTCATTGAAAGAACTTTTAAAAACTTACTTGCTGACAGAGTCGTTAGTAGCAGGAGTTGTGGATGTTGGAAAGTCGAGAGAGATACCTCCATTGTTGACAGGACTTGGTTCAGATGCAATGTCTAATAGAGTGCCCGTGGTCGATGGTGGAGTTACTGCTGAGGGGACAAAATTGATTAATTTTAGTCGTATAAAATTCAAAAACGTCAAAAGTCAAGAAAAAAGTCAAGAAAAAAGTTTTTTCAAATTAAGACGTTTTATTGACAAAACAAAACAAAACAAAACAGCCGCTGTAAAGGCGTCTAAAGTACCAGGTATAAAATTTACTGTTTTGCAACAAAATAATTAAAGTCCATTCGCTTTAAATGTGTGCACTCATCTTTGCTATCATGGGGAAACCATGTCAGCGTAATAAGAGTAATCCCTTGAGAGTGGTTTAAACACGATAACAAGAAAGAGAGTACACTTAAAGTGAACGGACTTATATAATCGGAGTAAGAGTAAAAAATTTCAAAAGTCAATAAAACGACTTAATTTGAAAAAAAAAACTAGAAGCTTTTCTAAGATGGAAAATACGTTACTAGTAAAACTATAAAACATTGGCAGAATTGTGCGTCTTACCACCAGAGCATTTTACCTGCGCCGTAAGACGTAAGAAAATCATCATCGTTATCAATTTAAACGTTTGTTGACTCTCAGCATCGTCATTATAAAAAACCCCGGTTAAATTGATTTGTTTTGCATACCTTTTGATCATGTGATTATAAAATTAACCAATCTCAAGAGTCTAAAATGGTAACGTGATCAAAAAGTATGCAAATCGCAACTTGTCTTTTATTCATAACAAAGGAAAGTTGACAATAAAGCTTAAACAATACATTACCAGACCAGGGCTTTTTATAATGACTATGCTCTCAGGGTTTTAAAGCAGTGGAAACCAAAACTCAAAACTATGCGCTTATAATCCTCATAGCTAATATTTGAGTATCATATATAATATTATCATTATATAGTATCATTATAATATTTCAATCATTCACACTTTAAGTAGGTATTGATGCTTACCAGCTTGAATTGGTGGCGGCTGAAAGAAAAAGGAATATTTAAAACAGGTTATTATGGTATCAGTTGTTTCAAAATACTTTTTTTTAATGATTCTGCAGTTTTTCAGATTCGACTTTTTCAAAGAAACCCTCACAAATGCTGAGGAGGCCATATTTTTTATCTAAGGCTTTATTTCGAAATATGATGGATCTCCTATAAAACACAGGGTAAATGATTTTCCTGGAATATCTCATTTCCACTGCACACACAAGCATTCGAAAAAAGTGAGAAAGGTATTTTAATTACCCTGGCAGCGGGTGTTGGTCGTTGGGCAGCAGCAGGGGCGGTAATTGCAGCTGGCGCGGGCGGCTCAACAGGGTCTTTATCATCCTTCTCTGCTCCACCCTTGTTTTTCTTCAGTTTAGCCAATAATGACGATTCTCTCTCAGGGAAAGGTGGCATTTCTTCCAGTACTGAAAGGGGAAAATATTTAAATCCAAAGCAAAGTTCACAAAAAATGCATCCTGAATTTCAAATTGATTTCTTTTCTGTAACTGGAATTCTTCTTTAGAAGAATTCTTGGCAGTAATCTCTTCTGTACACGAAGTCCTCAATCTCCCAACTTCAATGGTTGAATTAAAGCATCAATCATTGAAAAAGACTATAAAGCTGTTTGAGGTATACTGTCAAATTTAACTGAGCTGATTGTAAGAGATAACTAATGGCAACAGCCTTACAACAACCTTACGAAAGATAATAGATCCTAACAACACCCATAACCCTATTCATACTGTGCTCCCTATACCGTATTACTTAGAAAAAACGCCCCAGCCGTTGATTAAATTTTTTGATTTTTTGGAGGGGCGTTTATTCGAGAGGGCGTTTGAAAAAGGGGGCGTTTACTAAACAATTTAGAACCGAGGCCACTTTGATAGTGTGAATTGGAACCTTATTTTGCTCTTTCATTATTACTTGAGAAATAGGTGATGTAGAAACGGGTCAAATTCTCAGTTTGAATACTAAAAGAATACAACTATCATCTAGGTTTTCTTTTTTGTATTAAATTATACTTCTTCATCACAGCTACTTGTCTCAAATAAACGCCCCTCCTAGAGGGGAGGCGTTTATTCAATAGGGCGTTTATTGGAAGGGCGTTCTTTGAAATTTTTCCTCAAATAAGGGGCGTTTAAAAGAAGGGGGAGTTTATTCGAAGTAATACGGCATTCAGCAAAAGATTTTACAGCATGGTCCCACATACCTGTAGCCAAAACATCTTGGGATGCTATCCTACTCAATTGAAGATATTCGACAGCTCTTTGTTGAATCTCCGTGTCTGCATTACGAATATTCGTCTCGCTGGTCAACACCTAAATGAAGCATGTTTGCTGTGTGTCAGGAATCAAAAGTCCAAATCCATTGTTTATTTAAAAAAAAAAACTTTTTCTAGTTCTTGGGAATACATAGATATATGGATATGAACAAGTGAATGGTAGTAACCTCCCAGGCGGGAGTCAAGGATAATAGTCATTATAGCAATACGCCTTACCTTGGGAATACTAGAGAAACTAATCTGAAAAAAAGGGTAATGTTATAACGGGTATCAGGTATAACATCTTTTTTCCTTGAGAAAGTGCAAACAGTATCCTGGAAAAGGATTCGATAGAATCTAGGTGGTGAGTGTCTGAAAGAAGAAAATATGATATAGCTTCTCACATTTTGAATAGTTTCTTTAATCTCTGGGAACAAGTTGATCAATTTGATATACGCTGACATCAGCAAAGCTTTGGTCGGAACGTTGGCCAGAGGGAATTTGTGGTGAAGCAATTGGAATTGCACCAATGGTCTAAAACAATAAATAGGAAACCATTTTAATCGAATGTGAAGTAAGAGAGAGAGAGCAATTAACATCAGATCAACACTGTATTACTTTTATCTTAAAGACCCATTTTTAAAAGATTCCATAAAAAAAAAGCAACATGCTGAATGGATCTACCTAATGATTAACATCAGATGAAAATAAGAAAAAAGTGACAATAATTGTACAAAAATTCAGAATGGAAAAATAAAACTTGTGTGTTGAATAATGTAAAATGGTAAGAACGAATTTCCCCAAATACGAAAATCACTTAAAGCATGAAGGCCCAAAAAAGCTGTTTTTGGCCCGAATTTGCCCAAAAAAATTTTCCTTAAAAATCTGGCTCCGTCACATTTTGGGCACGAAAATTCGTCTTTTAAGGCGAATAAGAATTTTCCAGGAAAAACCACTTCAGCCATTCTTTAGAGAATCTTGCCCTCTATCTTTGTACAAAAAATCAGAAAAAAGTAATGACAGGATTTTGCACAAAGTCCAAAAAACCCTATTTTTAGGCAGTTTTTGGCCCAAATTTGCCCAAATATAATTTTTTCGAAAATCAGGCTCCGTCATATTTTAGGCATTGCCATTTTGCATCATTGTGCAAAAAATCTGAAAAAAATAATGAGTCAACTTTGAGAAAAGCTGGTAACAGACGGACGGACGGAAGAACGAACGAACGGACATGGGTTAATTTATAGAACCTCCACCGGGGTACCCGGAGGTAGGTCCAAAAACTACGGCCGTGATTGAAAAGGAGGAAAAGGATTACCTTAGGGTTGACTTATTTTTTGCAATAAGTTCTTCTCAAAATATTGTGTTCCGGATACAAATCGAAAAACTGTTACTGTAAGTGTACGTTTATAGAAACTCACTACACACTTTGTTTTAACTTTTTCAACTTACGAGGATCTTGGATCACCAGCAATCAAATTCCCAAATTCACCAAGGATGTATCCACCGACTTTGATCATGTTTTCGTGGCAATCATGTGCTTGGATAGCCTCAAAGACGGTCTTTGCAGCATACCCTTGAATGTCATCTCTGTTGATGATGACTTGAATGACACGATACCAAACCTTTGAAATGAAAAGAAGAGATTTGATATTGATATATATAGATTTGACATATTTGAAATCAAATTTCATCTTTCCTATTTATAGGTTAGGATATGAAAGCATCTTCGTTTTTTTAACGATCCTCCATAAAAAAAATCAAAAATCTTGAAAATCAAAAGTCTCATCAGGTCTTATCAGTCTCATCATTATCTTATGTTTGGTCTGAGACAGTAAGTAAAAGTGTCCATTTGTACCGGGTCTCAGTTCTGGTGATTAATACAAAAAATTGCATTTTACCTCTTCACCTACGAAGTCACCTCCAACTCTGATTAATTCCAAGATGGTGTCCACATACCATGAGTAATCTGTTGCATATTTCTCCGCTAAAATGGCTATTTTCAATACCTGCAAAGTCAAAATGTAAATGGAAGTCAATTCCCATAATTCATTTATGTAGCCTGTTGCAGTTTTTTACGCATTATTGACTTTTGTGGCACTGTTATATTGAAAGGGATTTAAAAATAAGAATCAAACAATTTATTAGGCTGGATGAATATCTTCAAACGAACAATCGATAAATACAAATCTATCTAAATTCTGATATTCTAAATTCGCCGTAAGTGCTTGACATATGTTGCGTTAAACATACTCCAAGCTACGTTTATCAATTTTTTAGCATCATTAAAAACATTACGTTAATACCAAGGCGTTATGGGTTATTTAAACAATTACTATTATTAAGTCCTTCCATACATGTAGAGTTAAAAATTTAGTAACAGAAGCTGCTTCTGTTTCATTTTTGAAATTGATTCTTATTTTCTAAACGTTTCGACCTCAACAGAGTACCATCATCAGTAAAAAGATTTTTTGTAAATTACTTACTAGTTCTTCTCGAATAGCAAAATCAGCTTGTTTCAAGTATGTCAACATTTCAGCGACGATCTCGATGGCATTCGTACTATCACACATGACGTAGAGTAAATCAACTGCTCTTTGACGTACACTGACATCCCTTTCAGTCTATGAGTAGAGAGATTAAGAATTGAGCATCCTTTTAAAGTCTAGTTTTCGGATATTATAAAGAAGATATGTCTCGCACTGATTGTACACGGTGCGCCACAAAAAAGTTTCTCTCTTTGAACTTGATTTTCTGGAGTTCTGTAAATTTCAAAACAACGAACCTTTTTCCATCGAAAAGAAGAAGGATAAATTTAAATCAACCTATTGAAATTTTTATTGCAAAATTGGCAGTTGCGATAGCTTTTGCACGAATAAGTGCATTTCTTAGTAATTAAATGCATAAATTTTGAAATTTAAGTCTAAAAACAGTTGACAATCTTCATTAAAATCATTTTCATTTGTTTTTATCAATTTTATCTTCAAATTTTTGGTTCTAGACTGGATGATAGTCAATGTAAGGCTGGATATATCTCAAACCCTTATTTGATGTATTTTCATGAATCTTACCAGAATCTGAACAATTTTCTTCCATTCAACTTTCCTTTATACAACAAAAGGTCACTTTGACAGCTAATTATAATTTTTAAACAATACTGACGTATCATGTGATCATGCTTATGTTTAATTTAATAGGTTGATTTTGAGCGCTTTCGAGCACTTTTTGAAAGTAATTTTTTTTCAATGGAGGATAGATAACTTATGATCTAATGAACCAAGTTTAATAAATGACCCATCAAAATTTATGCTAGTCTTTCTTCTTTTATAATTTTTAGATCTCAAAAATTCACTTGAAAGAGAGAAACCTTTTTGTGGCGCACCCGGTATAACATCCAAATCTATCAAAAAATACAAAAAAGGAACAAGAAAACTGTGTACAGGCTAGTTTAAAACAATTCTTTAAATAGAAGGGACCAAAAACTCCTTTCAAACTACAATTAGACAAAGAATAATTAGTGTAATTTAACCAGTAATAATTTAACACTTGAGAATACAAATATTATACCTTTAAAGCATTAATAACTGTTTCTTGATGTTTCCTAACAGCTTCTGCTGAGAATTCTGTGTTTGCTAATGAGCATAGACTTTCCAAAGCCAAATACCTAAAATGGTGGAAAAAGTCGAAGTGTATTATTAAATGAATCAAAAAGTACAAAAGTATAAAAAAGTACAAACTTTGATTTCAAAAGTGTTGTATTTATATTTCGCCAAGAACTTTCTACTTAAATAACAAAACTCACTTTGAATATCAAGAATTTTAAAATAAAGTAATTTGTGAACAAATAGGTTCGACAATTTCAAGCGACAAAAAAAACTTAATATTCAACAAAATATTAAATTCAATATGCCCAAGTGTAGAAACCACGCCTTTAATCGTAAGTTAAAGCTGGTAAAAATGTTTTTCAAAAAAATTCTCTTACCTAAGATTGGTTTCACGATGAGTTAAATACTGTCCTAATTGGTTACATGCACGAATCAACAAGTGTTGATCACTAAAAAAGGGAAATAGATAAACCTTTTAAAGAAGAGCAAAATTGACAAAGATATTGGGTAAAAAGTTTATTTTAGCATAATATGGACTCATCATTAATTAACTAATTAAATCATTCATTTAATCAGCTCAAGAATTGTTCTTAATCCAGCACCTTCATACAATGAAATGTACTGAAATACATCCAGTTGCAAGTTTATCAAATAAGTTTAACTATCTAATGAAAAATCTGAGTTGGACAAACTTTTATAAAGTTTTTACGTAGAAAGCCATTATCAAAAATAAAATACCTGTCTAAATGAATAATTAAGTTGATAGCTTCGAATAAAACGGCATTCTTTGAGTTTGAGTGTTGGACTTTCTTTGATTTAGGTGCTTCCTTAAAACAAAAAGAAACATTATTAATAAAGTTTCTATGGCCAGGGTCAACCAATACCATGTGAAGGGAATTGGGTATCATAACTCTGATAAATATGGGTAGATATTTCAGACATTGCAGTTTGTGATGACATCTGTTCTCCCGTGTAGTTCGAGTGCCCTGGTACACTGCCATGGCTTGGCAGCTCGCATTTGCAGGATTGTAATATCTGCTTGGGCTGTGATCCCTACTCCTTCGTGGGTAGGACCCATTCTGATGCATCATAGGGCATATCTATCTATTTATGGCTATAACAACACTGTTTCTCATGTTTTCTCCTGTGGGTATTGCAAATTAATAAACCATTTACCTGTGCTTTGTTCAGAATGTGTTCAAGGCATTCTGTCAGTTTTCCTAATTGTGCAGCATCTAAAAATTATTAAAAGGAAGGTTTCTCAAATATGTTAATATTTCATTCTACTGCACGAAGGGAAGAAAGCAGATTCATTTCATCAAATCAGTCAGAAACTAGATTAAAGGTTTTGAACGCATAATTTCCGAGCAGAGTCTATCTAAAAACGTTGGTTAGCTGTCAATAGGACAATAAACTAAACTATGAATAAACGAAGCCATAAATCTACTACAATGTTGAGCATTAATTTAAAAACGAGTGTGTTACCTGGTGTTGGGTATAATTGCAGAAGTTTTAAAAGTTTCACAGATAGCCATGGTGCAGGGACGAAGTAATATGTATAATCTTTTAAATCTGATGATGTGACAATCTGTAGATAATAAATGTATTACAGGCAAAAAATATGAAAATAAACAATCCGAAAAAATATAAATTCTGACATTTTCCGAATAGAAGGTTCATGTTGTTGGAGTTCAGTGCTTTTTAATTTAACCCATTTAACATTGATATGTTACTGAAAGAAAATCATTAAAATTCATTCAGCATGAATAGATTTATATAAAACTAAAATTAATTATCATGGTTATTATAAACACAACACCCATTTCAAAAAATTTGTGGTGCTAAGTATCTTTTCCCATATTTTTTTTGCCCAACTCTGCCAAAGTACCTATTTTTTCTCTCTAGAATTTTGAAATTCAAATAAAATATGATTCTAAAAAACCATATTCAGCATTACCTTTGCGAGTCTGTTGATGGCAAGATTTACACAACCTTTATAATCATCAGGAAACTTCTGCACAAATTCAAGGATTAAACTAGCTGCTGCCGTGACCACACCCTGAAAAAATGGACAAAAAAATAGCATGTCAATAACTAATGCAATGAATTACATTATTATATACCTGTAGGCAAAAACAGCCATTGAATAATTCCTGATATACCATGGCTTTTATACCACGGTAGAATTTTTTTCTTCAAATTTTGCTTTCAAAGTTTGAGTTTTTTCGTTGCTCTATCAAAGAAATTCATTAAAATAAATCTATTGTAAATTTCATAAACAAATTTTTATGACTCAAAGTAATTAAGAAAGTCATTTAAAAAAGAAAAACATTCGAACGTTCGATTATGGGAGTGTTTTAAGTGAAACGTTTGGCTATTGACATAATTTTAATGTTTTATTTTCGCCTAGAGGTATATAATAAAACATATATTCAATAGGTTTTCGTTGGTTATTGAATTTATTAACCCTCGGTGGTATATATTACATATCACCTCGGGTTAATAAATCTCAATAACCAACTTTTACCCATTGAATATCTGCTTATTAATAGCTACTATTAATTACTCTCTGCTAAAACAAATTGAACAATGTATCAAAAAGTTAAAATCTGAAGAAATCATTAAAAGAAAAATATATTCATAAATCTGTGTCAATGCAAGCCAGATAAAAAGTTTGTAAATTCAAATCAAACCAATTTACAAGATTTGAATCGTTTATCATTTGGCAGATCCTGGACGCCATTTCTGCTGTCCTTGGTAACACAGATGAATTGATACGGAATAATTTCAATAAACAAAGTGAAGCAGATTGCTTAACACCATCAGCAGTTTCTCTGAAAAAATACACAAGTTAGTGTTTAGTGTGAGTGTTTCACTTTGTAACTTGTTCTACATCTAAGTTAGAATTGATTGATATAACAAAAGTGGTTCTACATCAATTAAAAAGAAGCCTGGGTAGCATTTCCAAATCAGTGATAAATGTTGCCTCAAAATGATTTCTTCTTTTTTCTTTTCTTATGTCAGTTAAACAAGTTTGCTCAGCTTTACTTTAATCCTTTCAAATGGCTACAACAACTTTTCAAGAATCAAATAAAGGATGTTATAAAGATATGGCTCAAATGGAGTTTATGAAGAAGAAATAATTTACTGTACTGTAAACATACCCAGAAATCAATAATTTAGGAACGTCTGGGCCAACTCCTTCCAACATCTCAGGACTGGCAATATTTGCAATGCATTGTAAAGCCAAGCTGACAAAGATTGGGTTGCTGCTATTCAAGTCATTTTTGACGTGTTGAATGATGAGTTTCATCAACTCGTTATTTGCACTAACCAAGACAGATATGAAGAGATATCCCTGGAGTAGAGAAGATGTTTAGATTTTTTATGATTTCAAAATCTAATCTTTTCAAGCATATAAGATCAAATTTAGACTATAAGTAAAGTTTATCTGAACTTAGATTTAACCATGTATAATGCTAGACACACAGTGGGTATCAAGAAAGAGCAACTGAATTTTTTTGTTATGAACTTTTCAAATTTTACTCATTTGGATTCCAATAACCCCATTACTACATTGAAACCCTTGAAACACAAAAAGTAAACAAAGAGGGCCATGAAGATAAAAATATGTACCGGGTGCACCAAAAAAAAGTATACAGGTTTGTTGAGTATTGTGAGCTTCACGATTTAAATTTTTTAATTGTATAGAGGATGCTCTAACTTGAATTTTGAGCTATTCTACATTAAATTTGAAAAAGTAGTTCAAAAGTTATTTTAAAAAACTGCCTTTTTTTCATTTAAAAGATATCATTTAATTTGAGTCATAATACTCCAATTTCACCAACTTCTCATAATAAACTTACGATTTGTTTTTCAGAGTATTTGTTGGAGGACAGTAAATTAACTGCTTCCATGTGACCAAAGTCGATATCATTTCCAAGTAGAAATATGAATAAAAGTTTACAGACATACTTTCTTCTTTTGATAGCCATCAAGTTGTTTATCACCTATGACAAAAAGAAGGCAAAAAAACTTTATTTCAATAAGTTCATAAGCCCCTTGCAACCTCCTAGACTTTAAAATCCAAATATTTTAAATACGCTAAATCGTGTGTGTTTACAAGATTTTACAAAAAAATTATTTATTTAATTTTTGTATAGTGATTCACTTGATTGGGACATGCAGTGTGCGACGCTGCAGATACTAGTATTGTATTGAATTAATGCTAGTTAAAATCAAACTTTAAGAAATTTTTGAATTTGACATAAAGTTAAATTTGAAAAACTGTCAAATCTGCGGTTTTTTTCTCCTTTAAAATTAAAACCAGTTAAAACTTCTCAAGATAAGTATAAAAACAACTGGGTTTTTTTTTTGGATGGATAAGTATTAGGTATAGAAAGTTTCTTATACCATCTTCGTAACTTAATTTTAATGTCTAAGGAGCTACAAACAAATCTATAAAATCCTCAACAAATTTCAATGCAACACTTTTAGCTAAATATGTTTTAGACAACCAAAAACATGTCTCAGAAGAATACTTTCTTACCAATTTAATGAAAAATCAACTTATTTTGACTTTAATCTACAAGTCAGAATTCTCATTTGAATCTGAACCTACATATTGGGTTGGTGCTACCTACACTTTTCAGGCCATATGACGGTATAGAGGTTTCAATACAAACACATATAGAACTTATTACCTTTGAATTTTGACCTGATATTTGCTAGTTCTTTGTTGATTCTTTTCATCTCAGATTCTTTGGACTTGCCTAAAATTCATAGTTATAATTGCGTTAGGTAATTTAATTGAATTCCAAAACAAAATTCCAATAAAAATATATTGATGACCTTTTGCTGTAAGTAACTCGCCATTGTAATTATTTCAATTTTTAAGAAAGTTGAAAATATCCGACTATCTTCATGGTTTGAAAGCATTGATTATCACTTAAAAAGAAAATCTTTGCTGTTCGAGATAAATTATTCGAGCTTAGGAATCGGTACGTTGCTCGTACGAAGGGGAAACATGCCTACGGAAAAAAGGGAAGTTTTGCAATCGATCAAGATATTCAACAAAGCTTAAAAGAAAAACGTCGCCTTCATCGCAAATGGATAAGATCAATAGGTACAACTTCGGAACAGAGAAATAGAGCTATTTACGCTACTGCGAGAAACAAGGTTACAGGAAAGATCAGACGAGAAAGAAGAACACTAGAAGAACGAATTTGTGGTCAAGCAAAAAGAAGCCCTAAGAAGTTTTGGAAGCATATCCGGAACTCAATGAAGACCAAAACGGGAGTTTCCCCTCTTCTCCTTGATCCAAATGATAAATCATCACTTCGTTTTACTGATAAGGATAAAGCTGACATCCTACAGGATCAGTTTTGCAGTGTTTTTACGAATGAACCTGCTGGATCACTACCTGAGTTTCCATCACGAACAGACACAGATGTAGCATTCGATCTAACAATCGACATGATCAAAAAGGAACTGAAAGATTTGAATCCTAATAAATCGCTAGGACCTGATGAGATTCACCCAGTCATGCTGAAAAAGCTGGCCTTTTACATAGCCGGTCCTTTACATACTATCATGGCCAAGTCCTTCGTAGAAAGTAAACTACCTGATGATTGGAAGACTGCACATGTGTCCCCGATCTACAAGAAAGGAAAAAAGAACCTTGCAGAAAATTACAGGCCCGTTAGTTTAACATCAGTTGCGTGTAGAGTAATGGAAAGAATCCTAAAGAAACAAATAATGGAACACCTCACGAATGAGAAATTGCTATCAACCAAACAACATGGGTTCATGGGTAAACGATCGACAGTGACACAACTACTTCACTACTTAGACAAATGTGCAGACTCGATATCCAATGATAAGGTTGTTGACGTAATCTATTTCGACTTCGCAAAGGCATTTGACACCGTTCCACATCGCAGATTACTAAGAAAACTCGAAGCGTATGGTATCAGAGGAAGGGTACTTGGTTGGATGAAAGCATTTTTGTCCGATCGTTACCAATATGTGAAGGTCAATGGAAAGTTATCTAAGAAATGCCAGGTGCAAAGTGGTGTACCACAAGGAAGTGTCTTAGGTCCACTCCTTTTCGTTATTTACATCAATGATCTAGCTGAAGTTACCAACTCAGAAATGTTTCTCTTTGCCGATGACACAAAGCTTGTTGAAGAAATAAATAACGCTGAAGATGCAATTAGACTTCAGCACGATATCGAGGCAATGGAAAAGTGGTCTGGTGACTGGTTGTTGAAATTCCATCCTGACAAGTGCCACGTGTTGACACTAGGGAAATTCTGGAACATTCAACATGCACATCCTTACGAGATCGCTGGCTCTGTCCTAGAACATGTTGATCAAGAGAAGGATCTTGGAGTGATTATTGATAGTGAATTGAATTTCGAAGAACACATCTACACCAAGATCAAGAAGGCTAACTCGATCGTTGGATTGATTAATAGAAGCTTCGACTTCCTTTCTCCCGAGATGCTCCGCACACTTTTCATTGCATTTGTGAGACCTCACCTTGAGTACGCGCAAGCTGTTTGGTCTCCACGACTGATCAAACACTCTGATGCAATTGAAAGTGTCCAACGTAGGGCCACAAGACTTGTCGGTGGTTATAGAAACCATTCATATGAAGAACGTTTACAAGTCATGAACCTACCCAGCCTCAAGATCCGGCGTAAAATCGGGGACATGGTGGAAGTATATAAACATCTTAATGTCTATGATAAATCTTCCCTATGTCAGAAACTCGTTCTTCGAAATCGACCTCAACGTAAGCACAATCTCGAATTAAAGAGGAATTTCGCTGAAGACGGAATTAGAGGATACCAAACGAATTCACTTTACTATAGGAGCATTGATACTTGGAACAGTTTGGCAACCAATGTTGTAAATGCACCGTCCGTAGGGAAATTCAAACTAGAATTGACAAACGAATGGAAAGATAAGATCTATAAATTGTAAAGATGTAAGATTGTTTCATAGAGGTCAATAGACCTGAGAAATACACTTCTATAAATTAAATTAAATTAAAATTGTTTGGAGCCATTGGGGTTGTGTAAGTTGTAGGAACTACTGCTGAGTGGGTGGTCAAAGCTGTCATTTCACTAAAAAGTTAACCAAACCAAATACAAATCTTTAACTTGGCTTTGAGCCTAGATTTTCTTATTTTTCCAGAAAGTTTCAGCCCCAAAGTCTTTATTGAGTTCCTTATTTACTTAGCTGCTAAGCAAGGATTTGCTAAGTAAGTAACTTCTGTAAAAAAATGCAAAGAAGAACTTTCCATTCCTCTTTGTATCTGCCTGGACAAGGGAATCGTCCCAGCTGAACTTAAAAGATGCACAATCACACCAATCTACAATGGATGTAGCAGATCACAGTTTGCAGCAAATTATAGACCAGTAACGTTACAACATCCCATGTCATCAAGATATTTGAAAAAGTATATGGACGAGAACAATCTCTTCAACCCCAATCAACATGGATTCAGAAGCAGGCGTTCATGTTTGAGTCAGCTTTTGGAACAATATGATCTGATACTAAATATACTGAACAAAGATGCTATAATGCAGATGTTGTGTACCCAGTGCTGCAAATAATGGCTGGTGACCGATAATTACCGGTCATTTTTAAGCTAATAATATGTGTGTTTTTCCGTGAAATTTTGATGGTTTCATTTTTAGTGCTTTCTGATTGAGTAATGATTGGCCAACTTGAAATTCCTTATTTGCAGCACTGTGTACCTAGATTTTTCAAAGTCTTTTGACAAAGAAGACCATGCAATTGTCCTACGAAAAATAAAGCAACTAAAGTCTGTCTCAAAATAATTTGCAGCTGGAGACAAAAATGGCTGTAACTTTTGATAGAATTCGAATCAAGTTGCGATTTTGTGCTCGTTAAAAAGATATTTGTGAGTGGAATATTATCAAGTAAAAAAATTGAGAAAAAAAAGGAAAATGAAAATGAAAAATGAAGAAGAAATGTAGAAATGTGGTATAATTACCATTTTCACAGGAGTGACTCTTCAATCTTAGATCATAATCACTGTCAAAAATTTTTCAAAAAATATTCATTCAATCAAAAGATATCAGACAAAGTTTATTGCTGGTTGACTCTATAAACACTTTAAAGTAGTAAAAAACGACAAAAAAAACAGCCTTTTGTCGATCAACCAGCAATAAACTTTGTTTGATATCTTTTGATTGAATGAATATTTTTGAAAAATCTTTTCACACTAAAATTACTACAAGGGCTAAAATCCTTCCCAAAAGAGAGAAAGCAATCGGTGCTATGAATGGCGTCACTCCTGAATCACAACATGTCATTTCAGGAGTCCCTCAAGGTAGTGTTTTGGGGCCTCTGATTTTCCTCATGTTAATTGGGGATATTGACAAGGAAGTGGTGCACAGCTTTGTTAAGTTTTTCGCTGATGACATCCATGCTACAAAGGAAGTCAAAACTCTTGAAGATGTTGTTCTACTTCAAAACTATCTAGAAAGAATATACAAATGGACGATAACAATAATATGAAGCTAAATGATATAAAATTTGAACTCTTGCGCTATGGAAAGAACCAAAAGATCAAAACTCAAACAAGCTATCTATACATCACCGTCTGGAGTTGAGATTGAAAACAAAAATGTTGTTAAAGACCTTTGAATCCTGATGGAAAATACAAATTACTGCAGTAATCGAAAAGGCTAAAAACTTAAGTTAAAACATCTTGGATCCTGCAAACTTTTTCTTCTCTTTCTATTGTATGTTATGATCACACTATATAAATCATTGGAATATTGTTCCGCTTTATGGAGCCCAAATGCAGTTGGTTTTATTCAGAGAATAGAAGATATTCAAAAGTCTTTAATATAACAAAAGATGTGTGAAAAAAAGATGTGTGACAAAAATTTGGGCTGACGTGCCCCTTTAGAATTCTAGCTAAATTGAAAAATCACAGATCAGAACAGTCTGCTTTTTGGAAGTGATGAAAGTTAGGGGTCACTCACATATCGAGTCTTCCCACGACTAACGTCAAATTGATGCTAATTTGAAAACCCCCCAACCCCCACTCTAAACATCAAAGTTATAAAATTATCAAAAATTGATGAAACTCTAAATTTTCTCCTTCACTTTCATCGTTGTTTTGTCAGCCATCTTTAGTTTTGCTACGGCTTGCTCAGTTGACATTTTAAAAATAATGGAGATAATTACTAAACTTTTTTCCGAAAGTTGCCGGAATTAATCATCTCTGTAATCATAATCAACAGAATAGCGACATTAACAAAAAAGACAGACCGTCTGCAAAATTCAAGGGCCGCACGAACCGTCTAGACAAAAAAGGAACACAAGACATAGACATTGAGCTGTTTGTTTTGGTTGAAATTGTTCTATAAAATAGCGAAACGAACGAATACTTAGGTATGTTATCTTAGCAGATCTTAGTCTTAGTTGATAAAAGGAGGAAAAGAAAAATGCAAAGTAAAACATGTCACGTCTGAAAAATCGATATTTCTGGTGAAATTTCTTAGCGTCAGACTCTTACCACCCCCTTCGCTTGCATCAATTTGGCGTTAGTTGTGAGAAAAATTTCTATGTGAGTGGTCCCTTACCAGCTTATGAAAGTAGTAACCCCAGTGTGGCGGGGATTAACCGTAATTACAACTGAAGATGAAATTGTATCACATCTAGCAAAAGTTATGGTGGCAGAAAACATCTAGAAAAGCCATTCATTAAGATTGTACCGTGAAACGGGTAACTTGCATCAGTGGAGGGAAACTTGCATATCCATCAAAGACATATAATTTTATTTATTTGAGGGCTATGCCTGTCAGTCAGGCACATCCTGGCAAATGAATGGGGTGAGAATTTGCATGGGGTATTCGTCACCCAGTGTAAATGAGATAGGACGTCTCAGGCTAAAAGCGTAAAAATGAATAAAAATGAACTTCAAACTGAAAAAGGGAAAAAAGGAAGAAAACTGGGAACTTTATTTTTTTGTTAAAAGTTTCTTCAATCTTTGAAGACAAAATTGACCCATGGAAAAAAAATTTCATCTATGCAGTTCTTTGAAATGAAGCAAAATATTTCCAACCCGGTTCAATTAAACTGGGTATTCGGCTCTATTACGTCACTTTCGTTTTCAACCCCGTTCATTTGCCAATGGTCGCAAGTGAAAAATACCCCGTTCATTTGCCAGGATGTGCCTGACTGCCTGTTTGTCTCCACTGATATGTATGTTGATATGATATGATCACAGTATGTTGTGAGAATAAAAGATACAAGCAAATACCCTAAACCAAACACATCGAACTGGAACTGATAGACCTTTTCGCCTTTCCATCCGCCATATTGAATTGTATGCAAAAATTATGGTGGCCGAATTGCCGTGGTGAAATTTCCTTAGAAAGTATGCAAAACATATGCAAAAAGAAAGTATTAATATAAAACCTACATGCATAATTGTCATTATATTAAAGTGTAATCTTGTAGAAGAAAGATTAAATTTGCTTCTTTTGAAAACTAGAAATAATCAAATTCGCCCATCTCTTAGAACAAGCACTTCAAAAAACCATAACATTAGACATAAACTCAAACTGAAAAATCACCCACGAAGGTAAAAAATAATCCTTATTCAGCTGACGGTAAATTATTCTCCTGGGAATAGAACCGCCAGACGATCAAATCAAAACATCGATCTGAACCCGCTGAATGTGTGATGTCATAATTACTGCTTTCAGTTTGCGTGTTTGAAAGTTGGTGTGTGTACTCCGTCTTCGTGGAATTTTTTAATGACATGAAAACAGAATATGCAATGTCTTTAAGAACAAATTCCTAAAAGGCTTTTGTTGTTCGGTAAATATTTCTTTTTGGATTAAGAATTCCATTTTTTATTGTTCTAATGATTATAAAATTTATTTATAAGATGCTTTGTTGTCTTTTTAAACTTTGTGTAAACTTGCATATGTTTTGCATATTTTCCAACTAAATCCAACCACGGCTTTTTCGTTCCTATATTTTTGCATACAATTCAAGATGGCGGATGGAAAGGCGAAAAGGTCTATTGACATCACCTGGACTGGCAATGTGAGAACAGCCTCCTAAACAAGTTGAAGTAACTTTTTTCGATGTAAAATGATGGCAAAAGGAAAGTTTTCCTTGGAATGAGAATGTTTAACCATATCAAGGTGACCTTGTTATCAAAGTAAAGATTTTGTTAAAAAGAGTTTCAGCAGTAGAAAAGTAAAGAAGTCCAGAATAAAAAACATGTTATGAAAACCATCACGAGATTCTGTAGATTCCATGTTGGGAAAGATTATCATCCAAAATTAAGGCAGGTGCAGGCGATAAATGACAATATCTCTTAAAGCAATTAAACTTATAAATTAATCAAAGTAAGATCACATAAATTAAAATATATAGGCTATAATAAAAAAACACAAAATAAAAAACAGAAAGAAGAAATGTGAAAAAAAGTTACTTACATGCTCTTATATCGGAAATGAAGACTTGAAGTCCTCTCATTCCTTCACCTTTCACTGCTGGCATGTTTGATTTTTATCTTTCAAAGCTTACTAGAGGAAAAAGTGACATAAAAGGTCAAAAATATTAGAAAATTGATGCCAGCCAAAAGACTCCCACAAAAAATTCAAGATTCCGCCTTTACGTTGTGTGTCTTCGCCGCCATTATGAAATTAAAGTTTGATCACGTGATCATGATATTTTGCCGAAGCCAAATCGAATAATTTTGGAATTCGAATTCGAAAAAATTAGAGGTCTGGAACTTATAAACAAACTTCGGCGGGAATTTTTCAAATCAGTTTGGTACTCTTTTGGAGCGAGTAGGGGTCTTTGGGACGAAACGAGCTAGAATTACACATACAAACACTTAAAAGATTTCAAACAGCACAACACAAAGACAAAACACACACGCTCGATACCACACACATCTGCTGAACTTGTCAAGTTTTCCTGTTTCTTATCCCAACTTCTTCTGCAAAATTTAAAAGACTGGTGCTGCACTGTCGCTGACATTTCAACAAGCTGATATACAGATTCAAAACATGAGGAGCTGTAAGTTGTTCACGTTGCCCTATTATTTGCACAATTTTTGGTCTATTTTGTTTTTGCTTTCTGCTAGCCAGTTTTGGTAGTCCATGCCTCCAGTATAATTTATGACCGACGGACTTAAAAAACAAAATTGCTTCGCTTGATATTGAATAAAAATAAAGTCGAATCAGTTTTTTTTGTGAAAATTGGGAAAATCTATATACAGTATATGGCCCCCAAAACGGAGACGGCCCCCAAAACGGAGGTTTTCATTAAAATGAAGATTCTGTCGTCTTGTAGATTTATCAGAATTAAATGATTTTTGTTTATTTTGAAAGAATGATGGCTATACTTAAAAATGAGCATGTTTTTGCTGGTTTGAGACAGATTCAAAATAACATATTTGCGTCTAAAGGAAATATTTTAACACCAAAATTAGATAAAAATTGCATATAACTCACTCTAGCTCCTTGGATATTGAAAATAAGTTATGAAAACGGGGTATAGGAAACTTTCTACACCTAATGCCGTTCAGAAAATGCAAATACATCTGTGACTTTAGAGGCTGGGTAAAAGATATAGCATCTTGAAGGCCAACCAGTATTTTGGAGCCCTAGAATCAGCATTGACAAAACTGATGCGAAAATTCTAAATATGAGAAAAAGCAAAAATCTTGGAATTCTATTCCTATCACCTTGAGTCAATAGTTTATAACAAAAAATTAACATTATATATAAAATTTTTCGCTGAATCAGCAAAAACGGCAAATTCTGTCATTTTAGTTGCAAAATATAGGAGAAAAATATCTTTAAAGCTTAATATTTTCAGTTTCAATTAAGCTTTTTTTCTAAAATTTTCACAGCTTATTCCATACATGAATGGAACTCTTTTCAAAAGAGATTTGTTTTCAAAAACTTGATTAAGACGTTGTTAAATCAAAATTGTCATTTTGAAAATTTCTAAATTTTCAGTTTGGACTCGAAAAACTCGCAAATTTAAGGGAAAACACAAATACGTTCAAAGTTTTCCCCCCTATTACCACTGGATATAATAATTTGATTTTAACTACACCTCAGTTTTGGGGGCCCCAAACCTGCATTTTGACAACCAGGGGTATACTGTAAAAATTTTATCAAATAAATTTATGTCCAAAACCCTCTAAATCATATTTCAAAACTATGGTCAAAATTTTGTATTCATATCTTAAAGCTATCTTGAGAAATCGCTAAAATTTCAAACCTCCGTTTTGGGGGCCATTAGAAAAAAGCTACCTATCTTTAAGCGATTGAAAAATATTGTTGAAATTGGAAATTTTGAAAAAGAACTTCCAGGAAATAAAGATGAGATGTTAAAGGTTTTCATGCAGCAAAAATCTTTGTAAAATATCTTTTCCTCTAGATTTGAGAGAAATTTCAAATTTGATTGCCGTTTTGGGGGCCACATACTGTATAGAAAACTTAGCAAAAGCTTTTGGATTTATGTTTAAATTTTCTCGCAGATTTGGCAAAAAAAAAGAGGAGTCCTCGTGCCCCACAGACTTTTATTCAAAACCTCAGTGCAGTGGCATAATGATACACCCACCCCCTCAGTCGCACACTCCCCCCCCGTGCCCGTGCGTCGACTTTCAAGGATAGTACCCCTCCCTGGTGGCTTTTATCTTAAACCGGTGAGCCCCCCCTCGATGGTTTATGATGATGGTATTTTTCCAGTGATTCCATCTTTTTGTACTATAAAGTTTTTAGCAAATTTCGTGAATCTTTACAGTAACTCTCGCTATAATTCGAACTCGAACAACGGGGAATCTTACAGTTGGCTCCCTCTAATTTGATCTCTTTGGGACAAAATATTTTCTTCGAGTTATAGAGAATAGATTCGAATTACAGTGAGTAAATTAGACCACTTTCTGGCTGAGGGGACTAATATTTTAGTTCGAATTATAGAAAGATTCGAATAATCGAATTAGAGTGAGTGTGTCTGTATTTTGTTCGAATTACTGAGATATTAGAAAGTATTTTAAAAGGGTTTCTCAGTGACGGGAATCGGAAGCAAGTGAATTATAGAAAAAATTCGAATAAGCGAGAGTTTCTTTTGTTTCTATTTCATTTACACAGATACGAAGAAAAATTTGAAAGAGGTCGAGGAACAAATGACCGGCGGAGGACAACGTCCAACCATTAATCATTACATGAAATGTCGGAAAAGAAGAGTATCAGCAAGACAATTAGAAAAACGTCAACTGTCCATCGTCAAAACACCTGTCCACGAAAAAGGAGACTTTGCACCACTACCTATCGAAGTTTGTTTTATATCCGTTTAGAAAATCTAAGATTACTTTTCAAATCAGAAAGTTATGACTTCATTGCAAACTTGCGATTTTAAAACTATTTTTTGCTGCGTGTCGCCTTACAAAATTGCCCTCGGGTGTTTAGTCCGTTGAATTTAAATTAGATTTAGGAAGCGTAGTTTGAATGAAATATAAAACACAACTTCTTTTTATTTCACCTTTTTTTTCATTAGTTTTTTTGATTTTTTTTCGGTAATCGCATCATCTTCATTTTGACCATTTTCTTGAATTTTCAGGTCATGTTTCGGATTATCAAGTTTATCCCGTTGGTTTCATTGGGATCGCTGACGTTAACGTCAAAACAAATGCGAGACATCATCATTATGTACGTTCACAGCCAAGAAGGAGCACGACGTGTCATTCCAGTCGTTCAAAATATTCCTGAACATTCGGACCTAGACTCTGACGAATACAAATCAGAATCTAAGAGGTGTCACACTCACTACAAACAGCTAGGTATTTGTCCCTTGTGGTACTTTCGTAAAAGTGATCTCTTAAAATCAATGCGCGTTTCGTGATAGAATTCATTCACTACTACTACTTTGATATGAAGCTTTCTTGGTGCCGTTAAGTTTATAGGACTACACGGACAGAGCAGAAAGTTATCTACTGTATACTCCATTTATTCTTCAAAAAAGAGAGGACAAAGATACACCGCTGGGAATAGTTGCTATAAACTGATTTTCAAACTTCAGGTGTCATGCTGAAACGGACAACGTGTCTTTTTTCAACAAGAGATCGATTGGCTGAAGTTGGAAAGATTCTTGATCAGGTTAGAAGTTTGAATCTTGGTATTTTCTACGTTCAGTGTAATTTAGCTTTAAAATTTAAGAACTTTTAACCTGTTATGTTATATGAAGAAATGCCACAAAGGCTCAAAACTCCTACCGAAGGTCGAAATACCCAACGGGCGCTAGTCATTATATCATCATATTTTTTTCCAGCTACGAGACTCGCACGTTAGAATATGCACCAAACTTGGAAGCGACCTTGCATACAGTTGCTATGGCATCTTTTTACATGCTTTCATAGCTGGATGGGAGGATGATGAAAAATCTAAATCCTTTCAAGCAATCAAAGGTATATATAATCTTAAATAATGTTAGTATTGGATTATTTGTATTGGGCAATACACGAATTTCCTATTAGCAGACTCATGTAGAAAATTCACGAAAAAACGCACAAATTGCACACATAAATATATAAACATATTTTTTTCAAATATCCAACGTATGAGGTGATCTTTGCATTCTCAACCAATCAAGAGCTTTACTCGACGTTTTTTCCGACTTTTTTACATGAATCTGTTAATAGTGTATTTTGACAAACTTTAACTCGAGTCGAAAAATAACACTCCTGTCTCATCCTCTCTAGTCACCTAATGATTATCTTTTAACTAGTGGGTTTAAAATTGATGAGCTAAATATCACGAGAAAAGGAAAATGCAATAGGTCGAGCTTGCAACTTCTATTGCTTGTGGGGGCGTACGGTATTTCGGTATTGCAGAAATCGACCCTTTTTTCTTCGGAATTTTAGAAATCGGGCAAAATTCCTTCGGTATTTCGGAATTCTGAAATTGTTTCGGTATCGGAAATCCATGAATTTTTGCTTCGAAATTTCGGTATTATAAAGTTTTTATCCCCCTTTTTCGGAATTCATACATGAAAAATCAAATCTGATGAAAAATTAGTTAAAACGAGGGAAAATACCTCAAAAAATCGGTATCGGAATTGCAAGTATTTTTTCACGGAATTTCGGAAATTTTGGCAAAATTATTCGGTATTTCGGAAATCGCAAACCCCGTACACCCCCCCTTGCTTCGCTATTGCTTCTGGTTTTAAAACGTGGGAAGTACGATTCAACCCGAATTGTTTTTACCACCAGAGTCCTCACCAGTTATGTGACACGGGATGCTGTAACGTTTGTCACAAACAAGTAATGACAAACGTATTACTATTACCAGTTTCTGGTAACCGTGTTCTTGAAACCAGAGTTTGTTATTTTGTTTGCCCTCTACTTAAATCTTTCGTGATTTAGGTGCATCTTTATTAGAAGAAAGAATTGGATACTTAATGAAGTCAAAGCCTGGGACCATGCCAGGTTATGAAAGGTGAGAGCTAATTTAAATTGATTTAAAAGGCTCTGTCAGAAGTTGAAAGAATATCTTTAGCACACACTTGCTCAAAGAACAAGCTTGTATATTTTTTGATTTTTCTCAAAGAAAAAAGCTTGTATCTTTTTGATTTTTTTACTTTAGATACATCCGAGTTTTCTGCCGAGAAATCTTCCTCAACAAAGCAAGCAAAACTGAAAAAGGATTTTGGATGGCACAGATTTTGAAACCATATCCCATTTTCTTTCAAGCAAGACTTCTCTTCATTCTGTATGGTCCAACTGATCTTGAAAATGGTAAGGGCACATCATGTTGTTATGGCATATACCAATTACTAGTTCCAAGCTATCCGATGGCCATTTGTCTAGTAATTACGTAATGTTCAAAAGGATAACCATAAATATCGTTATTTTATATTTGATCTGATTTGATAACCGTGTACTGTGTAAAAATAGAGTAATATTTCGAAACTTTTTGTTTCAGATGACTTAATTTGGGATGAAATGGCTGTTTCATCAGACATTGCAACTGAAGATTTAAAAGAACTTGCAGAAGGAATGGTGGCTTTACAAGATGACCAAAGAGGTTTGTGGAGCGCAGATGATATCATAAGCATCTTTGATGAAATCACAAGTAAGTTACATAATCATAGACTAAACTTTATACTTGTTCTTCAGTTCAGAGCTTTTTCAACTAATTTCAAGGAATTCGAATAACACTCTCGTAATCAAGACCGGGGGGGTTACTTGGGCAAAAAAGGTTACGGGGATGTCAGCAGGATCTAGCAGGATACCTTTTTTCACCTGAGTCCGAGGTAGGGTCGCAAAACGAAAAAAAGGGTACCTTTTTAGGGAAATTTGGAGAAAAAAAGGAAATTTTTGGAAACTTTATTCGCAAATTTTGCCCAAATTTTCAGAAAAACGAGTCCCATGTATAGTAGGGTCAATTTTTCGAACCTCAGCGGTTCACCTCCGTCGGTCGGCAAGGGTAGTACCCAGCCCCTGGAACCCTGATCGTCATTATTCTCCTCAAGCGAATTAGATCAAGCTATACAAAAACATTTAAATCTAGTATGGAAGAGAACAACCCTTGGCACTTATCATATTTTAAATTAGTCATTATGAATTTGAATGCATATGATATGCTCATTTTAGCAATTTCAATGGATTGGGATATCGAGAACATTGCTGTCTTTATGAAAGAATGTGGAGACACAATGTGTTGTGAAGTGTTGGGAAATAAAGCTATCAATGGAAGAGTATCCGAATTATCCTACATCTTATATTATCTGTGGCAGGTATAAGTTCATTTTTATTTGCTATGATACTATAGTAGTAATAGGTAGAACTACACATTTCTTAAAGGAAGACTCGTGATTAGCAACAGCGGTTTCCATCACTATCAGACGTCATCACATGTCGAGACCATTGAGTTTCAAGCCCGAAGGGCTAGGAAAGAAAAATTGAAGCCTTAAGATATGCGCCTTATTTTTGATGACGGATTGAATCTAGCAATTCCTTTGTTTTCGAGTGATATATTTTTCAAAATTAAGCGGCAAATTTTAGTTTCAATCTGTCATTTGTGTAAAAACCAGGCCGCGCAACTTTGGTAGGATTTGTTGGCTTCAAATCCTACCAAAGAGATTGACTTCTAGCCCTTCGGGCTTATACTTCATTGGTCGAGACCATCGACCAAAGCTCTTTAACCTGAAAGAAATTTGTTCTCAAGTGCAGGGATCCCACTCCTCCTAAAATTCCTAAAAATCCTAAAATAAGTCAAAACTCCTAAAATTCTCCTAAAACTCAACAAATTCTCCTAAATTCCTAAAATCTGAAAACGTTATCAAGCACGACGGTAGCTGATTATGTTTGTATATTTGTATTATCAGACAAGAAACTAAGATTTTTTTCTCATTAAAGTCAAAACAAACTGGGAGTAGTAAGCTACCTGACCTTGAAACAACATGTTTAAAATATATTTTTGCACTGAAATATTTGGAACAAAAGCCTCTATGTTTATTGAAAGAGTGCAGACTTTATTCAACAAAGAGGGCTCAAATGTTTAAGAGCAAGGTTTGGTGGTTTGCGCCCTCATCTGTGAATTTTTTACTTGAGCATAGAATGCACCCCCCTGAACTTGGGGGGGGGGGGCTAAACCATTTTTGCTTGATTGGGGGTTGCATTTTAAAAAGAAATCCTGGGGCTAGCTTGCTAGGGGGTTGAGTGTTAAGTGATAGAACTGGGGTCAGAGCTGACAGGCTACAAATATTTGAAATTATGCTAAAAATCTATGCTGTGGGGAAGGTTTTCACCCCTCTTAAAAAAAATTTTTGCCTGCGGCCCAATAAATTTATTAAGAATTTGTATATAAAATTTCTATGATATTTTGTTTTGTGAAAGTGGAGGCTAAGTTTTAAGAGTTTTTCGGGGGCCTTTTTTTCCTTAGCCTCTCCCCTGAAAAATGCTGGGGGCTGGACCCCTCTGCACACTATGGCATAGGCTTTGTTAGAACGAATGATATGATACGTAAAGTAATTTTATTTCAGTCTTCCTATGGGTGATTTTTTTTCGGTAGAACATCTTTCTAATGGCTGACTTCAGGTCGATTTTAGAAATTTGTTTCTTAAATTTTCCTAAAATGCTCCTAAAAAATTGAAAATTCTCCTAAAATTCTCCTAAAATTTGGCCAAAATCCTCCTAAAATTTGTCCTAAAATTAAGATAGTCAGGCGTGGGATCCCTGCAAGTGAGCTCTACCTGATACCTTAAGGGAACTTATTTTGGCGGGCAGCAAAAATCCTAGAAGAAATTAATTTTGGCGGGAACTAATTTTGGCGAATGATAGCGTAAATTTGTTCTATTTTGCCTTATTTTGAGCAACTTTACTGAATTTTCATGATGAAGGGTTCATTTAGGCAAAAAAAAACAAAAAAAATATTGGTGGGAACTAATTTTGGCGAGTGAGCAAAATATTTAATTTTGGCAGGAACTAATTTTGGCGAATTTTGTCTAAATTCGCCAAATCCGCCAAAATTAGTTCCCGCCAAAATAAGTTTCCTTAAGGGAACTCCCATCTACCAGTACTGTAAAAATGAATTAGGTCAATACTGTAAATACTTTCTTGTTCAGCGTTGCTGTCATACAGCAGCTATTAATTCCAAAAAAGAGCAAGAATGGTTCATTGCCTTGATGCAACATCTTGGTAAACTATTACCACGGACTAAAGATCAACATGACTTGACAAGACAAATCTTTAACGTATGGGAAGAAAATATGATGGATAGCATTGAAGATCAAACCATGAACACAGGTATAAAAGTTCACCCTTGTTTCAAATAATCTGAAAATCATTGATAATATATAGAACAAAAATTATCTCTATTAGGTAAAAATCAAATTGTCCTTAATCACAAGGTTATCAGAACGCATCGTGGCGAGATTAAGGTCATTGCGCTACTCATATGTCGATACTATATTCAATAAAAGACTATAAATGCCCGGTGAAATATTATCAAGTAGCCCAACTGATTAGTATAGAAAGTTGTATGTCATATGATTTGAATCACATCTCTAAATTTAGGTTCTGATTTACTTAGAATGTTAGCAATTACAGTCTACTGTACATTACATCTTTAGATTCACAGCAGTCATTACAAGAAGAAGAACGAGAGAAGTTTAGAGAAAGTCTACAATCGATCACCTCTTTAACATCTATACTATTAGCAAGAGAAATGGTTAACAGTACTAATAATAATGCTAGTAATTGAACAAAGTTTTTGGATCTATCAAGGCTTACCAGACTGGAAAAAGAAAGGAATTGCAGCTAGTCGAAAGTCCATCTGATTCAGTGCAAAATACGGCGCTCTAATTTTCGATTCTCTACAAACATTATGAGAAAAGACGATACATATGACTACTTCTAAGGAGATTATGATTTATTTTTAAGAAAAAATTTGTGTTTAATTTCGGGGGGAATGCCAAGAGTGGCTGGAAAGGGTGGATCAGCAGGGGTCAAACAATACGCCTTTCACGTTATTCGTAAAACTAATGCGCGCGCATTATTTTGATGCTCTCCACCGTTTGGTCTCTGGAGGTAAACAAACCCGTTTTTGCCTGCGTTCCCTTAGGGAAAGTTGTTTTTTTTAGCTTTTCTTAAGTTCTGTCGAACAAAATCCCCTCAAATTTTAGTATGATATTATACCACCCTGAAAATATTTTGCCAAAAGAAGATCGCTATCAAAAGTTAGAGGCTCAAATCCCACCTTCCCTAACCCCTCGCTGGCAAAAACTCGTTTTTTACCTCCCAAACAATTCTATACACAACGGTGGAGCGCACATTTTCCCGGGCCATTTCTGAGAAATTTGAATTACGGGAAAGGTGTATTTAGTTATGGTAAGTAATGTTTTTATATAATTTAAAGCAAAATGTTAAGTTAATTAATTGATTTATTTACAATAATTCTTTTTTATATGCTATTTATTAACGAGGCGAAAATAAAGAAATATTGTGTTTCCGGAATGCGGATGAAGGAAAAAAGCTCTAATGCGGCCGGCCAGAAAAGATCTTTTTTTTAACTTAAGATCATTAAAATATAACTTTAAAGATAACTTTTATGTACAATAAACAGTATGAAGTAAGCCCTGTAATGTACTACTAACGAACTCGCGGCGGTGTCAGAAAACAAATTTTTTTACCCGGCCGGCTTCCGTAAACACTACTTTTTTTTTATTTTCGCCTGACAACTATCTTTTTTACAGAATTGCTTGAATTGATTTGAATTATAATATTTTGTTTAAAATTTGTTTGTTTTGAATCTGTAAATATGTTATTATTTAATTGAAATTTTCAATTTTTAGATATAGTCTTTGCGTTTTATACTGAGAATGAAAAGTTGATAATTGAATTAACAGCGCTTTACAGTCTCTTTTACAGCCAGTCGGAGAGTCGATGCAGGTCAGAGTTTCCTCCCGGGGGGGACTAGGGTTGGCAGATAAGGGGTATGTGCGGACGGAACTTTGGAAAATGAACCTTTAGAGAGACTGACTTTTGCTTAAAAGGTGGCCCTTAGAGTTTTCCCACTTAAACATATCCGAGAGATCCTCCTCAAAATGTGCCCGGATACTTTAATCGTAGAAATTTTAGCGAGACTAATTTTAGCGTTTTAGCGAGTTTTCCCTATTTTCGCTAAAATTAATCTCGCTAAAACACGCCGAATCGACAGATCGCTAAAATTTTTCCGCGCTAAATTTTTCAAAAACGCAATTCGCTAAAATAAATCCAGTTTTTTTCTTCTATTTTTTTACGATTTTTGCGGAAACTAATAAAGATGTTTATTTTTGTCGGTCCCTAGAGTTCTGTAAGAAAATGTAGGCTTAAAAACACACGCTTATCTCGAACCTCCGTTATATATCGAACTTTCACCAAAATACATCTCAAAAAGTTATTTGGAAATGGCGATTCGCTAAAATTAATCCACGCGAAATTTTCTCAGACAAGTATTCGCTAAAATTTATCCACGCAAAATTTTCTGAAATCGTGATACGCTAAAATAAATCCAAAAAAAATGAAGATTTTCCTGACTCGCTAATATACGCTAAAATTACTCTCGCTGAAATTTCTACGATTAAAGTAAAAACTTTTATCTCACTGGAGATTTAAAAGATTTGGATTTTTTGTTCGATTAGTAAATAATTCTTTCCCAATGCAATTCTAATAGATTTTGAAAAACTAATGAGTAATCATCGGTAATCATAATAGTTCATAAAAATTCATATAAGGATTTTCATTTATACAAATCCTGTTCCACTGTTTTCGGACATCCGACTTACAAAGATAAAACAAGGGTAGATAAAGTAAGACCATAGTTTTTTATAATGACTATGGTATGACTAATAGTGTGAGAAGTTGGTTTTTTAACCTCGAGTGCAGAGTTCAGCTATTTTTTCCTCAAGTGCAGCTAATTTTAGCATTTCTCTGTTTTTTTTTGGGTGAGTTTCCGAGGTATAGGTGCACCTTATCCAGACCAAAATCTATCAGGTACGTTCTTCCAATGCGAAACTTGGTATTTCCAAATTTTTCCTCGAGTGCAGCCTTGATAAACCGGGGTTTATCCTGATTTAACAATAAGGTTATGACATGTATATCTACCGAACGCTTATTTGAAAGGAGCAAGGCTCCCCAAAACATTCCATTCTACCGTTCACAAAAGTGATTCGTTGGTTATGATCGGTCAATATTAAGTCTTTATACAAACGTTCTTCAGGTGAAACATCTGAAGTAGGCCATTGAGGGATAGTTGCATTTCGATCGAAAGTTTGAATAAACAAGCAGTCCGGTCTGGTTCCTGGTTCTCTTGTCAAGCCCAAGTAATACCCCAAATGTTTATAGCATTTTTGAACACTGTTATCTTCAATGTGAAAATCATACGTTTTGTTTCCAGCATTCAAACTGAAGTAAAAGAAGTCGTATTTGATGACCTGTTCCAAAGTCACCAAAAATGATGTCATAGCACGATAGTTGCCCATTGAATGTAGATCTAAACCATTTTGGAAATCTCTTATGTGTAACTCTGTAAGGTCGCTTGTGGTTGAATTTTCTCTGATATGTGAAACCTGTGTGTGACCTTTGTCTGAAATGAAGGAAAATGTTGTAAAATGAACTGGAGTAAAAAAAGGGATAAAAATTTTAAATTTATTTTGCAACATTTATGACTTGAAAATTTATTTATTGAACAGAGAATTTAAATTTTCAAACTAAGTTTAGATAATGAGTTTTCCAAAACCATCCCCATTGTATACTTTAACCTTGGAACAAAAGAATTTCTATCCCCATCGGGATTTGTACTAGTAATCTCATGGTTACGAGGGAAATTTGGGATAAATTTCCCGAGGTCAATTTTGAAAGTTTTTGAAATTTGACCAAGGGTAATTTTTCCAGAATTTCACGAAAACAAGCATGGGATTCCTGGTTAATCTCATGGTTTGGATTGAAATTCTAACAATTCTGAAACACGTCAATTTAACACTGGAAATCAATCTGAAACTTTAAAAAGAGGTCTCAAAAAAGTCATAGAAACGCGAATCGAGTTTTAACTGGATAGTATTCCATTTACCTAGCCTTCGAAGTTAGTAAGAAATTCAAAAAAGGTGATAAATTTCCAAACGATGGAAAGTTCACTTTTACGGGACATTACAAAATCTAGGAGGGGAATTACAAATTCACGGGAAATTACAAACTAACGTAAGCAAAAACGTCAATCGAATTTCAATCAACCATGAGATTACAGTTGAAATTTGAGGAAAAAAGTTCCAATGGGGCTTTGAGACACGGGTGTTCTTACCAGAGCAATAAACTTTAATTTTCCTTTCATCTTTCCATGGGTGTATCCAGAAAGTTCCATTTTTGACTCCAAAATTCAAATGCAAAGCTAAGCATGACTGGTTTTGACCAAGTAAGATGTCTAACAGAAGATAAAATGAATAAATCAGAATAATCAAACTAGTAAGGGGTTGAAAAATATTCACAAACCTGAATAACACGGAGGACCTTAAATACACGTCTAAATATGTAATAGTTATCGCACGGTACAGAGTACAATATGGGATATATTTTTCGAGTTCAGATTTTTATTTTCCGAGCCTTTAGGCGAGGAAAATATGGAAAACTCGAAAACTCTGAACGAGAAATAATGAAATAACAAACTATATGAAATACAGCATATATGTAAGCGTTTATGTCCAATCAGATTGCTCATATATTTCATGTTAACAATAAATTATATTAATATTTTTGTGTGTACTTTAACGTTTTTCAGAATTTAGAATTCGGACGAAAAATGCGATTTCAGTACTTCCACTTTATTTCATTGGATAATTCGATTTGAGAGAACTTTCAGTTTCTTCAAGGCTATATTCTCAGATTTATGGAGCACTTTTGAGCTTTTTCATTCTGAGATAAAAAACGGAAGACCATCAATACTCTGGGTTGGTTCATAAAAATATCTTTTTAACTTGTTAGGCCAGGTCCTCCCTAGGAGTTAAAACTCTACGTTCCAAAAGTAAATTTTTAGTTTCTTTTAATTTCTTTTAATTTTTCAGAGAATTCCCGATTTTATCAATTATTATGACACTATACTCCCTCCCTCCGGGACCCACCGTCACCTGGCTATATGTAGTCTCCGGAACTCTCGTAGCTACCATTAAAAAGAGTATGAAATTTTAAAGGCAATAAAGAAACTCACCTTGATGAAGGGAAGGTGATTGAGTTTCTAAAAACAAGATGTACATTGAGGTTTAGGATATGTTTACATCTAGGAGAGAATCGATTAAGAAATACAATGGAAATAGCACGATTCATTGATTTCCAAGCCCGAAGGGCTAGACTCGATACTCATGGATGGGAAATGAAGCCACTTATTTCTCATCCAGAACGCCCGCGCGTGGTTTTTACGCAAACGCCAGATTGAAAGTAGCTTGGATATCCAGGCTGTAAACTATTTCACAGTCTAGTTTTTGATATTTTATGTTCTGGTTTACAGCCTGGCCTCCCTAGAACGATTTGCATTCTCCATATGAGAATGCAGTCCACTCGCTTACGCTCACTTCGCTAAAGCCGTAAGGACCAATCTACACGGCGCGGGGCAATTCTGAAGCAAAAATAGGATAGTCCTCCACTTGCTAGTGAAGATAGAGCTTTCTGTTACATGAAAACATGAAAAACTCAAAAAGAAGAAAAACAGAGGCAAATTCATTTTCCAAGAAAACATGGTCTGATGCTTGGTCATGATAATGCCTGCAAACTTGTTCATGGACTCTGGTGTAATCTTTGGATGTTTTAAATGGTTTTAGATCTTTTAATAGGCTGCTTTTATTAAGTTCTGTTTTGCTGCCCTGGGTTGGCTAGGAAAGTTTTGGAAACATGGGTTTGTACTTTCATTCTCTAGGGAGACCAAGCTCTATAATTTTAGAACTTTGTATGTTGAGGTAAATTTTGTTTTTTCTAAAATTTTGAGCTTGGATATTGTCGTATATCCCCTATCCAAATACACGTAGTTCTATGGTGCTTTTTGAAAATGTGTTCGAAATATGCAAAGATAAGAAAACTAGAAAATAGATCAGTTCATAAAGTTTGACTTATAGAGCTTCCTTCTTAGAGATCAAGCTTACCTTAAGATAAAGGAAGAAGAAATCTTTTCCTCCCAATTTAATATCTTCTTAATATTATTCCTTAATTTACATCCATTGCCATAATCATATCTTATATTCTTATATCTCTTCTAATTTACAGTTCTATGTCCATCCTAAGATGGGTAAAACTACACTACTACTATGTTACAACTTCAAAAACCTCAGTTTAAATACATTTTAGCTTATTTATAAGTTCTGTTAATTAATATTACAATAAGTGTAGATAATAGTTATTGTTCGTGCTAGGGGTGTGTTTGGATCGGATTGGTTTGTAACAACAATGGGATTTCACTGCTTGAATCTGATTGGTTGATATTCTCAAAATAGGGTGCGGTTGTGATAGAATTTTGGCTCTCAGGAGTTCGCAGGTGATTTCGTTGAGTGGGTGACGAAATGTTATTTCTTCATATTAATGATGATGAGTTTGTTTTAGAATTAAAACAATCTGTTGTTGTCCCTCCTTCTTTAAGGTACTTTGCAATAGAAATGTGATCAGTTTGTTTTCTTGATCAATGATGATTAGGTATTGATTGGTGATAATTAGATAAGGTACTTTTCAATAGAAATTAGGTAATCATCTTTTTCAGTATCAGCTTCAAGCATTCTTTAAGTCAAATCAGTCTTTTTACACGACAATATCCAGGCTAGATTGAAAGTAAAATCTATCGCTAGATTTAAAAAAATACGGTCCTCAAAAACAAAGAAACCGCTAGATGCAATCCCATTTCCCATCCAGGGGTCTTAAGTCTAGCCATTCAGGCTTGGAAGTCAATTGTGATAGGCAAAAAAATGGATATGAGGTTGTGGCAAAAGTATGTTTTTTCATAGTCTGGATGCCTTTTGTTTCTTTCTATACATTTAGAAATTATTTTGTTTTGCTCAGTTTTTTGATAATGTGATCAACTTTTGAACTAATCCTAAGAGGAGCTGGTAACGTGATCAAAAACTGAGCAAATCGATTTTTATATTCGTCATTAACAAAGGAAAAAGTTAACAAAAACCTACAACAATAGGCTTCCAGACCAGGGTTTTTTATATCGACTATTGGGGTGTTTTTCCACTGGCGGATAAAGCTAACAGGATTAACAGAACTTGTAATAAAACGCTGAATAGCCCAAAACTATTCATATATAAGTTGTGGATGAAAAGAGATGGTTACACGTTTATGTTGTCTTTTGTAAAAAATGATTTCATCTCCCACAGCAAATCTTTTGTATTTCCTGATCCGCCTATCCTCGCTCTCTTGTATCGACCATGTATTAATAGTGGATTAGAAAATGCGTGAAAAATACAAAAGATTCAACGGTTTTCTCCTGTGTTGCTTTGGGAAATACAATATTTTTCTGAAAAGTGGAACCATCTCTTTTCATCCAAAAATTATATTAAATAATTTGGGCTATTCATCCTTTTATGAAAAGTTACATTAATCCAGCTCGCCAATGTCGTCAATGAAAAAACACCCTGGTTGTTTTGGACTGATGACATCATACCTGTATTTGATTCATTGCAGTGTTTTCCATCGTAGGGTGACAAACAGTTGACGCATTTATATGTCTTGCTTTCATGGTTTGGCACACATTGGCTTCCATGCTCACATAATAATACGTTTTGATTACATGGGCTCTGAAGTGAAAAAATATACTATTTTGTGCTTGATTGTAGTCAAAATTATTGAATCGAAATTTGTTTATCTCAGAAACCCTTTTTAGACCCCTAATTATTTTGACATTTGATAATTGTTTACGTATTTCCCAATGCAAGAACAAATATTTATCCAAAAAATTGCAAATTTAAGCCTCGTTGGAGGATATAAGTTTTTGATATGTTTTGATAATTTAAAACATTGCAAATTTACACACCCCTGTCTCACAGCCCCGGGAATAAAAATTCTATTGTTCCAAGGTTAACAAGTGATACTTTTATGGACCTACCTGGTTATGCATTTAACACATATATAATTGATATCTACGTGACCATTAAACAATCATTCAGAACATAGTGACGATCTATTAAAATTAGTCGTTTGTTTCTTATAAAAAAACGTTTAGAAACCAAAATTTCATGCTCTTGAAATATTCTTTCATATTCAAGACTTTGTGAGCAAAAAAAACATCTATCTCATCAAAAAATTGAGTAATTTGGCTAAGAACATTGATGTATGCTTATTAATAGTGATTCTTATAGACAAACGAGCGTTTTTTGAGCCAACAAAATTTTTTTTTGAAAAATCTGCTTGAGCCATCTTTTACCTATGATGGTACCCTAATTTCATGCAAAAATCAGGAAAAGTTAATGATCCAATTTTTCACAAAGTCTAAAAAACCCGTTTTTTAGCCGTTTTTTGGCCCAAATTTGCCCAAATTTTTTTTTTCGAAAGTCGGGCTCCGTTACATTCGAGGTTTTATAGTTATGCATCTTTGTGCAAAAAATCATAAAGAATCAAAAAGCCAATCTCGAGAAAAGCTAATACCTAAGTAATTGATAATGTGCTTATAAATAAATATCGAATTTAGCCAGTTTTTCTAAAAAAACACGCCAAGAAACCAAAATTTCATGTCTAAAGACATACATTTTTCAAAAGTAAGCCCTCATGAGCAAAAAAACATATATCTCATAAAAAAATTGAGTAATTTAACTAAGAACATTGATGTATGCTTATTAATAGTGATTCTTATAGATAAACATGCGTTTTTTGAGCCAACAAAATTTTTTTGAAAAAAACTGCTTGAGCCATCTTTTACCTATGATGGTACCCTACTTTCATGCAAAAAACCAATTTTTCACAAAGTCTAAAAAACCCGTTTTTTAGCCGTTTTTTGGCCTAAATTTGCCCAAAAATTTTTTTTTCGAAAATTCGGCTCCGTCACATTCGAGGGTTTATAGTCATGCACCTTTCTGCAAAAATTCAGAAAATTTGAATGAGCCAATCTCGAGAAAAGCTGGTAACTAACTAACTAATGAACATGGGTTAATTTATAGGACCTCCACCCCACCGGGGTAGGTCCAAAAAGTCCAGTAGGGATGATTTTGGAGTACAATTTTTAAACAATGAATTTCGAATGGGGATGAAATCAAAGTCAATTTCTCAGTGGGGCTGAAACTCTAGGGTTTTCTTCCCACCAGGGACGAAATGTTTGCCAAATTTTCCATTGGGGCTGGGACCCAAGCAGTGTATTTATGAACAAACTTTATAGAAATCTTGATGTTAAGAGGGGAGCTCGAGGGGCATTAAGATTCTAAAACTTTTGGTATGCAGGTATAAGGCATACACCCATAATTAATGTAAGGAGAAAAAAACTTACAATTCTTTCATACAAGAAATAAGCGGGCATAAAAAAATGAAGAGCAGATTCAGCATCATCGGCAAAGAAGGTTGATTTGGCAATGAAACAATTTCCATTCTGTGCATTCCATATCCAAGTCCAACAACCTGTCAAATTTTAAAAAATTCAAAAAAGTTTACTTTTTAGTTCCCCTGAAGTTAAAATTCCAGCCAGTCGCAAAAATTAAAGCAAATTAGAAAATTTCATCAAGATTTTTGCCGAGCGACAAAATACACGTTTTTTATGAGACTAAACTATATAAGAACATAAAGCTTCGATGGCCAAAATGTTAAGAACAAGTTGAGAATATTGTAAAGCTTTGTGGACTCGAAAACCTTTTTCTTAGGAAAATGGTCAAAATAAGAACATGTTAAGAACATTTTTAGGCTTAAAACTCAAAAATTTTGGGTGTTCTTATAAAAAAGATTTTGAAACTAGTGAAATTACCAACCTCGTCCCCGTGTATCCCAGGCTTTATTTACGTTACTAATTAACACCAGAGAATATTAATGAGGTTAAGCATACCAGGATAATCACGACGACGGGCGAAAAATGCAATAGGCTAGTGAAAATACGAAATTTGATTGGTTGAAACTCACTAGCCTGTTAAATTTTCGTCCGTCGTCGTGATTTTACTGATTTACTTAACTTCATATTATCTTCCGCTATCAGTAAGCATGAGATGATTTTGAAATTTGTAAAATTACCTTTCGTGTTAGTTGAGCAAGCTTCAGCGCATTCTGATCTCGTAACTCCTTTAAATTTGGTGTGAAATCCCATAAATCGATTTTGGCCCACAAATTTGAATTGCTCAAAAGTGATTGTAACATTTTGGATTTTCTTGGTCTGGACACCGCCCCATGAAAGTTCAGAGCTCCTGACGAAAACTATCAGTAAACACATGCCAGGAATGATTGAGACAATTTTAAGTGCCATGAGAATTTCGAGAATTTGAAAATCAAGCTTTATTTGTATAATCTTGTAGATATGAAGATTGAATTGAGTCGAAAAGCAGGCCCGGCAAAACAACCATAAAAGTGGGGAGGCTGAGGGCTCAAAATAAGATAAAATTCTCTAGGGATTTTCGAAAAAAAATCTCATTTGCTCAAAAGTAGGGAACCTGAAGCCTCCCCAGCCTCCCCGCTTCCGCCGGGCCTGAAAAGTGCACAAAGTTTTAAGGATATCGTTATGTCATATCATAGTATAAGAAAGCCGCGGCTGGAATATGTACCGCATTGTCTTTTCAGTTAATTGCTGTTCCATCTCTGTCTCCGAGCTTTATAAGAACATCAAGATTGTCAGTTTATTATTGGTAGATAGTTTTTGAAATTTTTCTCTTATTTTCCTTCACAAGAAGATTTTTTATTTCTAGATATCTTTGAATCTGTACCCAATGAAACACTTTAACTGATTTTGGACATATTTTAGGGGTATTTTGTGGAAACGATAGTTTTTCGCCAAAATTAAAATTATAAGAACTATATTTAAGATAACAACTTTCCTGTCAGTTTGAATGATAAATTTTGAAGGTGCTGGCTTGAAATTTTTACAGAATTATCTTGATGTACTATTTCATTGATTTCTAGAAAGATTTCACTGCAATATTGTGAAGGCATTTCGAGGCACCTTATTAATTTTTGAGTTCTTTCAGCCCAGCCATTTTGTGCTTGTTTAAATTTCTTATTGTTGATCTTTCCTGCACAATGATATTATAATGCAAGTGTATTATCAAGGGCATATAATTAATGTCTAAAACGCACTGCGAAGTAAGTATTAACGACAAACTAATAAAGTTTACCATTAAAGATGCTACACTACATATTTCTTGATCAACAAATAGTCATCAAATACGACAGAGATAGAACAGTAGAAATTCAGATGTTACCATTCCAGCCGCGGCTTTCTTATACTATG
Source organism: Clytia hemisphaerica (assembly GCF_902728285.1). Taxonomy (NCBI): domain Eukaryota; kingdom Metazoa; phylum Cnidaria; class Hydrozoa; order Leptothecata; family Clytiidae; genus Clytia; species Clytia hemisphaerica. The sequence goes on from NW_027103319.1 coordinate 730,860, forward strand.
GTCATATATAGCGTATTGTTGGTACAGATACTTTCTAGGTTGCTTATGGAAATGAATAAAGTTAAAAATTAAGCGTCCTGAAATGATTATCTAATTATTGATGTGATCAAAATATCCCAAAGTGTCCATTAAAACAAGGAAGTTTTAATCGCCCTTAACGTATTTTCTTTGTTTCTCTACCTTGTTTAGCTTTTCCGTTTTCACGCCTATTATTATACATAAAAATACCTCAAAATATTCGCTGAATCAAATTGCATAAAAACTGAAACTAAAACACATCGGATGCGATTAAAATGATGAGGGCTAATAAAAGCTTTATTACATTATCATTGTCTCACTTCCGTGTCTTTGTCGCAACCTTTTGAAGTACGTTTCTTTCTTCTCCAACTTAGTTAGTGCCCCCGGGACTATTATATGTTATAAGGGTTGGGAAAAATCTAAATATAATAGCCACAGTCCTGTTCACCGTTCAACATATGTTATTAGGGTTGACACTGAGCCAAATATCATCAGTTGAGATAAAAAAGTTAATCAGTAATTTTACTGACCTATGCTTCTAGAAATGCAGGCGTGAGAGAAAGAAAATTGGGTTCACAAAGCATCTTCTACTTCGAGGTGGTCCCGGTTTAAGCCCTTTAAAGACCACATGGATAATAACTCGACATATAAAGGCGTTATCCAGAACTCGACCCTCTATAACTTAACCTGATAGCAGCTGTTCGTAATTTTCTTACGCGCACGGTAGACCTCTGAAGACGCTTGAAAATTATACATCTGAGGAAAATAGTCCTCCCGCAGAAAATTCTACAATAAGAATCTTGTTGTTCGCCTGAAAGTTAAAAACTGATACGGTGCCCTACTCATAAACACACTCACGCAACTTTGTTGTGGTTTCTAGTCCTTTTAGACGAACGCGGTCCTTACGATTTCGAGATTGCATATTCGTCAGATTGTTATGTTTTCACATATCCCTCTAGAGCTTTAGCGTGGTGTGCAAAAAACATTCACAATCTGATCTCAGGTTACAACTTTGAGGTTGAAACCCGGAATAAATCGCACCGATTCAAGTGATACACCCCTTTCTCACAGACCCGGTAGGATATTTTTAACCAGTGGTGGTAAAAGTAACGGACTGAAACTCGATGGGGGTTGATATTTTCTCAAATTTTTTATGGCCGGGGGTTTAAATTCTTTTGTTTCAAGTGATAAAATTTAGTGGGGATTGGAAAATTAGCATATTATTTTGCAGTGAGGATTGGTTTATTTGAATCTCTTCAGTGTGGAGAAAAATGGGAAGATAATTCTCAACCGGGGACGATATTTATGCCAATTTTTCCAGGGGAAAGGGTTCTGAGTGGGTCTGTGAGAAGGGGGTGTAGTGATAAGAGGTTTCAATTTTTTAAACGTTGATTTTCCTGCCCAAACTACCAGACAGTCTACTCCCTAGAAAAAAACACCCCAGCTTATGAAATGTAAAAAGTGATTTTGGGACGAACATAAAATATAACACCCCCTTTTCACAGACCCGGTATGGTTTTTTCAACCAGTGGGGTAAAATAAAACGGACCAAAATTCAACGGGGATTGATATTCCCATGTTTTTATTGCTTGGGATTCGACTTCCATAGTTTTATAGTCTGAATCGCAGACCTCTATAGATATACTTCCTATTTTCTTCTATAAGAAACTTTTTTCGCTAGAGGATGAGCAGAAGCCTAATTGTTTTAGAGCCAGAAAATTTAGTGGTGATGAAAAATTAGTACAATATTTTGCTGTGAGGATTTGCTTATCTGAGTTTTTTCAGTTTGGGAAAAATATCAGAGAATAGTTCTCCACTTATATAATATTTTCACCAGTTTTTTTTCAGTGGGAAAGGCCCAGTGGATCTGTGAGAAGGAGTCGGATACACCTTTTCGACCGTACATAATTTTGACGATTTGCAAGAAAACCCTTCCTACCTAGCTGAATAGATAACCATCTTTGTAGATCAGGCAAACAAAGACAACATAAGAGCCCCTCACAATCCAAGACCTCCCTCCTAGGCATAGGGGGATAGAATAACCTTAGTCATATAAAATAAGAAACTTGTATTGTATTGTATCAATTTATCTTTCTATTTTAAGCTTCTGGCATTTCCATGATGAAAGAGTTAGTATCGGTTTCAATTTCCTATTCAAGGTCACGTGACATAAAAAGATTCTTTGAAAGTGAAATGTTTATACAAGGAAGCAATTAAGCGAGTTCAAAATGAGCTCTCATGTATCCGGCTATAATGGCATTGCCGGATGCAAGAGATTCTGAAATCGGTTTTACATTTTTCAAAATGGGGACTTCCTTGTCTTTGGAGTTGCATAAAAAGGCGACATTTTTGACTGGAAAATCATTCAACTTGTTCAAGCAAGCAAGCCAATCAGCAGAATGAAGATTTGGAAAGCTTTGTTGCTTCTGGCACTTTGTGTCTATGCAGTACATTGTAAGTTTTTCAATTTCTTCCATTTTATATCCAAAAAGAATCTTGTTGTTATCAGGCTAGTACTTTAGAGATTTCATTATTTCAAGAATTATGGAATGAATATTATTAAAGCATTTCTTGTACAAAAAAATGTCCACATTTGAAGGATACCAAAATTATGTTTATCATAAATTTCAGGTACCGAAGAGAGCCAACAAGAAAATGCTCTCGAAGATCAGAAACAACAAGATGAGGAAGAAGACCAATCACAAGACATGATGACGTCATCACAAGATGATCAAGATGTTATGGAGCAAGATGAAAGCCCATTGGACAAAGTCAAAGATGAAGAAGTACAGGTTACAGGTATGTTGCAAATACTACCATCCATTTGTTTGTTTGATGGAGTTTTTTAATCAGTTTCTTGTTAAAGTGGTTCTTATTTTTTGTTCACTTGAATCCTTTAGTCTAGGCCTTAGATTTCGGTTTAGTGGTCAGCTTAGCCTTATCCATTTCTTAAATCTAATCTAAAATCTAATCCTCTAGTAGTTACTATGCTACGGTCTAAATTAAGCATCATGTAAGTTTATTTTCAAGACTTTAAAGTGGCGATTCAAATGTTAGCCTTGAAGTTATCGATTCTTCTCTAGGTTATCTTTAAAAATGATTCCCATACCAGTTTGATGCTTGACCCTAGTTTTGTTATTCATAAGAAACTTTAATATGATAGATAACTGTGAGTAATCCGACCAAACGATATTTGTTTAAATTCTTTCAATACAGCAGACCAGAACGACCCGCAACCAAGAAAAAGACGTCGACGACGCCAACGAAGACGTCGAAGCCAACGACGAAGAAGTCAACGAAGCCGACGAAGACAACACGGTTCTCGAAGACGACACGGTTCCCGAAGACGACATGGTTTCCGAAGACGACACAGTGGATACCCATACGGCGGTTACCCTTAGGGTGGTTACCCTTACGGCGAATATCCTTATGGCGAATATCCTCACAACTAGGGCTACGGAAAATAATTCATTTCACACACGAAAATGATAATTTATTTTTATTGGGAATGGTGTTTGATGCCTGATTTTTTGTAATATTAGGAAAAAATTTTTATCTTGGTAACTCGTAAGAAATATCATTTTTTCTAAAAAATTAAAATTCATTTGTCATTATTTTCGTTTGATTGAGCTTACCCGCTAATTTCCTAAGAAGATACACAGAACCCCCCCCCCTTCCCCAGGTAACCTGATAACAGTTGTTCATAATTTTTTTACGCGCACGGTAAACCTCTGAAGGCGCTTGAAATTAAACATCTGAGCAAAATAGTTCTCCCGCGGAAAATTCTACAACAAGAATCTTATTGTGCGCCGGAAAGTCAAAAACTGATACAGCGCCCTATTTATAAACAAAATCACGCAACTTTGTTGTCTTCCTAGTCCTTTTAGACGAACGCGGTCCTTATGATTTAGAGATTGCATATTCGTCAGATTGTTATGTTTTCACACACATCCCTTTAGAGCTTCAGCGTGGTGGTGCAGAAAACAGTCACAATCTGATCTCAGGTTATCCCCAGGTGAATCCCCTAGAAAATTCCTACCCATGTATTTTAGCTATGTAGTTTTGTACTTTTGATCGAGTTTTCCTCATAGGGAAATATTCTTATTGATTTTGGATGTAATGTTCTCTATAAAGGCACAATCTCTTCATATAGGGTTCCCGGAAAAAAGTATAGGTTTATTAAAAAAATTAGTTTTATTTATTTCATTTATTTACTTATTTATCAAAAGCCCTTAGTTTTTTACTCCCTTGGGGCACAAATGCACTTCTTTGAAATTAAACGTAAAAGGGGGAGAACTCAAAATTCAAACACAGTTAAACCTTTTAATCATAAAGAGTGGTACCACTTCCTATACAGGGTGTCCGGAAAAAAAGTATCGAGTCGTACCACTTCTATAGAAAGAAAGTTCTTGTGTGTGTTTCACTAAATTTGCAATGTTTATCAAAGTTTCTCTTTGTGTCATATTAATTGTCATGAGACATCTTTTATGAATAACTTTTACAAAAAACAATTCTCAATAACTTTAACGTCATGAAAATTGTAAAGGAAGTTAATTCTTTTTAATCATCAATGACTGTTGTAAAAACAACTATTGTGTTGGTATATATTTTCTTGCATTTTGTTAAACACACGCGACAACCTTCTTCTCAGAATCATGTTCGAACTCGATACTTTTTTCCGGACACCCTGTAGTAAGAAAATTCTTGTGTGTGTTCATAATTCGTATAACAACCCTGGTCTGGAAGCCTGTTGCTGTAACTTTTTAAATGATTCCATATTGTACTCGATACCGTGCAATAACAATTACTTATTAATTTTGGAAATAATTAGAGTTCTGATTAGCCTGGTTTCAGCCTATATTTACCCTATTTAGTAGGGGGCCAAGCCTTGGGTCCCGTAACATCTTTTCTACGACCTAGCCATTTTTAGTCTATTCAAAAGATCAGTATATTACAAGATATTTTTGAGAGGGAGGACGCGGATTAGGCCCGGGAAAACTTTTAATGACAAAAATAGTGACGCCATAGGCAAAACTGCAAGGGAAATAAGGGTTAGAGAAATAGCGGATTTTCAAAAGTCAAAATAAACGAAAATGGTTGGTACGATCTGAAAGAGCATGAATTCTGAGCAAAAAAATGTATTACAACAACTATCTGACTAAAACACACAAAGAAATACAGCCGCTTGAAGTTCAAAAACATACCGACGTCACGTCAGTACGATCAAGACAAAATTTGACGTCAAATCACAGTAGAGCTGAAAGTTAATTGGTCTTAATATTAAGCAGTTATTGGACAAAGTCGAATCCAATATGCAAAAATATTTGGCGTGTTTTCTCATAGCCCAATATTTTCATATTGCATGAGACTGCGTCCAAATAAATGGTTTATTATCCGTTCATCGCTAAAATATTTCTCGTTTTCAAACATAATTCCAATTTATAAGCTCTTAAATCTGGTTTCTTGTTAGTTTTTTATTCAAAAGCCTTATTTTTACTTTGTGACGTAACGTCAAAAAGAAGATGCTAAATTGTCATTGAACTCGTTGTGTGACGTCAATTTTTGAAATATGCAGCCTCCATGGAAGTTATATATTCGAAAATATTAGACAGCAAAGAAGCCAATCAAATATCGCTATTTACACGCGTCGGATAATAAATCAAAATATCTGTCTATATATATCAAAACCTTTTTTAACCCAACTGGCCGGAAAAATCCTACCAGGTCTGTGAGAAGGGGGTGTGTCAATCAGTGGCGTTGTGGCAGGGGGGGCCGGGGGGGCCAAGGCCCCCCCAGCAGAGCTTTTTTGAAGGGGCGCCGACGAGCAAGGGGCGCCAAAGGAGATTTTTTGAATGCCCCAATCTTGAAAATCATACTTTATGCGCCTTAAATTGCGCCCCAAGACCAATTTTACTGAGATAATTTTAAATTACTTGCAATTTTTTCGCTCGCTTCGCTCGCAAAAGTTAATTGGTAACTTCTTTGTAATCTAGCTAAGTTTTTTTTGTACAATACAGTATTATTAAATGAAATCTAACTGCGCCCTAAGACCAGTTTGCTGAAAGCAATATCGACATCATAAAACATAATTTTTTTCGCTCGCTTCACTCGCATTACACATTTTTTCTTTAAGTCTCTTTTCACTCTAACAAGTGTCAAATTTGTCTATTTTTATTTAGTGATTTAGGGTATCTTGGCAGTCGATTTTCAAAATTTTTCTAGTCGGCCCCAACCATGGTGGGGCCTGTTTTTCCCTTTTTCATTCATCAAAGATACCTACTTACTTTTATCCACTAAATATTTCCTTCCTCGTTATGCCTAGTCTAATGAATTTGTAAGTTTGAAAGCTGGTGAGAGGGGGCACCACTTTGGAAAATTGGGGGCGCCATTTAAATAAAATTGACTTTTGCCCCTCCAGAAAAACTTTCCCACAACGCCACTGGTGTCAATATCGTTCGCATCGGATCGAATTATTTCTTTTTGAACTACAGGGATATAGTAAAAAGCCCAAGGTACTAGAAAGAAAATATACCTCAAAACTGCTCAAAAGATTGTATGTAATTTTTATGCCGTACGGAAGAGAAACAATGAAAATACAAAATAGGTAATTAGAATTTCCTTTAATTTAACGATTAAGTTATTTTAATCACATCAATAATCAGACGATTCTAAGACCTATTTTAATCTATCATAAAACCCTTAATGTCGCAAGAAGATAAATAATTTATCAATATTTGATAAAAATCTATTACTTTAGTTGAACTAAAGTCTATTCACGATAAATGTGCACTCTTTTTTCATTTACCTATAACTTTTAAAGGAATTCTTCAATCTTTATAAATTTGGTATCATTGGAAAGATATTACTGAGTGGAAAAATTTAAAATAAAAAAGTCTTTGAAAAAATTCAAAAAATGAAGAAGAAAATGAAGAAGAAAAAAATGAAGATCTTGTAGAGAAGTGCTATAACTTTCATTTTCACTGGAGTGAATCCTTGATTATCGAACGTCATCACTGTGAAAAAAATTCTCAAAAATAATTATTCAGTCAAAAGATATCAAACAAAGTTATAAGCTGATTGACGTCTAAAAATGCTGTTTTCTGCTGTTTTATGCTATTTTTTGGGGTCAATCACTTATTAACTTTGTATCATAACTTCATATTGAATAAATATTTTAGTGAAATTTTTTTACAGTGACCTCCTAAGATCAAAGAACCTCTCCAGTGAAAATGAAAGTTACAGCATTTCTCTAAAAGATCTTCATTTCTTTCTTCTTCATTTTCATCTTCGTTTTTAGAATTTTTTGCCCCCGCAGGAGCGTAGCGACGAGGAGGCACTCATAGTTTCACGCATAGATATTGGACTGGAATCTCGAAATTTTGTTGTATTTGTTTGTTTTGTCGGCCAAGCATCCCCGTAGTTAGTCTCTTCCGTAAATGCTCGGTTTTCATATTACGTTATATGGTATTATCATTATTACATATTACAATTTTAGTTTTGATTTAGCTTTGAGAAGCTGAAGCGAGTATTATAAATGCAAATAAAAACAGTGTATGATATAACACGGATTACAATATTACTTGTGCAAATCAAAACAAACAAAATGGCAGACTGGTTATGATGATGATGAGCTGATTCATTGAGTAGAAAAAGTGTTTTGTATGTCAAATTTAGTTTCTTGTCTTTGAAACTGAATACTAACTACTGTAATTTAGTCAGAAGTTCACTTCAGCAATGATTTCAATTATTTTTCCAGAATCTTTAAAGAAATTTGCTTAAGTTTTCAAATGTACATTTGATATTTTTGTTCAAACTCTAATTTATTTTTGTCTGTCATTTTTATTGATAACTACCTTTATTGTTTATAGGGCTTCTTGAGCTTTAAATACCATCATATGGTCGTAACTCGAGAAAGTCCTTCTTAACTTAGTAAAACAACCGGCAAAGTATAAAAAAGATGAATGTACGCATATGATGTAAAGTTGAATCCAAACGTGGTGGACTTTTTCTTTTGGTCTTCAAAATAATTTACCTCACTTAGAGTGTTTTTACGTCTTTTCAGTGTGGTAAATCTTTTTCAAAAACCTGAAAAAAGTTTGTTTACTTGTTAAACTTTACATGCGCACGTTAAACTTTTTCATGCAGTTGTGATAGCCTAAATAACTTACACTCCAGTGGTTTGGTGAAATAAGCTCCAAATTCTGGCTTTCTAAGTTAGGAGAGACCTTCCCGAATGCATTTAACGGTGGTTAGACTAGGTACACAGACAGTCATACAGAAACACCATAAAGGGAAAGTATATCGCTAGCTATAAACTCAAAAAGTCTAGCTTCCTGAAGGCGCGTCTCTTCATTGTCTGCGCTGCGATCAGCTTGGAGAAAAGATTGCATCATGAAAAAGGACTATGCACTTGAAAAGAAATTTAGGCGCATTTTAACTTTTCTCGACTGTACGTCTGAATGAACCACAATGGCATTCCTTTACTTTTCTTTTGACCAACAACATAGAAGATTTTGCTTGAGAAGTGCAATCACAGCTTACGCTAGTGGACCCCGGGCCTTAACTAGGATAAGTGAGTTTCTATTTCACCCAACTTAAGATGGCGTAGAACTTTTTGATAAATTTTGTACGCAGTATCCTCTTGACTATTGTTTATTAGGCAAAGTAGCAACAGACAAATGTTGAAATATAGCAGCCAATGAAAAAAACAAGCTATTTCTGATTGGTTACCTTGTGGATTTATTCACTGCGTATGTCCATATATTTTGCCTACAATCTAAGATGTCTGCGACATTATTAGAAAAGGTCTATTTAGTGAATAGTAATCATGACATATATCGTTATAAGAAAGAAACTAGGAGAAAAAACAAACAAACAGGAGATGTAAAAATCAGTAAGATAATGGTACCATAATTTTTTAAATATATTTTTGAGAGGCTTTTCCAGCTTTTCCTTAAATTTTATTAAGTTATCAAGCTGCATGAATTTTTCAAGTATGTATTTTTTTATAATGGAATATATATTTTTTTTCAAGCAAACGCCTCAATCAATAAATCAATCAATCAATCAATCAATCAATCAATCAATCAATCAATCAATCAACCAATCAATCAATAATTAAATCAATCAATTATTCCTGATCATTCTTTAATGTTTAATGTTTAAAGCATTAAAGCTTTATAAGTGCATGACATGATCTTTATGTGGGGGCATTTAGTGAAAGCTATGACTAGTTTAAAAACTTTTTTTATTTCAAAATGTTCCACTGACAAATATCTCCAACGATACCAAATTTATAAATATTGAAGAATTCCTTCAAAAGTTATAGGTAAAAGAAAAAAGAGTGCACACTTATCGTGAATAGACTTTAGCATACATTTAACACCACCCTCGACCCCCTTGCACTATTGATAATTCTGATGGACGCGTCATGATTATCATTTTCCTTCTCTACGTTGAAACCAAAGTTTTCACATCATCGAGAGCTTGACTGTCTTTTCGAATTAGAATCAGTTAAATTGAACCGTGATCCCAAAAATCTCACTAATTCATTCATTAACCAATCTAAGAGAAATCTTCTCAAATTAAAATTTAGAAAAAAAAATTGAAAAATAAAAAAGAACTATGGAAATTCAAGCTGAATTGTTAGTAAATTTTTATTTAAGCAAAATATCAGTCAAATTTATTCATGTATTCATTTCAGTTGGCACATGTTGAGGCTCAACATAGATTTTTAAAGGTAAATAATTTCTGAATTCAGTCATTCAGTAATATAATAGTTGTCAAAAAAATCCATGAAAAAATAATTCCTTCACTGTTCCCATACACGTTCAATTGATATTTCAAAAATGTTCTTATGTACTAGCAAGGTAGCTTCCCACAGAGCAGACTTTCCCGAGCATTTCAACACACACCTCCTTCTCACAGACCCGGTAGGATTTTATCAGCCGGTGCGGGGACTAAAAATAACGGACTAAGACTCAATGGGGATGATATTCCCATATTTTTTATGGCTGAAAATTTCAATTCTTTTGTTTTCAAGTCAGAAAATTCAGTGGGGATGGGAAAAATAGCACAATATTTTACAATGAGGATTGGTTCATTTGATTATTTTCAGTGGGGATAAAAATTGGAAGATAATTTTAAACCAGGGACGATATTTTGGATAATTTTTTCAGTGGGCAGGGGTCCCAGTGGTTCTTTGAGAAGGGGGGGGGGGTCTAAAATTATGTGAATACTTCAGTTTTTTGACATTTTCTCAGCTTCCATTCATGCTATGAAAGTTATACACCGTTGGAAAGATATTTCAAAAGGAGAATTATATAAAGTCGAAAAACGAAGAAGAAAAATGAAGATGAAAATAATGACGAGAAATAATGCTGACTTCAAATCTGTATTCAGATTTATGTTGATAAAAAGTTACAGCACTGTGAAGTTTGTTTGCTGTTTTTGGTCATTTACCCGTTTTAGGCATTAGGACTTTAATTGGGGTAGTCAATAGGCCCTAAATAAGCATGATTAACCACTAGCGAGAGTAATCGATCTCCCCCAGCTTGTTCAGGTATTGTCGTCCATACGCCATGGCTCTGTTGCGTTGTGAACACGAACAAAAAGGCAACGGTAAGCGCTATGATTTCTCTATCCTAGACTTTTCAACTATCCCAGGATAGTTTCAATGTCGTTTGCATCGGTAGGAATCATCCATCCTTCTAACTAAGTTAATTATTACTTTTGGAACTAAAGGAATATAGTAAACTAGCGGCGTCGCGTCGACCGAGACAACTCTTTACCATAGTTATTAAGCTCGCTTCGCTCGCTGTCATCGTTGAGAAATAAAATTATTTCTTACTTATGGGATATATGATGGATATTTCTAAAAAGAACGCGGAAGAGAGACAAAGAAAATGTAATAAAACTTATCAGAAATTCCTTACTTTGATTAGCCCTCATGATTTTAATTGCATCCGATGTGTTTAGTTTTGTTTTTATGCAATATTAATGGAAATTAAAAAATAGAATGTGACGCATTTTAGACGTCGGAAAATTTTAAATACGGAAGAGAGACAAGGAAAATATAAAAAAATAATTAAAATTTCCTTTAGTTTAACGATTATGGTATTTTAATCGCATCAATAATGAGATAAATTTCGCAAGGCAATATTGGCAAATATTTGATAAAAATCTATTATTTAACTCTATCATACATTTAACACAATATATAGATGAGCCTTAATCCAAGATATTCATCCGAGGGCATGGTCACATTTTTACTGGATTAATTTCCTCGAGCAGATATTTTTGCAAGACGATTTTTCTCAAAAATAATTTATTTCGCGACTAGTTTCTTTCATTTACCTGGAGATTTTGGCAAAAATCATGCCTCAAAATAAATTTTCATAAGCTAATTTCGTGAATTTATTGAAAACTCTCATAAATCAACCCACTTAGTTTTATTGAAAAGATCGTGCAATTGATTCAAAAATTTATGACTACTGTAAGATTTTGTAAAAAGCATCTTTGTTTAAAAAATCGGGTCAAGCTGGAGTTTTTACAAGGTTTTCGATGATTCGGTTGATGGTTGAATCTTTAGACAAAGGATTTTATTGCTTTTTCTAAAGAACGCGTCATCTCTATTATTTCAAATGACCGATTAGTGAAGTATCTTATAAAAACTCCAGCCAACGATGTAAAAATAATAGATAACCAACTTGCCTTGATTCTCAAAAAAACATCCGTGTTACGGTTGTAAAAATATTAATGACATTTTGCATCGTAAAAAGTGCAATTAAATAAAAACTTGCTTCATTTGCAACCTTCTATTGGACAGAATCGATCACGTGATGTATATTTTTCCAAAATTTGGGTTAGAAAAAGTGTATTTTCCTATAGGCAGCCTCACAGAAGGAATTTTTTAATTAGATATTATTGTTCTATAAACATTCATCTGTTTATTTTGTATCAGGCAACCTTCATGCACTTTTCATTCGTGAGATATCGCACTTCAAATCACACATATATTTTTCAGATAACATCATTTTATGAGCGTTTATTTATCCAGATGAAGATTAAGTGGTATCAGGCCGATCCGTAGTCAATTTGTCTAAAGATTGGTACCTTAATCTTTTGAAAAAAATTCTAAAAGTAAATAACAATTCAAATTTTCTATCAATTCAGTGGATGTCAAAAAGTGTGTCAAAATCTAGCTAAAAGCATAACACGCACTGCACACAGAGCTATTTGAAGGAGTGCTCATTTCAATAGGAAAACAATGGTTGTTCTCTTGGGAGAAGTGCCTTCTAGAGGTAGTTGGTTATCTATTATTTTTACATCGTTGCTCCAGCTCATCCCAAAAAATCTTATGTCATGTCTTTAATTTCCCTTCTCTACCTTGACGCCAAAGTTTTCATATCATCGAGAGCTTGAGTTTGAATTGGGTGAATTGAACCACGATATCCCATATATCACAGTAATTTCACATTTAACCAATCTTTTAAAATTAAAATTCGGAAAAAGATTGAAAATTGAAAAAAACAAAACCTTACCATGGCGATTCAAGCTGAATTGTTAGTAAATTTTCATTTCAGCATAATGTCAGTCAAATTTATTCATAGTATTCAACCCAGTTAGCACATGTTGAGGCTCAACATAGATTTTTGGGTAAATAATTTCAGAATTCAGCCCCCATTCAGTAATATAATACTTGTCGAAAAAAAAAAATCAATGAAAAAATATCCTTCACTGTTCCCATACGTGTTCAAAATTTCAAAAAGTAAACAACATTCGAAGGTAACATTTTTGGATGTTCTTATCAGAGAAACGTGAAGAGGAAACAAGGTCAAACTACATTTTTGTACAACAGTCGAAAATCGAACTCCTTTACAGCTACCCATTTTTCTAGTTCTCACCCTACAAACAAGCAATAAAATAAATCAGGTAAAGTTTTGACAACGTGCCCAGTACTCACGAACCCAGAGCAACTTCCATAACTTTTTAATTTTACTGATGGACGTGGGACATGCTCGTGAGTGCTACGAGGATAGAAAAATACGAACCAAGGGACTGGATTCGAGTTTTACAAGGTTCTTTCCGATAAGCTCGACATTCTTTAGAAGCATAACCTTAAGGAGTTAAATCTATTAAGAAAATTGGTTGGAAAAACATACACGAAGCCTTTATATTTGATATCTGTAGAAAACCCAAGGCAGCAAACTGACAATGCAAAATTCCTGACAAGTATTATTTGAAATTATATATTTACAATTATCTTTACTAAAACACCCAATTTTTTAAAATATTCACAAACTTTGTTTTAAGTTAGATATAAAACAAATTTAATGTTATTATATTAATGAATTTGTACAAAAATAACACCTGTTCCAATATTTCAAACATGAAATACTTTGGATCTTGTGGAGTAAGATTTTTTTTACCGAATTGACTCAAAGGTGGTAAATTTATTTCGGTGTTGATTCAGACTAAATATTTACAAGCTAAATTCTACCTTTTGACAAAGAAGGCATTCACTGATGTAATTTTAGTGAATAAGGACATTATGACGCAAAACTTAAAAATTCAAAAAAAATAACTTCATCTTTCGACCGTGGTCGAGATCAGAATTGACATTTACCACCTTTAGGGTGGTAAGGGCGTAGAAGTCTCTGACTTAGATTCCATTCGCGAAAGTGATCTTTCGAGCGCGCGAATTCGTTCATTTGCTTCTTTCAGCTCGTTCTCAGTGGCGTAAAGTTTTTCTTCCGCTTGTTGTGCGCGGTCTTCGGTTTCACTGACGAAAGTAAACGAAAATACAACGAAAATGTTATTTAACGTGCGAATATGGGGGGGGGGTACCTGATAACAATTGAGTTTGAAGCCCAAAGGGCTATAGAGAAATCTTCAACCTTTCTCAAGCAAGAAAAAGTGAAACTTTTAGATTTGAACCGCCTTTAGAATGCCGGATTGAATCTAGTGCTTTCTTTGCTTCCCTCCGGTACATTTTTCGAATTCTGGCGATAGATTTTACATTCAATACAGCGTTTGTGTGAAAACCGCGCAGGTGACGCCTTTGGGATGGTAAACAAGTGGTTTCATTTCCTATCCCAGAATCTCATCTCTAGCCCTTCTATGGTGGCTTCGAATTCACTACTTATAACACCATTTGACTATCATCGTTACTAAACTCAATCGAGCAGAATGGTCAAGAGTGAAATCTTTTTTCTCAATATTTATCAGGAGCGTCAAATCGAAATGAGAACAACTTACATTAATTGAGTCTGCAGTTTTTCCAGTGTAGATAGAGCCTCCAACGACAGCGAAGGCGATGTTACATCTAAATGAGAAAAAAAACAAACATTTAATATGCACTGAGCAAAATTAGACAGTGGTGCGTCAAAATACTAAAATTTAAACTGAAAGGCGGTCCATGAAAGTCTACCGATTATGACCATGTTCAGACGTTACGGTTCCTAAACAAGTGTGAACGTCAAAATTCGAAACGTCAAAAAAGAAGACGTTTCAAAGCAAAACAGATCGAAACGGTTTCACTCCGCTATTTTTATCGGAACGAAACTGATCCGTTTTCTTGCTCCGAAACGTAACACTCGATCCGTAACGAAAATCATACCGGAGCGAAACGGAACAGTAACGTGTGAACATGGTCTATGATTGATCAACAATGGATCCAAAATCTCATTTAAAATCACCGGAATGTGATAAGAGTTGAATCATAATACTACAGTTGACTCTGAAATCTTATTTGTTCGAATTACAGAGTAATTCAAATTGTAGAGAGTATTTAACGAAGATTTATCCTTAACAGGGACATGGAATCAAGTCGAATTGTAGGAATATTAGAATTTCGAATAAGCGAAAGTCCACTGTAGCTATGGATAACTATTAAGAACACATACCTATTGTAATATTTTTTTGGTTGTTGTTCTAAAAGAAAAAGGAAGAGAAACGGTAAATGGAAAATATGAACATGTTTACTTATATGTATAAGCCACTTGAAGTTCAACAGCATACTGACGTCAGTACAATCAAGACAAAATTGTACGTCAAATCACAGTAGAGCTGACAATTAGTTGATATTAAAGCGCTTGTATTTATTTGTGTGATTTCGTCAGAGAGTTGTTGTATTACAATTTTTTGCGCAGAATTTCATGCTCTATCAGATTATACCAATCATTTTCGTTTGTTTTGACTTTTGAAAATAAGCTATTTCTCTACCTCTTATTTCCCTTGTAGTTTTGCCTATGGCGTCACTATTTTGATCACAAAGTTTTCCCGGGCCTAATCCGCGTTCTCCCTCTCAAAAATATCTTGTAATATACTGTTCTTTGGAATAGACCAAAATGTCTGAAGTCGTTGCACTAATTCTCAACACTGATCTTTATATATCCCTGGAACAAGCTATAGCCGCCATCTTTGATCGAAGTTTTTTTGGAATTGGTACCCGAGAAGAAGCCATTGTAGTGTTTGAAGCTTTGCCTAACGACAAACGGCGCTACACCATTAGTGTACAAGCGAAACTAGATCTAGCGATCTCTCCGTGGGTACCAATTTCATAAAAACTCCGATCATAATATTTTGCTTGGTCGGCATTGAGTAACTTGGTCCACGGATATATAAAAGTCAATGATTCTCAAAGACAACAAATTCTGACGTCATTTTCTTGAAAATTCATTACCAGTCCCCTCAGGCTGACAGTTGTGTGTATTATTGCGGGTTGACATATAATAGGGGTATAGACCAATTCGATAAAATCCAGTTAGTGACTATCTTCAAGCAAACTCAAGCAAGCTACCTGCTCTTAACTGACATAAATTTCACCCACGAAACAAAAAACTATGCGCAGGTCCGAACGGGGAATATTTGAAGACTTTGAGCTATAAAGTTGTCACTAAACTATCCTGTACATATTCTTTCTACCATTTCTAAGAAAAAATAGCTGATGATGGGTGAAATGACGTCACAAGGAATAGGTTTATAGATTCTTACCATATTTTCAGTTTGTTCGTTGACACTGGTTCGTTTGACATTCTCGTCATTTCCAATCACCAACATCTGTGATCCATCATCACTCTCCTCTCCTTCCTCACTTTCTTCATCACTATCTGGCGAAGAATCTGCTTCGTCGGCAGTTTTGTTTGCTTGTGCACCTTCGCCTACGTTAATTGCTGGCATTCCCTAAAATTGTTAGAGATGATAATGAAAAAGATGAGTTCACCTATCAATTCGTGATATTCATGTTTTATACGGAAGTACCCAAAAAAGACCCGATGGTTGCTACTAATTTTCAATTTAAACAATAAAGGGACGAGGTTGAGTTTTCACAAGCCCTTAATTGATTTGGTTGGTCGTTAACCAGTAATAAAACAAGTTTGTTACTTTTTCTAAAGAACGCGTCATTTTTATTATTTCAAATGACCAATTATTAAAGTATCTTATAAAAACTCCATCTCATCTGACAATTAAACTAGTAGCAAACGCCCGGGATATTTTGGATACTTCAGTACAAGACATTACGTCATGGATATCTTCTGCATGAAAGGGGATTGGAATAGAATTTAGCAGGGGCGAATGACGTCTGATGAATATCTGAAATCATCATATGGACACGCTTAGAGATGTAGAAATTGAACATTACACGAACCTAACAAACTCCCAAATTCAAAGCGTTAGATGTTATATTTTCAAACTGAATTGTTGTATAAACTATATTATTAAATAGAACTGCTTACCCGTCCCTAAAATAATAATCAAACAAATTTAATGCAATAGGCTAAGTTTTTAACGAGCTAAATCTTCATCCTTGATATCTTAGGATATGTCCAAATTAGTAGAATCTTTTTGCTATCACTAATACATACAGTAGTCCAAAACAAATTTGCACTTACCTTTCCGTCCTGCTTCTCAGAACTCGGAACGTTTGCTTCATTCTTTTTGTCAGCGCTATTTAAAACAACCATAGGTTGCCCTTCCTTCTTTTCCCCAGTTTCTGGATTGTTTTCTTGACCAGACACCCCTATTTTGGGCTGTTCCGTAATTGATTTGTTTTCATTGTCTTGTTTTTGTTGACCTCCACGTTTCGCTTTAGAAGGAGGTATAAAGTCTTTCATGGGAATACTTTGTCCTGTTAATTCCTTGATGAGAAGGTTTGCGGTGTTCATCCAGCCTTGACATTCTTGCTGAAATTTGGAAATGGAGTAAAATTAAACCCGCTCATTTTTTGTTTTGGAAGGACAAACAGTGCATCCGAAGAAAAGGAATATACAGCAGACTCTCGCTAATTCGAACTTCTATTATCAGAATCTTTATTTTCTACATTTTCGGGCACTTTCAGAAAGTAACTTTTTTATTCAATTGAGCATAACTTCCGATCTAATGAAACGAATTTAATAAATGACCCATCAAAATTTAAGCTTATCTTTCTTCTTTCCAATGGAATAATAATGGTTCTTTAAAAAATTTTAGATTTCGAGAAAATCAGTTTCAAAGAGAGAAACTTTTTTGTGGCGCACCCGGTAGAATTCTAATTATCGGTCCGAATATAGTGAATTTGCTGAAAATTAACTATTTTACAGACCACAACCTGAAAAACGCTTTTGGTCTGTAAAAATACTAGTCATACAAATATCAAGTATACATTAATGGTTTTTGAAAAATTGCAATTTTTGTGATTTTCGGACATTTTCTATTTTGGGTCTGTAAAATATGTAATAGTTATCGGAAAGTTGCGAGTACAATATGAGAAATATTTTACGAGTTCCGAGATTTTTCCGTACTTTTGTAGCAAAGTGACGTTAGATTGCTACTACCGCTACAATGCAACAACATCTTTTCGTCAATTTATATTTTGTACATGTAAAATACAAGATATATTGTACTTTTTTTAACCAATCAGATTGCAGATATTTTTTGGATCACCGATAAACCAAAAAAAATTTGGCACCCTCAAAATTGGGACTCTTGTATTGATGTACTTTCCAAAAATGTATAACAAGTGCTTTGACACGACGTCAAAAAAAATCGAACAAAATTCCCCTTACGAACTTTCCAATATTCGAATCTCTTTCTAATTCGAACAGATTAGAAAGCCCGCTGGAGTTCGAATTAGCGAGGGTTAACTGTATTTTAAATAAAGCAAAATCCTCAAAACTTCTATCTCACAGGAGTAGATTTTACGATCGAATACCATCAGGCCCCTTCCTTTCCCTTCAAAGGTGAAATAATAAAATATAAAAATGAAAATACCTCCAGGTTCTTGGCATCTTTAGCCGAATCTTCAATGATTTTCTCTACAGCATTGTTAGTGACGTCAGGAGTACCATTAGAAAGATCTTTACAGCATGCCACAATCAAATCAGTCAACGAACGTAACGAATTGAAAATCATAGTACAACGGTCTATTATAGCATCAGATGTCGATTCTTTTAATATGGCCGAACCAAGACCTGTTAACTTGTCTTCTTCAGCGCCCCGTATGGGCGTTTTGGGCGATTTATGATCGGGCGCCATTCGTATCAAAATGGTGACCAACCATCGAATCATATTCCAGTGAGTGGTAGAGACCTGAGAAATAGGAGAAAATTTGATTATACACAGGGGGAGTGGATTTGCTTTTATTCAACCTTGTATCAAAGGACTAGAGTCTACTTTTGGCTGAACTTTGCTTTTTGATCATTTTTTTATAAAAAAACTTTAAGTGAACCCTGGGCTGAGGTAGGGATGGCGCTATCTTTACCTTCACTTTTGCTCACCCCTCCGCCAATGATTCCTACCGGCCTGTAAGGTTGGTCTTTATAAATAATGAAAGTCCGTAAATATTTTTTTACAAAATAACGAATGCGGCATAGAGATTTCAATTGAGATCAACGCAAAAAAAAAAGTTCAAAAAACCCTCATTTGATCTCAAAAAAATCAAAATTAAGTTTGATAACGTGACGTTTGATAACCTGGTCACTGACCCAGACTTAAAATGTCCACAAAAATGTAAAGTATGTCTGTCTGATACAAGAAATTGAGGTATGAATATTTTGTCTTTTGTGAGCATTATTATTATTGATTAAGTATTCACAATCAAAGTTAAAGTTTGAGATGAGGTTTGGTGAGAAGATCCTAGACTAGATCTTTAAACTCAATGACTCCCCTTTTTGACCCTAAAACCTATAGAACGGATTCACTATTTTATCTTTCAAGGGAACTCACTTTTAGAAAATACTACAGTACGAGTCATTAAGTAAGACCACGTTCATACGGTATACGGTACCGTTTAAAAAGAAAGTGAAACATTTCTGTTGTTTAAGGATATGAAACTGCACCGTATCAACATGACTTGGTCGAATGTTATAAGCAAGATTAATTTATATGGCCACTTTGAACTTTCAGGCTTTAACCCTTTCAGTCCCAGGGGACCTTTGACTGCCTTTTATCTCCGGAACGAAGAGGTTCTCAAACTTCTCGTAGCTATGGTTGGAAAGAATAGAAAACTTTGATGAAAAAAGGCTGCTTTTGAGCTGGACCTTCCCCTGAATTACTTTTCCAAAAAGTAAAAAGTTTTTGGACTAAAAGGGTTAATGAATTAAAACATGTTATTTGAGACGACACGTCATACTTTGGCTTACGAGATCAATAAACTACAAAAAAAGTTTAAGTGTTCGAAAAATTCCAAGTAGCTGACCAGAACATGTTTATTTGCGTTTTTTAATACCTCTTAATTCTTAAATCGGATTTGCGTATGATTCTCTGATGTCATCAAGATAGGAGGAGCATTTTCAATCACATGAAAATAGAGCGAGGTCATACTTTGAGTTGTTAGACCGTGCGACGTACAAAGTTTTAAGATGAGAGCAGCGACCTAACTTACCTAGGCTAGAGCCCGTTTTTTGATCATTTTTGTAGGTCTAATACAGTACACCTTACTTGTCTGTACACTAAGACGGACACTGCTTTTTCTCAACATCATCAACGAAAAAAGTCACGTGGTATGGCGATAGGCTAATATTTCAAAGATTTTGTCTTGAGATACATAGAAATGACGTTACATCAGTTCCTCGAAATCGTGCAACGATAACGTCGAAACCAAAATTGACGTTAAATTTCCCTCATGTATTTGCAAATACAGTTAACTCTCTCTAATTCGAACCTCTATAATTCGAATCTTTCTGTTGTTCGAACTAGAACATTGATCCTTCATCTGGAACGTTGGTATAAAATAAAACTCTCTGTAATTTGAATGTTTCTCTATTTCGAGGAAAATTTTTGGTCCCTTAAAGATCGAATTAGAGAGAGAGGAGTCCATTGTAGTTACCAACGCTACAATGCTACGAGAAAACCCACTTGCGACACTCTTTAATCTAAAGGGAGCAAATTAAAAAATTGTTCAAATTTGATCATAAAAAAGGTGCAGAAAGGAATCTGATTGGTTGGTTACATACCTGTTCGATCATGTTTGTATTTTCATTTTCGAACCCGTTGATGATGTTTAACAACCATTTCTCCACTTTCTCTATAGTCGCGTTCTTTGAGATCGTTTGTATGTCTGTACCTAAAGCAGATGTGAGAATGTATGGTTTCGTAGTCAAGATGTTTTGTCCCAGTGAACGTGACGTAATGTTTACAAAATAATCTAAATCTCGCAAAAACTTATCCTACTAAAGTATTTTAATTTAGTAAAATTAAAGCGAATTTGTAGAAAAGGTTAATTTTCTTGAAATTTGTCAGAAAGAATTATTCAATTCATCCTGCTATTTCTTCTAGTGTTATAGGTCAACTTATGTCAAACGGGAAGAAAATATTTACCAATGGTGTTCCTCCTTCCACTCAAAAGATACGCCCAACCCGCCCAGCTACTATTTCACCCACCACCCTCCCGCCTCCTATATGTACGAACGATTGCCGACCAGTTGATGTTACTAGCGAGTTTATATATTTGCACTTTTGAGGACGGTAAAGTGATGGAAGCGATTTGGAAAAACCAGCAATTCTGCCCCGCAAAATCGAGGACGGTAAAAGTGCTGATTTACCGTCGTCCTCGGTTGGTCATGATCTGGTTAAATTAGAACCTTACCGTCTCCGTCGCTGAAAAACACACATACATAAACTCGGTACTAACAAGACAGATTGGTATGGCTTTCTACTAGCCTTCAATCCAGTCAATGAAACAGAACAAGTGCTTAGTTACTTTGCTTTGACACTATCAATGTTGGGGATTTTCGTGACCACCCTTTTACACTATTTTTTTTATTAGAATAATTCGATAAGGACGATGAGCCTCAGAAATACCTAAAAATAAGAACAACTTAAGAGCAACCCTGAGCCTGAAAGGGCTGAATTTCAAGCAAATTAAAGGTCAAAATAGTATGAACATGGTATAAAGCCTAAGAATCTTTCTCTAATTTGAAAAAAATTCTTAGTCGCTTAAGTATGGAATTAGAGCGAGTCAGCCCAAAATTAGGCTTTTGAAATCTTACCCTTACAGTGCAGAGAAAATTTTAGTAAAATTTGAGCAAATTTGAGCGAAAAATCGACCCTTACTTTGCATTTTCTTGAAACTTTCGACCATTTTCAGGCGAAATATGGTGAGATTTTCGAAATTTTACACCCTTAGAGTGAAATTTTTCTCATCTTTGCTGATTTCGACCCTTACAGTGCACTTTGGGAAGCTTGGAAAATATACCCTTAAGGGCCGCACGTATGTTAGTTCATTTACCTTGAGTGCCCCCCCCAGACTCGATATCGGAATCGATATCAATGTTTTGGAACTGACTTTTTTCAGAAATAAAAAATGAGAAGATATTATTTATTTATATGACATGTCAATGGATATATTTGAGGTAATCAAGTGCGATGTTATATGATACAAAAATAATGAAGAATATACAAAATTTTCTTAAGATGTTTCTTAGGGGACAAAGCTGCCATAGAGCCCATCAGCTTGTGGATCCAAGGTGTACCAGAATCCCAAATGTTGTCTGGTCATCTCATCAACATCAAGTTTGCCACTGTTGTCCAAATCGCAATGTTTGAAGGTCTCCTCGGCGTCTGCGTCTGATGCACAGATTCCAGACACTCTTCCATAGGCTTTCCATTCGTCCAAACTGATTGTACCGCTTCCATCTTTATCGAAAATGTCGAAAACAACATCTCCCCATCGGCGAATTAAGGTGGTCTTGTTTTGGGACCACAATTTCAAATCGTTGGTAGCAAGTCGTTTCCATCCTTCAAGGAATTCTGGGAATTCTACTTCTTTACCATAATCCATACCAATGGCTTTGAAGAAAGCTTCAACAGCATCTTGATGGCGCTGGGTTTGTTCTGGTGATGCGTTCAATTTGGCGCAAATATCATCCGAAGCTTTGGAGACAATTTCATCCAAAGTGATTTTTCCGTTGCCGTTGATGTCCAAAAAGTTGAACATGAATCTATGACGGTTGATCCATTTTGGATTATTAAAATCAGGTTTAAGCTTGACGGCGTATTTGGATCCAGTTTCTTGATGAGCCATAGTTGTTGGAAGATTGTCTTTGAAGAACTTCAAAACAAATTTGATCTTCTAGCTTTCACAGTAAGTCGTTTAGCTGGGAGATGACTTTCAAGTTTCATTCTGGAGCTTTTATATCCGTCTGTTCGGTAAAATATTTCACAGAATAGTACCGTGATTCCTGACCCTCACTGTCAAAAGGTGTTAACCGCAATTTCAATAACAGAGAAATTGCAGTGCCTCAAGAAAAACCTTAATAATTCATGAATCGTAACACATGACCTCTTTAACCCTTATACACGTTCTAAATTTGCCAATATACCGAGTCACAGACTTAAGGCTATAACTCCTGATCACTTGATTTAAATACAGATAAAATGATAGCTTTTAGAAAAACCGTAAAAATACCTTTCTAATGGTACCAAAATCATTGTCTAACTCTTAAGTTACAAGCTTTTATGCTAGTTAGAAATAATGGATTTCAAAAAGAAAGTTGAAAACTTTCACATTTTTCAAAAAATGTTGCGCACTGGAGAAGTTAATCCTTTTCATTTAGCGATTTGTTATTACTGCTAATGATTTCTTAACCTTTTAAAGGGTCAGTTTTTGAACTCCCAAGTATGGAGTTTTATCTTTTACACCTTTGAGTTAGTTTATTTTGAAAACATTGCTCTTAAACCAGTGTAGTCCCCTTCAGACGGATTAGCTTAAACAACATGGCCTCGATTGTTAATTAGATAAGGCGAGACCAATTTGATAAGTTGTTTGATTAGTGACGGGCCCGACCGACCCAAAAATTCGAAAAATCGAAATACAAATAAAATTGATTTTGATACTACTTTTTTATTTTCATTGCTTTACAGACTGCCAAGTTTTCAAAGTTTTGGTAGTTTTTCCAAGGTTCCAATTTTTCATTTAATCCATGAATTCGAGCATTTTGTGTCTTTTTTTTTCTATTTCGCATTTTTGACAAGATGTTGTAGTTTTTGTTGCTTTTTTAGGAGATTCTATACGTAAAATTCTACTTTTATTTTTATTTTTTTCGCCAGCCGACCCACCCTCTTTCTTGGGTAGCTTGGCCTGTAAAACAACAGATTAAATTGGCCTCGCCTAATGCAGAAACACATTATTACTTAGACTTTTATTTGACTGAAATTCGAGTATTGAGTCTACAATTGAGCCTCCCGAACTCGAATAAGCACGAGAAACGCTCATTTGTTCTAATTTAGAGCTTTTCATATACTCGGATAGCGTTCACGAAACTGTAATGAACCATTCCATTTCATATCTATACATTGGGGTGGACGAACATTTCCAAGGGGTCCCCAAAGAGGATAATCAAGGGGTCTTGATAAATATTTTTTATTTTCCTGGTAGTTTGATTCGAGTTGTTTTTTTTAAGAGAATTAGATAACAAAGTATTGTCGACCTAAATTAGATTTTTAGTATCTACTCGTCTTTCAAAAAGAACAAACTAAATAAGAACATTATGCTTCGATATTAATAACAAGTTAAGAACATTTTAAGGCTTTGCAGACTCTGAAACTTATAAAACGTGTAAACGAAAATCCCTTCAGGATTTACAGAAATACGTGTCACTGTGCCGTGCTCAAAAGTGCCCATGCATAAACTCGCTATTGAGACGTTCACGGACGCTAGGTGTTGATTAGCAGAACAACAGAACTTACCATCAGATAAATTCAAGCGCGAATCTTCAGGCGGATGTCCTCCCAGTTCAAAATGCTCATCTTCTGGTGAAAGAATGTTCAAAACTTTTTGTAGAGTTTCAGGCCATTGTGATTGGAAAAGATCTGTCAGCTGGACCCATTCAGAATCAAACATCGTTTCACCTCCGTGCACCAACACGTTAACTTTGTTCACCCTGTGATAAGAAACATAGTGTAGGATTCTTAGAGTCAGTATTTAAGAGAAATGTATTAAAATTCATTATAACGGTATAATAGACCATAAAAGTAAAAAAAAGTAGAATTAAATGGGAGAGAGTTGAAAAAAGATTTAAAATCGCCAGATAGTGTCATCTGCGATATTGAGTCTCAAATGGAAAGTTAAATCCCATTAAAGTAATGTTGCTGCAGTATATCTATATATTGTTTTCCGAGACAAAAACTCGTACACTATCCAGAATATTCTAAATAATTTGCACAAAAAGCAATGCGTATTTCTTTTGTAAGGCTTAATCAGATGGTAGGTCTTCCAATAGTAAAAGCAAGGTTTTTCGTCTAAGACGGTAAATAGATTTTACAAAGTAAATTAGCACATAATCTTGAAATTTTGGTGAATTATCCAGAGCTTTTTGAGACGGAAATGCCTCTTTATACACTTCACCGAGACGGAAATCTGCCTGGACGAAGACCTTCTAACACTGGTCTTGTAGAAGATCCTAACCACCATTGGACTTACCACGTATCTAAAGCATTGAAGATATTGAGATAACAAGGAACCACACCATTCTCACCACTCATTCGTAATTGGAAGTCGTAATGTAGTCTTTCTACTTCTTCATTCAAATCTAACATGGCTTCACGCTGCTTTGAGGTACCATCTTGGACTGCATGGTTTCCGTACACTTTGATTGAACACCTTGTATCAAAAGAAAATATTTTGGTAGAACATTATTTTGAGAGGTCTAGTATAAAGGTTCTTCATGTTTGTTTAATTTACATAATTTCCGCCATTATGGAAGCAGACGAAACGTTCGAATCTGTAGAAGCGATCTCTTACACAAATCGAACGTCTGCTTCAATAATGGCAAAAGTTAACAAGACTTGAGAAATCCCTATAGGATGTATGTATGGGAATGACTTATTTTAACGCTGGAAACGTGTAGAAAGAGTCTTAGAAGATAATTTACGCACTTGAAACCAAAAAGGTCAAACTTCTAATCAGTGGACAATATGCATTGTCGAGGTTTTAAGAATAATATTTGTACCTAGGTAGCAAACAGTTGACTAACATTCGGACGGAAACTTGTGGTCAAAGGTGTCATCCCCATAAACCAGGGGTTCGTGGCTCGATTACCCACTCCTTCCAATGTTCCGTTCCGTTCATAGATAGCCGAGACGGCTAACCGTGGACCCCGTGGAAACAGTTAAAAACTTGCTTAAAAGTTCATTACTAGGCTATCCACGTAACGTAAAATATCGAATCTAACTACAGGGCTTTGAGATGACAGAAGCTGTAAAGGCCGCTACCCACTCAGCATTTTATGGTCGTCGAACAAGGCGCACGGCTTAATTATTGCATAAATTACATAAATCAAGCCTTCAAAGGCTGTCGCTTTGAGCGCAACAAGAGTTGAAACTTTTTAACTTTTTTCGCGAAGCTGTACAGCTCATCCTTTGTTTTTCTAAAATCAACCAATCAGAAAAGAGAATTTTCTTCTTGTACCGTGTGCAAAAGATGTGTATCATGTGCTAAAGATGATGAACAAAAGAAAAGAGAAAAAATGTGCTGCAGAGTGGAATGAGAAAAGCGCTCGGCGAACAAAGAGCTCGAGCCGTGCACTTTGTTCGGCGAACATAAAATGCTGAGTGGGTAGCGGCCTTAATAGGAATTTATCATACAACGTTTAGAATAATAAAAGTCCTCTGTATACGAAGATGTTTAGTAGGAAAATCATCTAAAAATATGAAAAATACCTGGTCCAAGCATCCATACAATTATTCAGACAAAGCAAATCATCCTCGTAGGAGAGCAGTACGTCACCAGAATATCTCTCCACTTCAGAGTTGAAAATCTCTTCCCATGATTTCAGGATGTTGAACAAAGATTGTAAATCGTCTTGTTCAAGTGGGTGAACTGAGCCATGGGTCGGTCTGTAGAATAAACAGAAATTATATTTTATTTTCCAGTTAAGTCTCGAACACGCACGGGGAACATAAATATGTTCGAGTTCAGAGAAAAGCTGGTAACAGACTAGACGATACTATCGTCCGTATAATATATTATTATAATATTATGATATAACATAGTTGTATATTATAAAACGTAATATGTAGCGCGGCGGAAAATAGAGTTTGTGTTTACATTACATTTACATTGAGCCCCTCCGATTATTTTTCGCCCGCGCGGACAAAATTTCCGCCCGACTGCTAATTTGCGTGTTTCAGATTATTCTTTATTTTTCGAATTCGTCTTAGACTATAGCATAGTCTAGTAACAGACGAACGGACGGACGAATAAAGGTTAAATCAAAGGGGCTTCAAGGTAGGTCCAAACAGGATCCAATACATTCACATCCTCAGAAACTAATCTTTAGAATTTAAAGTTAATTTTAGGAGTGAACGTGTGACCAAGGAAAGTTTTAGTATTAGTTTTGTTTGTTTTTGTTTACCAATTAACAGTGGGGGGGGGCAGATGAGGGGAATTTTGCCGGGGAAATTTCAGAAGACAAAAACATCCTAGATACAAAATAGAATTTAAGTAGATAGCCGATGATAAATATAGTTGCGTACTCTTTTGTCTTGCGAGATTATCGATTTTATAAACAAATTTATTTTAATGATTGTTTACTTGCATGGTAATCCCATCTCTTGCTAACTCTCATGTTGTGAAAAGCAGGTTATAAATAGAGAAAGATTAGAGCTTAGACTTGCAGAGTGCAATGAAGGTCACAAAACATCTGCTTTTGGAGATGACAGGTTAATACTTAAGTCTATTCGTTTTAATTCTGCACTCGTTTTTGTGACCATGTGGAAAGCACCTACCAACCCTTGGCGCTTTTGAGGAGACTGGTAACGAAAATATAACGGAAATTCTTCTCAACGATGGTATCCAAAACACAAGTCTAGGTGGAGTGCTCTTGAGAAAAATATAAGGTGCTCTTGCATTGAAGCGGTAAAGTAACGTCAATTTAGTTAAGTTATTCCAATGCTAAAAATACTCGAAAAATGCCTCTAGAGTTTTGGCGGGAATTTGCTTGGTTTGATCTACAGTTGATGCTCTCTAGTTCGATGTTCTACTATTCGATGTACGCTCCATTATTCGATAATATTGAAAGTCATCGCCAATAAGAAACTCTTACAAACGACACTCTATCATTCAAAACACTCCCTTATTCGATCAAAATCTAATTCCCATTGAGAGTCGAATTAGAGAGCGTCGGCTGTAGTTGTAGCCTATAAATACCGTGCGTCGAGAACAAATGTTCCTTATAAATCTATTCACAGTCTCCTAAAAAGAGCCGACCGCGCCGCTAAGGGTTGATGGATGTATTTCGCAGATGGGGTTTCCACAAGGTAGCAACAAAGAGCGAATTGACTTCAGGAAGAAATTTTAGTAACCGACATATGTATGAGACACCAAAAGAGGCAGCAACGCGGTATAAGAATGGATTTGGTAGACGGCTTGCTATAGCAACAAAGAGTTTTTTTTACACATTCAGTTAAAAACCAGGAATTGCTTGCAAAGATTTACACCATTTGAAAACTTATACTTCCTAAACACAGAGGTTTCTAGCAATAGTTTAGTCTAAAATAATTGAAATGTTTTAAGGCTAAAAATACATTGACATCAAATAAACATCTTTTGTTAAAATCTTGGAGAGGAAGGATAAAGGAAATGGTATTAAAGTATAACGTTTATAAATATAATTCTGTATAGTTTAAAAATATTCCCTGCAGTTCTGTAGTCTATTCGTGCTAGTACCACAGTTTTCCCTTAACCTTAGAACAGACAGCTGTCTAGAGTATACATGTTTTTTTTATAAGCAAGTGTCTGCCTCTATGCCATGCTCGCATTATGCTTACCATTCTATTGTTCTCAAACAATAGAGCCATTGTTTAGGTACCCAGAACTGAGCCTGTATATGCTTATAAACGTCATGCTTATAAAAGAATAAACAATTTTTAAACAACTTTTAAGGCGGCTTTCAAAACTCTACAGGGAATGCATGTTTATCTTTCAAAAGCGACTTGCTTCCCCCTCTTTTTTTTAAGGAATCAATTTTTAATGAGACTTGGCTGTTCTTATTTTTTTAACTTTGAGCCTAAAATTGTTCTAATCTTCTGTTCTTATTTCTGGGTCAAAACGTAGTTACTTTGGTTTAAAACTCTATTTTTACTAATTTGACTCTTGATTTGCTTAAAATTCAGTCATCAGAGATAATCTCAAATTGTTCTTATTTTGCAGTTTTTCGCTTATTGTTCTTACGAAATTAATCTTTTGTCCTTATGAAAAACAGTGTATATCTTTATATCTAGTGTTACCACAATCATTGTATGCTGTTGTTTCTTTGTCAAAAAGTTCAGGAAAGATGAGCATAGCAGACTTGAAATGAAAACCATAAAATTTTGGATGTTCTTCACTTTTTGAGTTTTAAGCCTAAAATTGTTCTTAACAAGTTCTCATTTTCCCAATTTTGTGAGTATTTTTGTCCATTTTTATAAGAAATCGGGTGTTCAAAGCCTTTAAAAAATGTTCTTAACTTTTTCTCAACTTTTTGACCATTAAAGTTTTATGTTCTTATATTGTTTGTTCTCATAAAAAAACGTCAAATGGAATAACTTACCAATATTTACACTAAAAGCAGAAGGGATTGGGTTCAGGTTCAACCCAGGGCTCAAATATATGATGTCATTATGTCATCAGATTGAGTTGCCCGCTCTTCTCTAAACTTGCCGACCTAAAAACTTTTATTGCTATTTCCACGAAGAGAATTTTTTAGACAAAATGTAGATAGAAATTCCATGAATGACCAAAATAAAAAAAATTTCCTGACCGACCGACCCACCTTCAAAATCTAGGGTCGGGTGATGGCAAACCAAGATTTTTAAGTCCAGCCTTGTTGATCTGATAGGTGCAGATTGATTTTTTAAATTTGACCCCAAGTGGCGATAGGGTTTTTGTTTTTGATCCCCGAAATGGAAAATATCTAGTGTATTTTAAAGACCATAGACAAGACCTAGGTAAACATACGTAACATTTTTTTTGCTGTTGAAATTTCGGATGACCCAACGCAAGACTTTTACAGTACAAACAACCACATACAAAGTTATGTAAGCTGTTACATCTTTACACTTAAAGTTACATAAGACAAGGTATCAGTTAGTGTTTCAATGTCAAAACCGTCACAATCAGATTATGTGGTTTTATAATGAAATTTATATTCCATATTTTGATGTTTTGAGTATTTAAAATACAACAAGAGCATTAGGATTAAAAATTGAAAAAAAAACTAATTATCTTCATTGGAAACTGTTTCTGTTAAACTCATCATTATAGTGTATATTCAAAAGTCAATTCAACGTAGGCCAAGCTTCAGAAAATTTGGAAGCCTCCCAGCAAAATAAAGGCTTATTTTTCGAAAAAACATGTATGCCATTTCGTTCATGAAGTAGAAGCTACGTAAGGATCGAGTATGTTATAAAGTTATACCAGGCCAAAGAGTAAAAACCTCTCTACACAATAAATCTTATGAAAGATTCGACCATTAGCCCTGGAATGGGTCATTCCATTTTGTAACCATACAGGGGGTTGGACGAACTTTTCCAGGAAGTAAAAAGCTATTCTTAAACTTTCCGGGGGGAAGGGGGTAAACGACTGATAAGAGTTCGTCCACCGTCACTTTAAGACAAGAAAATAATTTTTCCAGGCTCTTTTTTGCAAATTCTGCTTTTTTCCAGGAGGTATAAACACATTTTAAAGAAATTCGTTTTAACTTGAAAGGGTTCGTCCACCCTCCTGTATGGAAATTTTTTGGGAGTTTGGGAGGGTGTACCAGTAGTATCTAGAGGCAAGCATCACTCGGTTTGCCCTTCCATGACAATTTTTTTTTTCCTAATTTTATAAACAGACAGAGATTAGTTGAAAAATATAAGCCAACTCAGCAAATATTTCAAATGGCCTTGAAATTTATAGTAGAGAAACAGTATGGATAAATAGGCTTTGCAACGCAAGCCTTTCTAGAAAAAAAACAACATGGAATTATCCCGAATTATGTATTCTAATCCACAATTTGCTTCATCATTTATTGCAACACCATGGTGAAACTGCCTCCATTCCATTACCCGTATAAGGTCTTTATTTGGAATTTCTTGGAATATTTTCACTGTTGTTTTTTATATAAATTTCCATACTGACGAAATCAATGCCGTTTAATAGAAGTTCTGTTTTTACAAAATAACTTGTTTTTGATAATCACAGCTAGTTGAAGTAAGGAGTGGCAGGCCTGTAGATATGTTGAAAAAGTTTGTAAAAAGACCATACAGTGAGTTGTTATATAAAAAGTTAAATACAGACGTAGGAAGTAAAAATATATACTATTAAGAAAAAATTTGCGAAGGGTTTCCGATTAAAGATTTGGTGCATCTTTCATCTGATAAAAAGTTGAGCAAAAGTTTTTTGTAGAGAAGAGACCAAAACAGCATCATTTTTGACATATACAAAGGCACAAGGAAGTTTGATTAGGATAAGTTTTCATCGTAAAGTTTTATCAAAAGATCGAGAAGAAAGCGACTAGAATTTTATCTGACCTTCGTTGCCTGTGTTAAGCAAAAGCATTTTGGTCTTAAAAACCACTATTGATATTCATTGCGATAAGACTGACAAACTTGACCTTATTTTCTGGAAATTTAAACCTTGTCCTGTTGTTTTTCTAGTTAATTAGCAATCGCTGGCATCGATATTCTGTAAAGTCCATCATAGCAAATGTTATGGTTTAAAGGTTACGTATATTTTGACAACGCAAACTCGTGTATCAACTATTAGTTTCTATACCTACATCTCTACAGCCAAAACAAGTTTTTTATAAGAAAAAAATTATATATGAAGATAAGGCTTCGGTGGCCAAAATATTCAGAACAAGGCTTGGCGGTCT
Source organism: Clytia hemisphaerica (assembly GCF_902728285.1). Taxonomy (NCBI): domain Eukaryota; kingdom Metazoa; phylum Cnidaria; class Hydrozoa; order Leptothecata; family Clytiidae; genus Clytia; species Clytia hemisphaerica. The sequence continues at coordinate 762,194 of NW_027103319.1, forward strand.
CGAAAACATTCAATTTCTTAAGAAAATAGACAAAAATACCCAAAAAAGGTGAAAATAAGAGCATGTTAAGAACATTTTAGAGTTAAAATTCAAAAAGTTAGGAACATCCGAAGGTTTCAAAAATGTTGGATTTTCTTATAAAAGAAACAACGTGTATTCACTTTGTAGGTTATGTATACATGGATCATATTATGGTGAAATAAATTCTTCGAGAGTGGGAAAAAGGTCCCTGTGCTTGTGACAGGTCAAATGGTGGTTTTTATTTGTGAGCATAACATTAAGTATCAATCTCACTTTTTGAGTTTCAAGCCTAAAAATATTTTTATCATGTTTTTATTTTCACCATTTTGTGAATATTTTTGTCCATTTTCCTAAGAAATCGGGTGTTTTAGAGTCCACAGAACCTTAAGATGTTCTTAACTTGTTCTTAGTATTTTGGCAATCGAGGATTATGTTCTTATATAGTTTTTTCTTATAAAAAAAATGTTTTCACATCAATCCATGCACTATGGACAGGTGCCCTAGCAACAGTAAGGGATTTTAACAACAAAAGAATTGACCTTAAAAGTGCAAGGTGCATGCTAGAATTCCGAGGTTGGTAATTACACAATAGACTGACGTCGACATTTTAATTATCATTGAGTTCCATTATCATAGAATGGTAGAATTTAACTTATTTTAGCCTTCCTTTCATAACAGTCAAGTATTTCACAAATTTCTTTTGTATTACACTGCTTTTTTATAAGAAAAAGAATTGCATTATCTTTTTAAGATTTACCATATAATACCCGAATTTTGTTGGATTTTGGAAAGGAGTATCCCCCAAGAATAAAGTTTTTGGATTCAGATGTTACTTGAAATGTTGATTAGCTCCAAAGCGTAGGACAATATTTTTACAAATAGTGTACACATAATTGTCATCTACGCTTATTATATTGAATTGTCACGAGAGAGTTTTGTAGAGGGATAGATATATCGTATGAATAGAGAGAAAAATAAAGTTGAAAAGCATCTATAGTATTTATAATAATTGATTCTCTCTCTGTATGACATCTTGACATCATAATGAAAAGTCTTTTTTATAGATATAGACAGAGATATGCTTTCACAAAGGACAGAAGGCGTATATAATTTTTTCAAATACATAATTCTTTGATATACAGCTTTTAGGTATCTTAATCATTGTTATTTTGGTATTGATCGAGTCTAGAGGTATAAACCTATTCCAGTATTTGTTTGGGTTTTAAAAACAGGTGGTAAGCATTCGCTTTTGTTTGTGTTTTGAATTTGTGAATGGTATGATTGACTGATTGGGGATTAACATCGCTTTGTTTTGTTTTTTGATGATGTTTACACAGTGAGAGGAAGGGTGGTCATATTCCGATTTAAAGGACATAGTTGAATACAGTAGAGGTATAAACAGGTGTCGCTAATGCGTTCTCTGTTTGTTTTCATTTATGGGCATTGTCTGTCATTGAGGAAAGAGAGATGTGGTTAATGACTATAGATTCAAGATACCTTGAAATTTATTTTATGTGTGGAAGAGATTTTCCCTTCTTAACCCTTTCCGTGCGCATGTCAAGTATATTTGACATTGAGCCTGGCTGCTAACAACTGGTGAGGACAAATATACATGCCATCGGCTGCTCAAAATACTTATTTAATTTTCTCCCGCCGAAAACAACTGCATCACCTCCAAAATTTTTGTAAATTTTTTTTCCCGTGGGCACGGTAAAAGGGTTAAATCTCATCGATAACTTTTTGGTTTACTTTATTAAATTCTTTATTAAATTTTTTATTAGAGAAAGTAAAAGTGAACAAATTTACGAAATCAAAAGAAAATAAACGAACAACGAAAAGAAGAATTTACGAGAAAGAGGACGTAGAAAACCAACGAAAGAGTGAAGCAAACTATAGTACGAAGAAACGAATCAACGATCAGGAGAGACATCAAATTTTAAAGAATAATAGAACAAAGTGAAAGAAGTGAAAGAAAACTTTTCATAAATATACAAAAATGGAGGACGAAAATAACAACAGTTTCCGTGATTATCAATTCGATGATAAAATTCATCATAAAAACTCTTTGAAAAAGAAAGTTGCACAGGCTAAACGTTTGTTAACCAACCAAGCCTCGAAAGAATACAGTCAAGTACACGATCAATCTGATAAGAAATCAGTACCTAAAATGTTGGTCAGCGTTTCTAAAATCAATGGACTCAAAGGTAAATGCAAGTTTTTCTTGATTGGTGTAAGTAGCGCGTTAGTCTACACAACCTGACACAATAGACAGTTCCAGGCTTTTAGGCCTTTTTCTCTTACTCCGAAGCGTAGGAGTTTTACGCTCGAAACGGAGGAAGATGACGTAGCCTAGTAGCGCGTGTGACAATAGTTTGAATCGCAGGACCTCTATAGAATACTTCCTATTAAGAAACTTTTTTTGCTAAAGGATAAGCATAGCCGAGTGTGATAATTTCAGGTAATATTCATCTGAAGTGACTTGAAATTTGAACTAGACCAGACTTATTTTCAGGTATTTTTAAGACAGACTATTTTAAATTTTTAGCACTCACACACATTTAGATTTTTTTTGCATTCAAGTTTTTTCAAGGAAAAACTTTTTCATCTATTATATCAACGTTTTGAAATTCACGTGACATTTTCAAAAAATCAGAAAATCGTGTGCAAGCAGGAAGGTTCCTTGGCGAGCCATTAAGGTTCAGAGTCCAATAGTTGCATCTAAAAATAGGTTTTGGGGAGTTAAAGCACTCATGAAGGTCTATTCAACACATCACAGCACCAGTTTATGCGTCTAATGGCAACGCAAACAAGTACACTGTAAAAATTGAGACGAAGGTGTTGACCAAGAGTTCTGGATAAGAACATTTCGAAATGATCATAGCTTATAAAGCATCCGGCATCATGTGAATTTTTCAAAATGGATCAATTTTTATGAAACTCATCCATGATTTGTTGTGCATTTTCAGTCAATAATGACCATTTTATTTAAAACGGGAGATTGTTTATTTACATGGGCATATAGCCATATTGTTGATAAGTTGCCATGGATACATACTAAGGATTAATCGTGATTCGATGTCTTAATCCTTAATGTTATTTATCAAAGGCTAATCAATAAAAAAGAAAAGCATTTATTAATGACTCGCTAATGAGGGGGGATAATTGAGGGATTATAAATAGTAATTTTTCATTTAAACCGTGACGAAAAATAATTTGGATTAGCGTGAGTGAGATTTTAAACAGGGGAGGTCACTCTTGAACCACAGCGTTCTGAATTCTTTTAATGCAGGGCGTCAAAATGGGTGTGAGCGTTAGATATTTGTAAACAAATTGACGTCACAATGCAGGGGCATCGCGATTTTGACGTTAAGGCACGTCTACAAGTCCTTGAAGCTAGAAAGTCACATCTTGAACGTATCTTTGTGCAAAAGAAGCCTATATATTATCCCTCCAAAGTGTTTAAGCTTCTCGGTATCACTTTCCATAGATACTCTCTTTTTTATAAGAATCAAATCTTCGATTAGTCTCAGCTGTTCTTGTGGCTTTGTTCTCCGGAATGGGGACTTGGGCAAAAAGGGTACGGGGATGTGCCGCTGGTCAGGGTACCTTTTTCACTTCCATGAGTCCCAGGTAGGGTCACAAAAACACCAAAATAAAAAAACTAGTCCCTCGTAGGGTTTTGGGGTAATTTGGAAAAAATATGAAAAATTTTGAGAACATTTTTGAATTTCAGTCTCATTCAGGGTCACTTTTCTAAAAAAAACGAGTCCCACGTAGGGTCAATTTTTTCGAACTTCAGCGGCACACTCCCGTCGGTCGGCAAGGGTAGTCGGCAAGGGTAGTACCCCGGGATTTTTCTTATCATGTTCTAATATTTTTTGGCGATTTCGATACTCATTTTTATGCTTTGCTTTTGTGGTTCAGCTTAGAAATCTAGAGAGCTTCGTTGTAGGATTAGCTAGTTACGTGATCAAGCTAACATGTTAAATCATTTTGAGGTTTTAAGAAATCATATTAACTTAATGAAATTATAAAAGTTTAGAAAATGATTTGTCAATAAGTTTATTAAGATTTATATCATAAAATTTCATCATCAACGTCAATCGACAAATCAAAAAAATAATTTTTTAATGCAATTTCCATCTAATTGTTGAGAGGGTTTTTAAAGCAATTAACTGACCTCAAGATGATTAAACCAAATAGCTGATCTAGCGTAGTGTTAATTTTTTGATTGTTTTTTACTATAAGAACAAAGTGTGTTAGAACAACATTTTAAGAGCTTGGCAAGACATATTATTATATAGCAATGTATTTCGCAGGTCTATTGACCTCTAGGTAAATCGTTAAGGTCATGTGATTTTGAATTTTATGTTGACTCAAAGACATGCAAATCCTTGGAAGACTGAAACTGAAACGTATAAAAAAACTTTTCAGGTTTTTGAGCCCAACAATATTCCAAAACATTCAACACACTTAACAAATTTGTTTAACAAACTTTTATATGAGTAGTCTTTCATGAAAAAGATATCTTTCTAATTTAAAAGGATAGCAAGGGGTCCAAAGTCCAATTAAAAACTTAGAGATTTTAACTAGACATGTCACATGATGATATAGCTAAGTATCAGTTCTTTTTTCCTAAATCCTTTTCATCAGGAAAAAATATTTCCCACGAAAAATTCAAAATCACATGACCATTACGATGACCTAGATCTATCACAGTATTGTTCAATTTTATAAACAGCAGTAAATCTTTCAATGAATAGTTTACTTGTTTCTAAAATCAAAGTTATCCCATTAAGCTCATTTCCCTTAATTTTCAAGAGCTTTTAAAAAGCGATTTTTATAATAGTGTCAATATTTCCCATCAAACATCTGTTTTGCACTTCTGTTTATACCGATAGCATCCCTGGTAAACTCGGCTTCTGCAAACTGAGTAAGAACTCTGTCTTGTTTTCGATTGACTTACTTTATAAAATATGTCTGATAGGCTGTCATTTCCTTCCATTATCTTACCAGCTTAAACACAGATACAAATATAGCTCTAAACCGGGACGATTGATTTTAAGAGGCTATTTTTTATAGCATAGTAACTGTAAAAGTGAATACAACACTACACGCTCTTTTTTTAAGAATGTACTATATTAAAATGTTCATGATGAAATTGGCCAAAAAATATAAGTATAAACTAAAAAAATTACCATCATAAAATTTGGCAAATGAACACGAGAATGTCCATTTTATCGCCTTTTTTAGAGAACTTCTACCTGTAAAATTGTTAAGAATAAAAGTTTAGGATGATTTTAATCAAAATTACTTCTTTCGCAAATAGGCAAATAGTAGATTAAATTATTTTCTTTAAGAAAAGGCTTGTAAAAGCTAAAGGAGACTATGCAATTTCGGGTAAAAGTTTTAAATTCTTTTTGCCACAGGCGTTGGTATGTGTTAGTGATGTTTTAGGTCAACCCAGGTGAAAAACAATGAACTTAGTTATCACATTTACAAAGATAAGCGTCTTGTACGATCACTTTAGAGAGAAAGCGAAAGCACTTTATCTTCATATCAGTGTCTAAAGCACCAGTCGATTATATAATTCTAAAATTGATTGATAAAATTATTTACACTCTAGTGGTATTAAGTTTCTAAACTTATCATTTTCATCAAACCGGAGAAAAAGTGTTTTCGAGAGATGTTGATAGCATTTATATACACTTTTTTCTTTTATAAAAACTATTTTATAAGAACAATATGAGGCTCGAAATCGCCAAAAAATAAGAACAATTTAAGAACAATGCTGAGCCTAAATTACTGAATTTCAAGCAATTTAGGGGGCAAAATAGTACAAATTGGATTAAACGCCTAAAAAATACCTCAATTACACCATATAAGTAAAGAACAGGATAAGAGCAATTTGAGGCTCAAAAAGGCCAAAAAAGTAAGAACAGCTGAGCCTCAACAAAGTTTTACTAGTTCTTATAAAAAAAGTGTAGGTCCTTTAGCTTAAAAACCAGAAACAGAATGCTGCTAGCGTCTTTAATATAATACTTTTACAGTCTTTGTAGAGGTTTGTGATCCAGATTTTACTGGAATGGTTTTACAATATACAGAATAAAATAATGAATCAATTTATCATTTCTTTACACAGTCTTTGTAGAGGTCTGTGATCCAGATTACTGGAATGGTTTTATAATATACAGAATAAAATAATGAATCAATTTATCATTTCTTTACAGTCTTTGTAGAGGTCTGTGATCCAGATTACTGGAATGGTTTTACAATATACAGAATAAAATAATGAATCAATTCATCATTTCTTTACAGTCTTTGTAGAGGTCTGTGATCCAGATTACTGGAATGGTTTTACAATATACAGAATAAAATAATGAATCAATTTATCATTTCTTTACAGTCTTTGTAGAGGTCTGTGATCCAGATTACTGGAATGGTTACACAATATACAGAATAAAATAATGAATCAATTTTTCGTTTCTTTACAGTCTTTGTAGAGGTCTGTGATCCATATTACTGGAATGGTTTTACAATATACAGAATAAAATAATGAATCAATTTATCATTTCTTTACAGCTATCGTCAACACGAAAACGAAGAAATATGGCAAGCCTACATCACCGACGTATTTAGATAAATGAAGCACAGACACATACGCAAATTTGTTTTTCTTGTTTTTTGAAATGTAAAAATTGAAAGATGAGAAAAAAAAATGAAAAAAGAGAGAAGAAAAGATGGGGAAATGGTGCACTTGTTACGAATGAGTATACAGCCGTTTGTGCTGGTTGAAATTTTCAAAGAAATTGATATGAACATATTCATTGATGGACAATTTATGACTATTCCTAGGGAAATCTAACAAAAAAGGTCTTCGAATTTTAATCTAACATTGAATAACATTTTTCTGATTTTACTAATGTATACCTAGTTTTATATTTTAGTTAAAAATAGCAGTGTAGTGGTCATCGTTCTTGACTTCCGTGCTGGAGGTCAGGGTTCGATTCCCACTCGGTGCTGCGATTCACTTGGTAAGTGAATGTACCTCAGCCCGGGTCAACACATACAATGTGAGGGTAATAGGGTACCATTACTCTGATACAAGAGTATGGGGAGATACGCTGGACATTGAATGTGGTGTGGTGATGGTACTCATATGTTCAGTATCTGCGAGAACGCAAGGCTCTCCCGTACTGTGCGAGTATCATCATCGATACAGCTCTGATGTGTCGCAAGCACAGAGTACAATGTCTGGTAAGCGCTGTGATTTCCCTATCTGGGGGTAGGAAACTGTCCCGGGGTAGCCCGGTCCGATGATATCGGAGGGTTAGCTTCTCTCTTCTCTTTCTCAGCTTCTCAGCTTCTCTTCTCGTTAAATATTTTCCAAAAATGGTATTTTTTCGTCAGCCGCCTACAAAACGCCGACGTTATATCATCAAAAGATATAATATAATAAAACTAGCCCTGGGAAACAGATTCAGTAAAAGCTATTATCAACACCATTTGTACAAATTTATCAAGCTCATGGTATTGATATTTTGAAATTCTTCTATAATTCACACTAAACGCTTTTTTATGAGTGGTGTTTTTTTTCATTTCATGATGGATATTCTTAACTTTTTGGGGATAATCATCTCCTAAAATATTTTTACGGTATATTCTTAGAATTAGGATCCAATCCAGTCTAAATCCTGCATGTAATAGATACCTCGAGAAAAAAATTGGCATTTTTGTGAAAGCTTTTAACATTTCTGGGGGGGGGGATAATTTGCAATTTGGTAAACTGCTCTAAAAATTGGCATTCTTAGGTTCAGTTGCCGAATTCCATGATGCTGTTATTCTGAGCATATCCTTAACTTTTCTTGCCAATATCATCATGAATATTCTTTATAAAGTATATTCTTTTAAAAAAAGCGTGTATTATCCGTGATAAAAATATCGGACTTCAAGTTTTGAATTTTGTCTACGTACAATGTTATCAGATCATTATAGATGTGTAAATAGTATAATTATAGGTACTCCAAGAAGACTTATTTAAAAATTTTTGAAGTTAGATTTACGGATTTACTGACCAAGCTATGTACGGCTTGGAAAGGGTTCATTTCTAATCAACAAAAGTTATGCTTTCTATCCCAGAAGACATAGAGATTGTAATATAGCTGTGTAAGAGGCTTTAGTACACATATTAAAAAAGTTCTATTTAAGTAGAAATTTCCATAATTGTAGATTTGGGAGATGCTGTGGTGTTCTGCAATACCGTACCTGATTTGATGCTTAATCCCGTTCTTTAATATTCTCAACTTTTAAGTTATTCATTGAATAAATCAGTATTTTTAGAGTCTTTTAAAACTACAAGCTAAGGACGTATCGTAAACATTTTTGGCTTCTTTCGTTTTATGAAAGGACTGATAAAGACTAGTGCCTACGGCACTACTTATAATTAGATTTGACTTTTAAACCTTTGAGCAAAGTCTCGTTATTCTCATGGTGTATTTGTATGTTATATTGTAAATACTTGTAAAGCTTATTTGGTAAAAGGGGTATATATACGTACATCATTAGAAAGATTTCACATTGTTCATAAATCTATTCCCAATAAACCTTTTTAGATGTTTCAATTAAACAATTTTTTTTAATTGACTGGTTAATGCGATTCTAGTCCTTGTCATATAGTCCACTTGTAATTTGTAATCAATCGCAAATATTTGGTCGCATTGAGGTATTTTTGATATCATAATTCAAATCGCCAATATAATGTCAATTCAAATTGAAAATAGGATTTTAAAGCTTTCACCCCTTAAAAACCTACAAAATGAATGTTCAAAACCTTCAGGCACTATTGATAAATGTTTTTTATAAGGTACCGGGTGCAACACAAAATATTTCAACACTTTGAATTCATTTTTTCCATTATAAAAAGGAAAGATAAAGTTAAATCTTGGTTGGTTATTTGTCAAATTTAGTCAAGTGGATAAAAGTTTTTATAAATTTTATTTTATTTTATTGATGTGCCAAGCCATCGTGTTTTCCATTTTATAGTTTAAAATCCTGTATGTCGTTATTTGACGGTTGTGAGTCAATTTCTAAAAGTAAATCTTTTTCTACCGGGTGACCCAGAAAAAGGAATAAGGATTTGGAGAGTAACTGTGTCCGAAATGATTTGAATTTTTGCCAAATTCTTTTTTCATTGTAAAGAAGAAAGGTTGGTATTGCTATTGTTAAGCTAAGGTGTTTTGGAAGAGCTTAGACGGGTTCCTAGGAAGATTAATCAGCAAAAATGGGGATTGGACTTGGCCCCCAAGGTCACCAGATCTAACGATCTGCGACTTCTTTCTTCGAGACCAGCTGAAGCATGCAATCTGCAATGTCCTAGTTAATCAACAACATCGAACGATAAATGTACTGTAAGCAGCTATTGCGAGGGCATGTAACAACTTAAATCAACAGATAATCAGAAATGCTTTTGATGGTGTTGTATCTAGAGCTCGTCGTTGTATTAATTCTAAGGGTTGCACTTTTCCAAATCAATAAAAACCAAAAAAGAAAAAGAAAAATAATCTATCCTTGTTGTTCACTTCCCAAAACTTGTTGATTTGAATAAAAAAATTAATTATTTAATTACCTCCTTATTCGTGTTTAGTTGCTTAAGGTTGTAATTAACTTTGATATGATACCTCATTTTTAGATGATTTTTGACATTTCTCAAAAGTGAATTTTTTTTTTCAAAAACTTGAAAACCACTGAACCAAATTTAAAAAGTTATACACCATAGTTTAATTTTGCCTTTCCTCTTTACAATGGAAAAAAAATAATAAAAAATTCAAATAATTTCGGGCACAGTTACTCTCCAACCTTTATAGTTTTTGACAGGATAAAACTGGATAAAACAGTGTTATCTTAGTGTAGGTTGTCCTCAGCCTTGGCTTGTCACTCGTCTCACCTGAAAAAAACATTTTAATCTAATTTTGAAAAAAAATTGGAAATCGGAAGTCGTGACCTATTGAGATTTTCCATTTCCTTGATTTTTGGACACTTTCAGAGACTAACTTTGTTATGAATTTCTAGCCCTTAGAGAAAATTTTGAGGTATGTAAAAGGGTACCATTATGGCTCCTTTTCCTAAGTGCCCACACCTGGAGGACTTTCTTTTACCAAGGTTGTTTTCGAGAACAAATCACGTGATCACTTCTGCCTACGTTTATACGGCCGAAAAAGAAAGGTATTGCAGTGCAAACTTCACTAACGAAGAAGAGAATCGCAGAAATCTTACGTACAATGAAGAAAAAATTTGAAATTAAAAATGGAATCTCAAAATTCTTTTCAATTTAAAAATCAAAAAGAAAAATTGAAACTTCATTTTTCGGGTAAAAAATTGTATGAGCAGATCGTTGACACGCATTGTTGTCCCATTCGACATTCGACTAAATATTTCACTTAAAACTCTGAAAAGTTGCACCGTTGACATGAAAATCAATAAATAAGTAGCTGAGAATCACATGATAATTGATAGGGGTAGCTTAACCGATACAGGCAATTCAAACACCTAATCCCCCCTAATTAACGTAATGCTTGCTTTTACAAGTCCCAAAGGAAATCATAATCCTTGGCTTTGTTTAATGATTAATAATAACATTCCTTCTATTTTTCAATGCGATCAACTATATACTCTATTGTAATCATGTCTATTTTAGAGTTTACTTTGATAAAACATTCAGAAGCATTGCTCTAACTTTAAATCATGTAGAAAGATGGATGAGTCAACAAGCTCACCCAATCCTGCTGTCTTGAAGCTGATGACAGTTAATGTAGCTGTGAGCTCTGGGCAAAAAGAATTTCGTAAAATCTACAAAGCAAAAATAAAAACTGAAAACCCACATGTCATTTTCTTACAAGAATATACAAAAAATGATCTTCACGATTTGGTATTGCATTTTAGTTCTGAGAAAAAATGTAACGCAGTAGTTGGAAATGTCAACAATGAGTATGTTCTCTCCAGCGCGGAATGCGAAAACAAAGACGTCAGAAAATTTAGAATAATGGCGGAGATTGTTAATAAACGTATGGAGTTGAGAAAAATGACTATAAATGGAAAAGAAATTTTGATTGGTTCATGGCATGGACGAAGTAAGTCTAAACATAAAGACACCGAAGTAACAGCATTCCTACGTAGACTCCTCGAAATGAAAAAACCGTTTTTAATCGGTGGCGACTTTAACCTTGAGATAGAAAAAATGAAATTTGAAGCATATAACAAACTTTTAAAAGGGGGCATATTAGTTACTGGTGCTCCTTGCACAACGAATGGAAATAATATAGATTATTTTGTACATCGCAAAGTTGATGGTATCGAAATTACAGATGTAAATATGTCAAGATATTGTGATACTTATTTAACTGCAAATTTCGAAATTAAAGGAGATACGGGAAAGCTCCTTTTGGGATCAAGCTTCGGGAAAGTAGAAGAAAAAATATTGAATGAAAGATCTAGAGACTCTTCCTGGATATTTACAAAATCAAATAATGAAATACGAGAAATTGAAAATGAAAATTTGACAGTAAAGTTTTTGGACGAAACTTTACAAAATCAAGTACAAGAAAAAATCAAAAAAAACAAACCATTCATCTATATATCATTCAAAGGAGGCATAGATGATAGTAAAATCGAGGGAGTGGAACAGCTGGATTATTCTTTTCGAGAATCTATTGAGAGGGAAACCGAGGTAACCAAGTGTTTCATAGCATACGGTGGAGGATTAAAACTCCCTGATAAACAACAATGCGACGGCTTCAAAGTTCTTCAGTTTGAAAAAGATAAAACTGAATTACATAAAGTGGTAATTTATACAGGAGAGAATCTTGTATGTATATTGAAAGAAAACCCAGATATTTTATTCCTTGAAAATGAAGGAACATTGATTAAAGACCCAAACATCAGGGACAAGGTAAAATTCGTCTCATACGAAAACAAACCTTACTATTCCGAAAATGAACGAAAGTCTACTGTCAAAGAGAGAATTGAGCAAGCTATAAAGGAATTCGAAGGAAATCCATTTGTAATCGGTGGAGATTTTGGTCTTGAGGAAAACGAGATGAATGAAATTATCAAAACCATCAACAAAAATAACCAAAGCTCAAAGATAGTGTCCGCAGTAAAACTAGGTAAAAAGGACGATAATGAGGAACACTTGACTATCCGGGGTTGCAAAAATACTTTGTTTTTTGTGCATCATAGTGGTATTGATATATCAAATATTCGGCGAAAGTTTATTTCTGTAGGACCAGCCACCTTTGAACGACATCAACCGATTGTAGCGACGTTGAAAGTTGACCCTCTTCCACCTGTAGTTGACGGTCGAATCGATCAAAATGCCAATGGTAAAAGTAGAAACAGACCAGAAACTAACCAAGATAGCATATCAAAATTGGAAAAGAAAACAAACAACATGTCTTTAGATGACAAGAAATAAGTCCACAGGACATATTTTACTTATTTTATTTCAACCTTTAAGGTCAATCGTGTTTTTTCCTAATATTAATTTACTAAATGAATTATTTTGTAATTATTTCTATCGATAATTTTCTTTACTTAATTAGGTTAGATTAAAATTCTATGTAGTTTTTGGCAATATCAAAAAAAAATTTACTTGTAGTTAATTAAATTGTAACACTTGTCCTGTAAATACATACTGTGATGTGGGAGAAATTTTCATTCAATTGAATTCATTTAATGAGTAGTAGTATTTTTGAAAAATTCCTCAAATTCTTTAACATTAAGTAAATTAGAGAAAAACTGAAATTCAGACATGAATTAAGTAACAACTTACGTAACGACTCGATCAAACTTTTCGGACCATAATTTCAATGAACTTTGAACTGATTTCATCTGGAAAAGTAAAATAAAAAATTCTTTTGATATGATGTATCCCATTGCTAGTCTAGGGAAATATCAATTATCAGTTTTGATACATATTTATAAAAAATCTTTCAATTTTATTTTGAATAATATTTAAGTCAAGTGACTTTACTTAAAGTATCTAAGACTGATTTTGTCTTTTTCCCTTTTTACTCGTATAGATGTTTTTCAAGTATAAACAAGTATACCCTTCTGTAAGCTTCCTGTTCTGCTTCTCGTAGCTTTTCATCGAAAGATATGACGGTTTCTTGCCATTTACGACAATGACCAGCTATTTCTTGTAACTAAGGGTAAAAGAGAGGGATAAAATATTAAAATATCTCGTAGAAATCAAGTATGAATTGTAATACACCTATCAACACTTAGAGGCGGGGTCGGCTTTTTTAGAGGACTGGTAATAGATTTACAAGGAACATTTTGTTCTCGGCGCACGGCATTTTTGAGCTACAACTACAGTTGAACTCATGTAATTCGAATTCTCAAGGGACCGAGAATTTTGTTCGAATTACACGAGTTTCGAACTAAATGAGTTTTCATATTTTTGACCTGATTTGATGAAAAAAGACTTTCCCAGGTTTACTTTGGTGCAATTTTTGTATTTTCGAGCTAAAATAGTGAAATACTAGGTATAAGTAATCTTGACACGGACATGTTTTGAAATTTAATACTCCTGTAGCTAGACTGGAGTCGTTTATAATGCGTGTGATACTAATAATACCAATACTAATAATAATAAAACGGGATTTAGTTTGTATAAACGACTGGAAGAATCCGGTGTTCCAACCTTATAGATACAGGGGCTAGCTACACAGAAACTTGCGTAGCGAGAAAACTATTTATCAAGCAACAACAAACTCTCAAAACGAAATCAACTCAAATGAAAAACTTTCAATACACAAATCCACACATATTTTTTTTCTCAAGAATTATTTTGAGCAGGAAAAAATTATAATTGCAATATTGACACTTTTCTTTTGATTGGAGTTAGTGCACAAAGGTTTCTAGACGACTTAAATTGTTCCATTCATTACTTTTGCTTTATTTCTACTAATGTATAAATTAGTCGTCTAGCTTGCTAGACTACAGTATCCTGTAGCAGGAAAAATTAACAACAGTTAGTTTGTAAGAGAAAAGAACTTTAGAGTCTGGAACAAAACATCTCTTTTTTAACTCTTTTAAATTCCCTAATCCATTATAATACTTATATTATTTTGTTACCTGTTTGGCATCAGACTGTCCGAGAACAACAGTGAATCTGTTGGCCAATTTATGCCATGCTTTTTGATAGAGATGTAACCTTCGAACAGTGACCAAATTGTGTTTGTCGGTCACTTTCAATGATAACATGTGTGCACTGCCTGCCCATAAGTCACGCTCTTCAATGAGTTTCGCTGTAAAGATTTTAGAACAATTTGATTGTTTTTACGAAAAATAATGCCTTACGAATTAATATAGAAATGGACAGTTTTTTTTCACTCGAGAAAACACTTCTATCCGCAAATTGGACAGACTGCGTAGGCAAGTTGCTTCAAATTCAAGTTCTTCCCTATAGTCAGTCAAAACTATGGGTATCTGTGAGTATTTCTTAGCTAAAGATTCAATGCGGTCTTGTGATAAGTGATAATGATCCCTTGGCTACCCAATACTATCAGTAGGGTTGAGCAACGTTTATAATTTTTCCTGTCGACTAAAAGTATCAAGACTACCCAGAGAAAATTTGAGGGGAATCTTTAATCTTCTCCTTTGCTACCTTATTGCACTTATATAATTAATCAAGTATTTAACGCGAGGAAAAGAGTTTCTATTTATTTAGCGAAAGGCAGGATTTTTAAAGATTACCTTGAATCAAATTTTGTTAAACGATTGTAATTAACGCGAGGGTTACCAATTCACGTTAATAACTTGAGTAGTTCTATTTATAAGTGAAAGCTTACAAAAACACAAGAAAAGGGTTCGGATGGACCAGAAACACAAAAAGAAACATTAAAAGTCGGTAAGAAGGAATTAATGTCAAAAAAGTTCTGTCAATGTTTTTACATAGTTGGTAGTCAAGGCGACGTCTTTGCAGCTCGTACAAATCGTGATATTCTGCTAACAAACTAAAATAGAAAAGGTAGAAGAATTAAGCGTGCCTTCGTGCCAACTGTCTTGGCGTGCCAACGTGCTAGCGTGCCAACGTGTCTTGGCGTGCCAACGTGTCTTGGCGTGCCAACGTGCCAGCGTGCCTACGTGCCATCCAAATTTCGGCGTGCCATCCAAATTTTGGTATGCCATCCAAATTTTGGCGTGCCATCCAAATTTTGGCGTGCCATCCAAGTTTTGGCGTGCCATCCAAGTTTTGGCGTGCCATCCAAGTTTTGGCGTGATCCAAATTTTGGCGTGCCAACCAAATTTTGCATACTTTTTTAAATTTCCAGAGTCTTTATTTTCCATGAAACATTAATTGTTAGGCGATATTTCGGAATATACACTTACTACGGTCTCTTACACGGGTTAAAGTACGGCAAGTGAGGGGAGTAAGAAAAAGAAAAAGTCAAGAAAAATGATGACTTCTGAAAATTACTTTAGCCCTTGGACAACCATTTAAGCTCCTTATTTTTGGCTACAGCTCCTGACCACTTGATTTAAAAAGGCAGGTGACAGGTGAAGAATGGTGGCTCTGAGGCGTGAAGAATTTAAGAATACACTCTTTTTATAAGCATAACGTTTATAAGCCTACTTAGGTTCAAATTCGGTAAAAAAAAAGCATAACGCTAAGTATCTAAACATATATTGTACTAAAGTTCCTTCGGCTATACCTTTACTGTTCGTATCTAGCGCCCTTCTAACGCCCAACTGCGCCTTCCACGCTCCACTGGGCAGCAACTTAGCAATTGCTGTCCAGCCCTCCTAAACTTTAGTGTTGTTTCGGCGGCGATCGGCGGCGGACCTGCTCAGGACATAGGTTTGTAAGTATCCTTTTCTTATTTATAGCACGATTGTAGAGCGTTGTCATTATTAAATATTAGTTTATTGTAACTGCATAGTCTCCCGTTCCTGTCTGCAAATAGGATTAGGTTCTACTCCCCTAAAGGAACCTTCCTTTAGCCCGCCCCTTTCGTAGTCTAGACTCACTCACCCACTGCGTCTTATTCGTCTGCTAGGTCAGCACGCGGATAAGGCTCCAGCACAATATTATATAAAAAGCTGAAAATGAGATTTTGCTTTGTCAAGAAAATGACAGGTAGACTACTGCCTTTCGCGTGAAAGAAACACGTGTAACTCCTTCAAAACTTTTAAAGTTATGTAATGATCTGTTCATATAAAAATGAAAATAATAAAATAATAATAAAAGTACTACTATTTTCATATCTCTAAAACAGCTCTCTTGGAGCTTTTAATGTTTTCATTGCATGACAATCTATATCCATTTGCACCGCCAGCATTGTTGGTGTATACACCTCATATTTTGTGATAATGCCATTATTTACATAATTTAAGTGTCATTACATAAAATAACCTTGAAAATGCTTTCCCACTAATTTTGAGGGAGCTATATTGGGGTCCACAATGGGGTCCATATTGGGGGGGGGGGTCCAAGTTGTGTCATCTTCTCCCCCAAGCTTTACCGAAATTCTGGTAAAAATTCGGACAAGCACGCCGAAATTTGGATGGCACGCCGAAATTCGGATGGCACGCCAAAATTCGGATGGCACGCCGAAATTCGGATGGCACGCCGAAGTTTTAATGGCACGCCAAATTTGGATGGCACGCTGGCACGTTGGCACGTTTGCATGCCATGGCACGTTGGCACGCTGGCACGTTGGCACGCAGGCACGCATGGCACGTAGGCACGCATAGCACGCTGGCACGCGTGGCACGCGATTTAGCAGACTCTATAATTCAAAAGATTGGAAATCTAAAAAATTCGGGTACTGAGGCCATCTAATGTGTATGAACACACACAGCAAGATGATACGCCGCCCCTAAACACCACTTCTGAAGAAATTAGCTGCCAATGAGTTCTAATCTAAAATTTAAATGTTGCAGATACAGGAGAGAAAAGATGAGTTTTAATCTTTGTTAGTTCAGAACATAAAAAAAATATCTTAAAATATACCTTGCGTTCTTTTCAGATTCTTTCAGTGCTTCATTTAACTACAAAGATAAGTGCGTTATTAATGATGAATGAGGTGAAAGCATGAACCTATATTTATAACTTTGGACTCCTGCCCTCTCTGATTGATCAACTTGAATCGAAAGTGCTATAGCGTCAGCCCCCACTGGAGTTTAAGGGGGGGGGTGGGCTACACCTCAAATTAAAGCTCCAAAACGTGGGAGCTTTGGGGGCTTAGATTTAGATTAAAATAATTGTATCGTTTGACGTCAGGCAAAGTTGTTAGCATTTCAATGGCGTGTTTGTGAATTCCTTAAAAACTCGTATGTGAGTTGGGAATACGAAAACAAATCTCCAGGGTAAAAGTTTTTTTTGAAAAAAAGTAGTTTACAGAGAAATTCCTTTACAATTACAAATTAAAATTCACGTGTCGATCTAACGCCAAAAAAAATTCCGAAAATGGAACTTTTATCATTGTATAGATAAAAAAGAGATGAAAAAAGTTCCGTTTTCGGCATTTGACTAGACTGAAGGTTATAAATAGCTCAGCGTTTGCTAGTCTTCCCTATGACGATCGTGGTAAAAATCATCGTAACGTACCTCAGCTTGTGTCTCGATAGCCTGCCGCGTCACTTCTTCATCGTGTGCGTGAATCTCGTGTAGTTCTCTAGGTATGATAGCAAAAATAGGCGGTAAAGACAGGAAAAAGTTAACGTTCCTTACTTCTTGTTGATATAATTGTGTAATTACTAAAGATAAATTGCTCTTTTCAAAATTTGATAGATTTTGACTTTGATGGACGATGATTTCTGGTAAATTATTTTTAAGCCTAATTTTTCTTCGAGAAAGCTGTATGACTGCTGATTCTAACGAACTAGTTCTTCATCTTAGTCTACCCAAAAAATCACATAAACAAATGAGTGGTACTTGGTTAGGAGGGTGATAGATGTTTTGAAGCGCCCAAGCTCTTCAGTCAAACGTCTATCCAATGCTCTTTGTGCCAGCACCTCTTCATGTAAGCTAAAAAAAACGAAATAGAAAAATATAAAAATATACAAACGAGTTTACTCTTGTCTCCCGAATAGACGTCCCCCCCCGCCGCTAATTGCTAAGAGAAAAAAAATCCATCCCCCGCTCTTATTAAGACCCCCCCGCTAATTAAATTCGAATAATTCAATACTTTATTACAGTGAAGATAGACCTTAAACTTGTTAAAATTTCCCTTTTTGTTAGTATTGGTTCTTATTTAATGTGTTCATTTGTTAAAGTTTCTTTTTTGTTGTTGAAATTTATATCAGTTAAAAAAAATTCAAACTACCCCCCCCCCCCCGCTAATTAGAATTTAGCAAATTTTCCTACCCCCCTGCTTATTCGGACCCCCCCCGTCTATTCGGGAGACAAGAGTAAATAGCTATAATATGAGGGACCATGTAAGGTTGCTATAACACCCTGTTTGGCTATCGAAACCCAAGCTTGAACACATAACACTGTCTCAAGATATAGATCTTTCTTGTTGATTTATAGAGCATTATTTTTCTCCTTAGAATAACAAACGGAGCATTTCTAGAGAAAAACTAAAATGTAGAAGAAAGGAAAATACTCAATTCGCACCTTTTAACTTGTTTTGGTACGCGATCCAACATTTTGGCGTATCTTTTACGCAGTTCAGCAAGTACTGTGCCACGTTCAATACACTCAACACTGACTTGTCGTATCACTTCATTGAAAATGATGTTGTATACTTTCTGTTCTTCTTTTACAAGATTTAGCAAAGCTTCGATCTATGATGAAAGAGAATGTTAATATTATGTGTTTAGATTTTCTGAATAGTCGTTGTTTACTTAAAAATAGTCAATCCTTAAAACCATAAGCGAATTATAAATTGACACAATTAGCTGATGAAGCTAGGATTTTCGGTAACTGAAACTTCCTAATTCTGAGCCAAAAAGGGTCATCTAGCAAAAATAGTAACAAGGTCTGACAAGGTAGTATATATACTAAGGTGTCTTTTTATTAGAATTCACCTGAGAAAAATAAAGGAGTTCTATAAGAAACACATTGTCCATCGAATCGTTAGTCTATATATTAAGGTGTCTTTTATCAGAATTTGCTTCAGAAAAATAATAAAGGAGTTCTAAGAAACACATTATTCCATGAATAGTTTTCTTCAAAACAAGATACTTTTAAGATGAAAACTTAAGTCAAAATGAAATATGAAGTATTGAAATATTATACAAACAACCCTCAAAAAAATAATTTTCAGAGATTTTATCAAAAAAGAAAAGCTGAGAACTTAAAAATATATCAAAAGAAATATCTACTGTAGGAATTTCAATTCAAAAGGACAGAACAAAAGTAACAGTGATATTTTTCTCTGTGCGTTTCATTTAAGAAGATCACTTCTTGAATTTACAATAAAATCGAATCAAATATTCATGAGGCTAAAGCAACTAAAAAAGTTTTGAGAACTTCCAAGCTTTAAAGTGCAAGCTGAAAGTGATGGAATTTAAAAGGATGGTTCAAAATGTCAAAAAACTTTAATTATACATATAATGACCATAGCTGTTTGGAAAACAAGCTAATTCTTATCAGATGACTGGTGGTTGAAAAACTATGGAATCAAAAACGTTTTTATTTCAAAAGGATTTGTTGCACCTTGAACATTATGCCCAAAAAAAAGAACATTGATATAAAAACAAATCAAAGATTTACTTGAGATTCTTCCTGGCTGTCAGATTCTTGTGTATTCAATTCTTCACATTCAGATGTAGGTTCTTCAATACCAGCTTTCTTCAATAAAGTATTCATCACTTGCTAAAATGGATAAAAGTAACGTAAGTAAGTTTGTGACCACAGTCAAGGGCTGTTATAACCTTGGTCTGTGTCTTTAGTTGCGGAAGCATCTAGTATCAAATTGAGAACCTTTGGGGATCAAAAGCACTCAGCCAAATGACGTTCTGATGAGCGGTAGGAGGGGGCAATTATGTAGTGTTCTGTAGTATATGTCGTAATGAGCCAGTGTTTTTATTTTAATTAAGAAAATACAAAAAACGAAACATGATCAACGAAGAAAAACAGCTTTAAGGCTTGCTGACGACTTTAAGTGAAAAAGTTCTGCTATTTAAAAGGATTTCATAGAGTTTGAGAAGGTGAATCCTCAAACTTTAGTAAATCTATAAGAGAAAGGGGAAAGTAACAATCACCAAATAGAAGCCCTACCATAAGCTGCAATGCTTCTTGTCTTCCAGATGGTTTCCTGTAAACGTAACACAAAATGTGTATTATTGTACAGAGTTCTATTTCTCCTAAGACTTAACCTAAGAAAGAGTGACCTACTGGAAGTGTAAACCTTTTTTATAATGGAATAATTTCAAAATTTGTAACGTATGCATTGTAAGGGTATGATTTTTTTAATCCAAAGATGTGAAAATGTCTCAGATGATAAAGAAAATTTCACAGAATTTGGTCAATCTAAGTCAATAATTGTGAGGGTTATCTGATCTTTTGGCTTATTCTCCAGTGATAATGTTTGACTTATTTTAAGATAACAATAAAATTCTAAGTTAATGGTTACATATGCTTACATTGACGGGAATATGGTAAAGTGTTCTTCATGTTCCTCTGGTAGTGTTGTAAATTGACTGGAAAAAAAGAGGAACAAAAGCTTTTAGGTAAGAAATATTTGATGGAAATTGACTACATATGAAAAAAAGAAATCTAACCTTTAAGGTGTAGGAAACGTAAAAAAATTGGCTGTAACTTGTCAAATCTCATTTATTTTAATGGTGCTGCAGCAATTTAGAACTATTTTTGATATGAAGTTGCATCAAACAAAAAGCATAATGAGAGTTCTCTTTACATAAGCTACCATACTCCTCCCTTTTTCCAGAATGTAAAGGTTACCTTTGTTGGCAAACGTTACCCCTAGTTTTAATAATCTAATTTCTTTTTAAGCTAAAAGAAGCCTTTTGACTTTTTTCAAAAAGGAAAAGACTTTCATCACAAAATTTCGAAATCCATACGGGCGGTATGAAACTTAAAGTTCTAAATAATAAATCAAAGTCTTTTCCTTTTAATTTGAACAAGCTCTAATATCATCGAGCACTCTCGGCAGATAGAAGAAAACAGACTTGTGAAATCCTTGCTGGAAAATCCTTGTCGCTTATCCTGACTTCATTGATTTTCAGGGAAGACTCTACCACGTTCCTTTAATCGGGATAAAAGAAGTGATATTATAAGGTAAATCACTGTCAAACAAATTTCTAAAAATGTGATAATAAAAGTTTGATTACTTCTGATGAATCTCCATGCCCATAACACCTTTATGTTTCTTGATGTGAAATTCTGATGGAATAATTGATTCTGGGATCATTGTCTTGCCCTATTAACAATAAATTTGTTTGTCATTGTCATTCATTCAGGATTCAAAGTGAATTTTTCCTTTTGTTAGTGTAAAGTAATGTTTTCAAATAAAGTGAAATTAAAGAATTAAAGTATAAAAAAACATTTCAGGACAGAACAACTCAACCTCACAGAAAAATCAATTTACTGCCATCAAGCAATGACATTATCAAAATTGCTATCATAATACTAGCATTCTTTGACCCAAATTTCTGAGAATAATTCCTTTAATAAGGTTGTATCCATAGATTTCTGTAAAGCCTGAAGGGCTAGATGTCGTGCTTTAAGCTCATCCAAGCAAAAAAAAGTGAATAATAGCAAAAAAAATTGCTGCTATTGTTTTCGAAAACCCGCAAAGCTCTTATAGGTCAAGCGTTGAAATTCTATTTTAATGTCACGCGACTTAGGTAGAATTTCCTACCAAACATTGGCACACTTTTCAGCCAAAAGACAACATCTAGCCCTCCAAGCTTTCTAAATCTATGGTTGTGTCAGTTCTCTTACATGATCAATACTAGAATCCAATTTTTCTGTTGTTGAAATTGGTTTGCTGTCTTCTTCAAGTGGTTCAGATTTTTTCGTTGTAGCATCCATCAAGTAAGAGATATCACTAAAAATGGAATGAATGAATGAATATTCATTATTACTAAAAAACAAATGAAATCAAGAATTGATAATTTTTAATTGACAGCTTATCAAATCTCTTTTACCTGTAACTTTTTCAAATAATTTCTATTGCTGGATGCATGTTTTCATCACCTACAGTAGTCCACTCTAATATGTATATTTTTGGGTTAACTGATTTGATTTGTACACTAACCTGCCAGCACCACAATAGCAAGTTGGTTGTTCCAATAAATGTTTAAATTTTCCTCTTCCCTTTTCATGATTCCATACATTATCATTCCTCTTGATAGCAGGTTTCTTAGTGCTGTTATTATTGTTGTTTCTTGGACCAAGATTTTGAAATTTTTTACCAGCTTGTGTCAAGGTGTTCAGTAGATTTTCAGGTACATTGTCACGCTTTGGGTGATCCATTGCTAAGATGGGTGGTAATGCAGGTTTTTGTGCAGCAAGTGCTTTTGATTGGACTTCGGTTTTACCAACCATTTTCTTCGAGAAATAGAGCTTGCTACATCCTCTCTGTCATACCCTTAAAAAATTTGAAGGGGTTATAAAAAGTTAGACTGTCTGCAAGAAGGTGTAATTTGATTTTGAATATCATCTCTTTTCAAATGTCCAGTATTCCAATTTCCCCAAAGATTTTGGAAAGCCTTCAAACAGTGTGGGGGTATAAATGGGGCACTGTTTAGATAATCAAAATAGAATCACTTTGAAATCATCACTTCAGTTCATTTTATGGAAACTTTAATTAAAAACAAAAGTTAGGTTTGGTCAATTTCATACACTCGTGGAGCCCACATTTTCCTTGGCAATTTTTGAGAAGTTGGAATTATGAGATAGCGCTGAAGATCATCAATGGATAGTAAATATTGATATCCCTCAGTCAGTACAAACCAGATAAATAATCTTGCCCCTAGGTAACATATGTGTTGTAAAAGACAAATCAATTATAAAATGACGTTGTCTTTAAAAAAATTTATATACCTTTTAGCATGTCATGTTGAATAATTAAAAACTCTGCAGCATTATAAAGCAATGATACATATGAAAAGCATGATTATTTTTGTGCATTAATTTTTTTCTATCATTTTTTTAGTGCTGGAATTTTTAATTATTCAACATGCATGGCATCCTAACTAGCAAAAGGTCTACCGTCATTTTGCATAAGATTCCATTGTATGACTACACTCTATAAAATCGTTGGTGATACCAATTCTAGAATATTGCTCCGTTTTGAGTCCAAATACTGTTGGTGTCATTCAGAGACTTGAAGACCTTCAAAAATCCTTTCTAAGAAGAATAAAAGGCACCTCAAACAATTATTGGGAGCGTCTCATGCAGTCCAAAATCTATTCCCTTCAAAGGAGAAGGGAATGCTATCGCATCTTAGAAGGTGTTAGAAGGGGTGGTACCTCACGTCAATAGTAGTATAAAAGCCTACGGAAATAAGAAACACTTTAACTGAAAAATTTAAAAATGCCCTTGACACCACCCACTTAAAGTCGATCCCTGATGAACCCCAAATTCATGGATATACTGGGCGGGTGCAGGAGAGCTAATTCAAATTTGATACTTAACATAAAAATATCTGCTGAGATTCTTTTTCTCTCGACAGATTGATCAAACAGAGGCGTGGTTAACCAAGAATTTTACCTGAGCACTTTGCTCAAACACCTACACAAGTAACACAAGTATGGTTACTCTCGCGTGTCCAATTAATAGCTGGAGCTGGATCCAGCTGGGGGATTCTTTGCCGCGGCAGCAAAATTACCTGATAACAGCTGTTCATAATTTTCTTACGCGAACGATAAACCTCTGAAGGCACTTGAAAATTATATATCTGAGGATAATAGTCCTCCCGCTGAAAATTCTTCGATTTTTGAGGATTACGATTTAACCAGTTTTTTAGCGATTTTTGCCTCGCTAACCCAAATCTTGCAACCTCTTTACCTTAAGGGAGATTTTCAGCGTTCCGAAAAAATGCAGAGCAGAAATTTTTTCATCTTCACAGGATGGATTCTCAACAACAAAATACATCTTTTGGTCTTTGGGTTTGTCTCTGACGTTTTTCCTTCAAAGAATTACAATCACTTTCCTTTTCCCCTTGAGCGGGCGAGAAAAAAATGATTAGCTCGGGTTTTCGCGCAGGCGAATAAAAATGAGGCGGCAATCTCGTACTGAGGGTGCTACTTAGTTTCCGCACACGATAGAATGGTCCAAACACGGGGGTATTTCAAATGATAAACTATGTTGTTCTGTAAGTGTTTATTTCCTGAGAGATACAAATAGTATATTGAATATTATTAACTTATTTATTGAAGTATTTTTGAGCGCAAATTTAAATATATGGTTAAATAAAAAACAAACGATAACGGTTCTGTTTATTCCTCAATCCCCCGGGAAAAGTTTTTTTGCCGACTTTGCTATTTTACACATCTCGGAAAGAACTCCCATAGGCAGCCTAGACTAATGTTAAATTTCGTTTCCGCGCAAATTTGTCACATTTTGTCTCGATAACCTCATAACTACGGAACTTATTGTTACAGGCAATCGAGCAAGAACAATAGAAAAAATCTTTATTTGGCTCTGTAGAAAAATTGCAAAATGGAAACTCGCTTAAATTCACAATATTGATTCTTTACCCCAAAACGAAACTTTTCTAGTTTGTAAATCTCTCTTACACTTCCCCATATGTAAAATATAGAGTACTTTCGTTTTCCCCCCAAACTTGCGAGGGAAAAATATTAAGACCGCATGTTGTTCTTGCGGACTTTCCCAGCGTAATTTATTTGTGTGATGTCATAATGTTATTGTTCTCTTCTCAGATTATTACTGACGACACTTCAATCGCTTACGGGATTGGACAATGGTTGACAATAGATTGCGACGTATACAACAATTTGATGACGCGGACGAATGAAAGTTCATTTTGGGTGGCTTGATAACACTCGTAAATTCCTTATTTTTCTAGTGTATTTTGTGTTTTCGTTTTAGAAGAAATACTATACGACGTAGAAAATAAGGTTTTATACTATTATTTTTAAATTTGATATTTTAAATGCCTATTATATAAAGAAAAATTCGTAAGTGGGCAGAAAAATAAAAACGCCTTTGTTTTGAACGCCCGTCTACAAAAATCTCGGGATTCTGGGACTTCTTTTGAGGCGGGGGTTAGACATGAAAACAAAGAGCTAAGTAGAATAGTAGAATCAACTTTTTCAAACTTTGAATACAGTGTAAAGTATTTTTGTAATCAAACATTATATTTAGCAAATATATTGAAAAGTAATATTTCGTTATAGGCAAAGATAACTTGTTCGGAAATAAAAAGTCTTCATTCTTCGACCCCGGATTTTTTATCGCATAATTTCTACGGGAAATCGAAAGTAATTTCATTTGGCTTGTGATGTTTGAGAGCTTGGATGTTGGGAAGCTGCAGGAATAAAGGTAAACAAATTATAGTCTTTTTTCTGAAAGAAAAATTAACATTTCAGAACGGCTTCAAGAAAGTCATAATGGCAGATAATTTTAAAGGTTTCTGAGGAAAATGTGTGTAATTTATCGATGTTGATGGCTTGTTGATTCTCTAAAGAAAAAAGATAACAGGTATAGCTTTTTCTAATCCTGGAATATAGAGGTTCCAGCTAACTGACTGATGCAAGTTACCCGACTTCACAACTTCCATCGAAATGATCTATCACAGCAAGGTCTACCATTTTTAGTACCGAACGCTCGCAGAACGCCCACAAGCTCCCGCATGGGTGAGAAATTTCAATCCGTCAATCATTTTCTCAAGCAAAGAACACGCAAAGCGATTCTAGCTTTAAGATAGTGCCACAGATCATCAGTGCCAGTGTATGATAGTATTCAATTATCATCATACCTTTATTTTCATTCCTAGAACAAAAGGAAAAATAGAAAAGTTTTTTACTGCTGTATAATAACAATACCTTTAGCCAAATTAGGAATATTTTTCTTACTTTTAGTTTACTAGTATTCCTAATTAGGAATATGAAGCAAATACCTAGATTTTCTCCAAAATTAGAAAAAATCGCACGTTAAAAAAAAAATACTTCATAAGATTCTTACCATTCCATTTAGGTGGGAAAGAAAGGTTGAGCTCTTGACTTGCTCGGGGGACCGAACTATAATCCCTAGAAAAAACTTCACTTCTCCCAGTAAATTGACATCTTATTTATAAAACTCACTTTCTGTTTTTCTTCGTGATGATAAAAACGGCAGTTCGTTTAATTCCTAATTTGGAATTATTTTTTTGGGGGGTTAATAATTCCACCATCCGCGAATGAAATTTTTTGCACAGTTATCATATTTAGTATACCGAATCTATTGGCATTGGTCATGCTTGGAATTTGCGAATTCGTTTCAGAGATATTAAACTTTTAAATATTTCTTCCTAATTAGGATTTTTTTTCTTCTTATTTAGGAATAGGATTCCTAATTAGGAATCCTGGTAAAAGTAAGAAAAATGTTCCTAATTTGGCTAAAGGTATTGACTGTCTATTCACATATTGAATTTGAAAGATCTTCTATGTGGCGTTGATTTTTGTCCTGCTTTTGCAGGACTTTAGCTTAAGTGCTTGCGTGCAGCATAGGGTACAAAATCCAAATATATATGCGTTTCCTGTAATTTTTGTATGAACAGTTAGGTCTATACTGATTGTGGGACCCATTTTTTTAGAGTCTATTGCTGTTTAATGCATTGAGTTTAAAGCCTGGCGCAATAGCTGATAGCCCTTTTGTTGTAAAATGAGATCAGATTGTGAATGTTTTCGGCACACCACGCTGAAGCTCTAAAGGGATGTACGAAAACATAACAATCTGACAAATATGCAATCTCGAAATCGTAAGGACCGCGTTTGTCAAAAAGGACTAGGAACGACAACAAAGTTGCGTGATTGTGTTTATGAATAGGGCGCCGTATCAGTTTTTGACTTTCCGGCGCACAACAAGATTCTTGTTGTAGCTGGAACCTCGATATTCCAGGATTAGAACAAGCTATACCTACTGTATCTTTTTTCTTTAAAGAATCAACAAGCCATCAACATCAATAGATTACACACATTTTCCTCAGAAACTTTCAAAATTATCTGCCATTATGACTTTCTTGAAGCCGTTAACGCGTTCCGAAATTAACCAATCGGGTTAGGTATCAGAGTTCCTATGGGACAATGGGAGTTTTTTCCGAGATTTGTAAAATAGCTAAGTCGGCAAAAAAATTTTTCCCAGGGGATTGAGGAATAAACAGAACTGTTATCGTTTGCTTTTTATTTAACCATATATTTAAATTTGCGCTCAAAAATACTTCAATAAATCCAGACGGTGTCAATCGAACAACTTCGAACAAAAATCGCAATCGAACCAATCGACGGCAATTGAACGCGATCGAATAATTGCGATTCGATTGTCGAACGTAATCGAATCTCAATCGAACGGCCGATTCCTGGGTAATATTCGATTGTGTTCGATTGCATTCGAGTAAGGTTAGATTGGTTCGATTGATAGTTGGCTATGTGCGATTGGTTCAATTACATTGGATTAATCTTCGATTTCGTTCGATTACGATTATGTTCGATGAGTCTGATTGCGATTAAATTAAATTGGATCACTCTGTTAGAGCTTTTTAGCGTGGGCGGCCGAGTGCTTAAGTACCATACCGAAGCGAATAAAATCTAATACAATTGAATCAATCGAACGTAATCGAATACAATCGAACGTAATCGAAGCAATCGAACAGCAAATCCTGGGTAATATTCGATTGCAATTCGATTGCGTTCGACAATCGAATTGCAATTATTCGATTGCGTTCAATTGCGTTCGATTGCGTCAGCGTTCGATTCGTTCGATTGACACCGTCTGGATAAATAAGTTAATAATATTCAATATACTATTTGTAACAACATTTAAAGCAAAAAAAGGAAATCGTAGAGAGTGAAAAAAGCACATACCATTTCATTCTTTGGAAAACTGGAGGAAAACGAAAGACTGCAACAACAACATTTTTTGTCAAAATACCAGATAGGAAAGCCAGCTAATAAAAAAAAACCTAAAAAGAACAAGCTTTGACCGTGATTTATAAATTTGACTTGACTACTAACCTTTTCTTCTAATTCTATTCATAATCTAATTTGAACTATCGAGACAATTTGTAAATTACAACCTTGGAGACGTTCTGGGCGCAAAGGGCGGATCGGGTGCAGGAGGCGTATGGTGGTATGACGTCATTTCATTGAGAGGATTTTCCTTTCTTGAAAATCCGATTCACTGATTGGAGAAAGGAAACAAAATGGCGATCACGAAGCCGGTTGGTGGGACGAGCTCCTCGGATCATCACAGCAAAAGTAAACTGTTTGAAGGTTACGAATTTGACAAAGAAGGGTTTGAAAAACTTTTTCACGAGCTTGACGTTAACAAAGATGGTAGGATTGGAGTTGATGAGTTATCAGACGGACTCAAAAGATTGGGAATACATCAAATTCCAGGACAAGCTCAGGTAAAAAAATGAGTTTTATAATTCTTTATTTTTTAGGGTCCCTCTCTCTAAAAAGGCACTTGTGGCTGCATAAAATCTTTTACTTTTTCTCTTGAAAGTTAAGTGTATTGAGTAGAAAATAGGAAAAATGGGACATGTAGCTAGTCTTGCCAAAAGTTCAATTATGGTGTGGTGAGATAAAAAAATTGGTTTTTGTACGTAAAAAAAAAGAAAGGTGCCGTTGTTAACTTTTTTGCAACCTCTCTTTACTAGAAAAAAAATTCTCAAACGTCTGCTGAATTATTCTGACCTGACAACTTGAGATATTTGTCTTGCTTGAGATAAAAATTTTGAAGTAAAATCTGTCTGAAATCTTACTACCCCGATCTTCCAAATTTTCTTCAAAAAATCAGAAAACCGGGGTTATTTTTTTCTCCAAAAATCAGAAGGTAGGGGGGAAATTTTCAGGAAAAACAAGAAATTCATTGAGAAAATTTTATCAATCAAACCTTCACCATCCCTATGTATATATGGATAATGGGTCTTAAGACTTTTTGATACACTTTAAAATATAGATAGATACCGTGAGATTGGGTAACTTGCATCAAACAGTGGAGGCTAACATGCATAGCTCTCAAATGAATGACCTGGCTGGTCATTAAAATACAACTACGCAGCTCCGCTCGCAGCTCTACTCAACCATTTTTGTTTTGATTTAAAAAACTTTGTATTTTAATGACCAGCCAGGTCTTTCATTTGAGGGCTAGAGTCCCCTGCCCAGTTGGCAACCGGTCCAGTTGGCGACCGAACGTCTTTGAACCCAGAAAAGTCATACAAAAACAAACCTCTGGAGAATTTCTTTTGGTAGTAATCTGCCTTGACCTATTTCCCGTACTGTGTAAAAAAAGTTCTAGAAAAGAACGATTAGAATCCGAAAGATCCAACTTTGCACGGAAGCACATGAAAAACCCGGATTTTTCGAAAAAAATAAAAAATGGCTACCTGTGGACAAAAAAGCTCGTAAGAAAAAACGCTTCAACTCCCACTCCAAAAATTACTTGTCCAAAACAATGAATATGTTAGAAAGCATTTCTGTAAAATCAGCTCGATACAGTTTTTTCGTTGAAAATTGATAAAAAAGTGATGCAATCAGCTTCGAAATTTGACGTCCAGTCTGCGACCGACCAAATCAAAAATGAAAAAGAGACTTACATTGCGATTAAAAAATTCCAGACCGAAGAGAAAAAAACAGACATAAAAATTCCCGGTTTTATCAAATGAAGACTCTCCATAGACCGCCACTTTCAAAACAAACAAAAACAAACTTTAGAAAAAAATGGCGACTTGAAGAAAAATTCTGAAAAACATGCCGAAGGGAAATGTAGTGCTATTTTAAAACAAAAGAACGAGTGTAAATAAATGTAATACGGGAAAGCTTATGAGTTTTTTATCATCCTGATCAATTAATACAACCTTACCTGCAAGTAGAGTACTGATTTTTTCTTTCTCGCGATCGGTCGCAGACTGGTATGTCGGTCGGGAAATGGGCACTAGTACCGCTCGCTTCGAAAGTTTTTTATTCTAAGAAGATCGCCTCAAATAAAAAATCAAAATAAACACGAAGAGCATGTTAAAAGTTGTCTAACCGTTGGTCGAAAAGGATTTTCAAAAAAGTAAAAAGTAAGTGAAAAATTTGAATCAAAAAATTTCAGTCGCCAACTGGGCAGGGTACTCTATGCATGTTAGCATCCACTGATGCAAGTTACCCAATCTCACGGTAGATAGATAGACATAATCACAACCAAATGTGTATTTTTAAAGCATTTTAAAAGTAAATAATTTGAAGAAGAAGAAGTTAAATAACAATTTAATCACACACACGCTGCTCACATCTTGACGCCATTTTTTGTTTCAATTGTGTTGGTTTTCTCTAGAGACTTTTTTCCAGCATGCGTGATTGATTGACACATCAAAGTTACCCTTACCGAGTGTCAGTAACAGATCTCACAATTTTCCACAGCGGAATGAAGAACAGACTTTTTTACGTGTTTCTCGTTGCAAAGATTTTTTCCTTT